>NW_017731598.1:56000-61252 GCF_001890085.2 Hipposideros armiger
ACTTGGAATGTATCCCCTGCATACGTATAAGGGGGAACTACTGTAATTTATGATTCCTGATCTAAACCAAATATCAAAGGGGCATGAACATTTGACTGAAAAGCTATACTTCAGAGGTAGTTATAAGTTATAGCTTAATATAACTGGACATGAAGGTAGCACAATGGGAGGAAATGGCAAATGCATAGAATAATATCCCACAATTCTAGAGCTAGTATTAGTAAAATGCTGAAAGAAAAAGAACAAAAACAAAAACAAAAAACCCTGGAGCTCTGGTAGTCTGTGTAGGTAACCAAGGCCAAACGAAGCCCTAGATTTGGTGATAGCACTTTGGAGTACAAGGTAAAGTGGGCCTTAGGGGATGAACGGTGTTTCCCTAAAGTTCATGTGCTGACGCACTCACCCCCAGCACCTCAGAATGGGGCTGTATTCAGATACAGGGCCTTTACAACTTAAGTTTTAACTTAATCACCTCTGTTAGAATGGGCCCTACTCCAATCTGACGAGTGTTTTATAAGAAGAGGAAATTTGGACACATGAAGAGACACCAGGAACATGCATGCACAGAAGGAGGACTGCATGAAGAGGCAGCAAGAGGGTGACCATCCGCAGGCCTCAGAAGAAGCAAAACATGCTGACATCTTGATCTTGAACTTCTAGTGTCCAAAGTTGTGAGAAAATTAATTTCTGTTGTTTAAGCCTCCTGGTCTGTAGCATTTTGTTAGGGCCTCTATAGCAAATTGATACAGTGGAGCCCCCACAATAGTCTCCTCCTTGGTCATATTACAAAAGGTTTTCTTTTTCTCACTCTCCTATAACTCTGAAAAGCATTAGGTTCACTTGTCATCTCCCAGTCTCACACAAACCATTCCTCACAGCCCATGGTACATTCCTCTGTCCTCACTCTTCACCAGACCAGACCTAACTGCATCTTTTTGCAAGATGATGATTGCCAAGATGCCACAGTTTACCTAATCCATCACTGGGAAACAAAGAATGAAAACTAAAGGACTATAGCAAGCATATTTAGTCTTCCTCATTCAACCTAGAAATACACAGCAAAACAGAATCCATCAATTATTTCATTACTACTTCTTAGTTATTTTTTCTGTTGATGCTCCTAAAATATCACATATCCCTACCTTTGTAATACTCTGTTGCCCAGGACACCCGAATTGCAGATGATACCTTTCTTGGCCATCATAAATGTCCCTTTTTATTTATTCCTGACGAAGAAACTGACCTGGAGTTTTTCTCTCCAAATTCACCCTGTCTTCTGCCCACATGTGAAGGTGACTATGGCTTATTGAAAAGCGTCCCTTAGCAGGCATATGGGGGTTTGCTGGATGAGTTTTCATGGTATAAACATTGCAAAGTAGGAACAAATAGTCAACTTGGCCTTTTGACTTATGGAAAGCAGAACACAACTTTCACAACTGCATACTTTTTTTTTTTTTGCTCTGTTGCAAAAATATCATACGCCTCTTTGCATTGTTGAGAGATAATGCAAAAAGAGTGAAAGCTCCTTAGAGACAGTGATAATTTTTTTCCTTTTTTTGTATCACTGACTATGTTGCTGCAGTTTGACAGATGATCATCTGTATTGGCCACAGCTTTGCCCTAGTTAAAAGGAAATTCTTCCTGGACTACCTCATCTACGCTTTGCAGAGATTAACATTACCCAACATGATAGTAAACAAAGGACAGTTCCTTGAAAGGAGATTTCTAATGGGGTTTGGAGTTTATAGAGAGACATCCTTTCTTGAAGAGGGCATATACAAGTGGGTGCCAGATGGGAGGGATCTGACTGGTTATCTAGGGGACAGCAGAAGGGAG
The DNA here is from genome assembly GCF_001890085.2 of Hipposideros armiger. NCBI lineage: Eukaryota > Metazoa > Chordata > Mammalia > Chiroptera > Hipposideridae > Hipposideros > Hipposideros armiger. The sequence goes on from NW_017731598.1 coordinate 57,837, forward strand.
GGAGTCAGACTCAAGATGGAGAATGCCAGTAATAAGGACGATGGGAGGGAAATCTGAAATATTATCCTGCTGAGGGAGGGCTCTGTGTGGAAAACCCCATCTGGAGATCTCACATAGGTAGAGACAGATATTATAATAGTTTCCTGAGCATTGGTCTATTTGATGATATCCTTAGATATAAATGTTCTTTTGCTTAAACAGAGTTAGTACTATCATTTACAGTTTTCTTGTTTAAAATAAATATAATCTATAAACATCTAAGCTTGCATAAAATTACAAAAAGGTGTATTACTCACTTTTTCAAATAAATATTTGAAATACACTATTCTACTGCAATTTNTTCCCTAAGTGAGCTTAGCTTTGCTAACAGATACCACCTGCTAGGTTCAGTGACAGATTTTCCTGATACTTAATGACAATTTCTTTAATTTCACATTTTTAATGAAAACTAATGTAGGAGTTAAAATTCAGATAAGAGTACATCGGTACCATAATTGGCTTCAAACCTACCAATTAAACACTATAGGAATTAAAATTTTATGTGTTTTTAATTGTGCCTTCAATAAGAGGAGTACAGCTTGTCTGTTAACTACACAATAAATTATTAAACTATTGGATTTAGTCCTGAATTTCACAGATTTTAATTACCTGGAGGAAAAGCAGAGAGATGACAGAGGAGGAGCATAGACAAGGTATGATCAGGAGAGCCTATGGCTGTGCTTCTCCTCAGCCTGAGAAAACATCTAGTCACACGATGGTACTTGTGTAATTATAAAGTAATTAAGGTTGTGATTAGTCCTGATCACAGCATAGACATTAAACAAGCGTCACAAAAAAAGAACTCACGATTCCAGCTCATAGGCTATAGGCTGGCGTGCAAAAATAGGATCCAGTTGTCTACCAATTCAAAATATTTCTTTAGCAAATGGTTCAAATTTGACTAAAAACAAGAAAGTAGGTTGCCTAGTTTTCATATTGCTAAATAAAATCTCTCTTTGGAATGCATCCCAATCCCAGTGGTAATTTGCAAAGTGAAACTGAAATAACAAGAGGACATTAACCAGCTCCCTCCCAAGACCTGAGAAGCACGAGGGAGATTTGCAATGCACGAGGGAGATTTGCAATTATTCATCCGTCCAACCTGCCTCCCACTTAGCGAACCTCTTATGGGGAGACACTGAGCCAGGTACTGGCTGCACGTGGATGTGAATAAGATGTCAGCTGGCCTTGTTGAAGATGGAGGCCTCAGGTACAATTGGTTCTACCCTAAGCGCATCCTTACCTTACATTCTACTTCACTCAAAGGGCATCTTCTCAGGGCTCCAGGAGTCACTCTGGAACAAAATGAAAAGAAAATTTGGTTCTTGTAAGTTGTAGCCAAGCACCTTTTATTTTTAAATCCTAGGTGTTATTTCTGATGTGATATTCATTCCACTGCACTTGGAAAAGAGACCTTGTAATTCTTCAGACAAGCCTGGCAGCTGCAGCTTTATTATAAAGCCACAGTGAATCCCATATCCACTGTCATTAAAGCATACTGTGAAATGATTCAGTGGCAGGTCTTGAAAAAGATGGGGAAAACATTGGCAGAAAGGGAGTGATGATGATATGTGATTTGGTGATCCCCAAATTGATAAACTAGTCAATAAAACGACTACAATCCCCTTGATAAACTCAATTCTCTGGGTCTCCTGCTGGCTGCCTTCGTTATAACAGCTGGGAACATTGTCTTAATGACATCGGCAAGGCTTAATACTCTGTACACACCATGCTGTGCCTATGGGGTCGTCCATACCTCACAGGAACAGACAGAGCTTTCAGAATAAGGAGACATGTCAACTGGGCCTGGTGTTGAAAGGGGCACAGAAACACAAATAGAGGCCCATCTCCCCTCAGCACTTCTCATTTCCTCATCTGCCTCTCAGGGTTAGAATAATTGATTAGAGACAGAGTCAGAAATTTAGAGAAGCTGCTGAAAGAAAAATCAGGCTTAATGAGGCTGATGGGCTCCTGGTTCAGAAAAGTAGCCCCTGAAGAATGAAAAGCCCAAATCCCCCCTTTCCTAGCCCTTTTATTGCAATGCTTTTGTATAGTCATCTATTGTTACAGCACTGGCTCCTTTCCACCCTGAGGTGTGATAGTTCTCTGAATGATCTGGCCTCCATGCTCGCTTTCCTTCTCCCATTTAGCCTTCGCAAATAGGCTTTGGGCTCTCATTTCTTTTGGATTTTATTTTGCCCATATAGTACCACACATTTCTTTCTGCACTTAAAAAAATCGCCCATCCATCATTTCCCTGCCACACTGTTCCCTTCCTTCCTTTTACTTCCATAGGGTTTCAGCTTAATAAAACGTATTAATCATTTTGAGGGTATCCAGTGTTGTGCCTGGCATTCTTTAGGGTCACTCGATGAAAGCTTCTTCCTGCCTCTCAAACCCCAGCTGAAATGAGTGTCTTTTCTCTCCAGACAGGACTCAGCAAACTATGGCCTATGGACCAAATCTTGCCCGCCACCTCTTTTTATAAATAAAGTTTTTATAAACAAAAGCCATGCTCATTGTTTACGATTTGTCTATGGCGGCTTTCATGCAACGACTGAGTTGAATGCTTGCACAGAGGTTGTTTAGCCCTCAGCAAAAACTTGTGGACCTCTGCTCTAGAAAAGGGCTTTTTGTTTTTGCTTTTTTTGTTTTGTTTTGTTTTGTTTTGTTTTGGTGTTTCTTTCTTGTCTTGTCTTGGCAGCTCTTCTTAGTTAGGCAAAGATCACAAAGTTAGAAAACTCAAATAGAAATAGTACCAAACTAGAGGTGCCAATTGGTTTCATTTAACTTTTCAGAAGGATGGCCTCTATTCTCAGATAATTAAGAATCCTTGTTATTTCCCAAATGTAACAGTATATTGTTTATACCTTTACCACATTCTAAAGTTAAAAGTTGTTTTCCTATTTTACATTAAACCCAGCTCGAGTACCCCCACTGCCCTGAAGCCTTCTGATTGCTTCTAATTGCATAGACCATCACCCCTTCTGAGAGACAGCCTCCCCCATCTCACTGGGTCACTTGCATCTGCTTCCCTTCCACTGCCCTCGTCTTCCCCAGCCTTGCTTCCTCCTGTGATTTATGCCACAGCAATATTTCTCTTTATTGCTTGAGAATGCCTCTGTAGGTTTCTTTTCACATGCCATAGAATTTTTTTCAATGGAACACACCGAGTGTTTCACCTGAGATGGATTCTAGAAAACAAAGATGTCTCCTTCTCCTCCCATGAATGAACACTCTATTCTAGCTTTTCCTACTGTCCATGAGAAGTTTTATAGTGACCATTGGCTCTGAAATAGCATCACTAATGGATGCAAGATACAATCTTGAAGAGGTAATATAGACTGAAGAACTACACAGTATTGTATTTTATTTGA
>NW_017731598.1:68247-93733 GCF_001890085.2 Hipposideros armiger
CTTTTCCCATATGCAACTCTCCTACCCTTCAAAGCTCAAGCCCATCTTCTCCCACTGGTGTTTCCTAACCACTCTAGACCCTGTTTCTTTTTCCTGACATCCATAACATTTAATGGTTTCAAACTTTCATACTTAGATTGAAAAGAAAATTTATGCTACAATAGTTTTCTGGTCAGGCTTGTTTGCTTATTTAAAACGCCTACCTGAAGTAACCAACGGGGCAGAAATTAATTCTTGTTAATTGACCCTCTCCTTGCTTTTGACACCATTGCATGAGAAAACAGGACGGTATTCAGTGAAGACACAGGAATTGAAGAGTAGTAGAATATAAATACGTATTGTAGAGAGAGGGAAAGTGTTCCTGACAGGAGAATAAATGAGCAAAGGTGAGACCATTTAAAACGTACAGAAAAAAAAAAATGAAGAGTATAATCCTCAGCACTTCACCACTTATCGCACTCATGGACAGGTTAGGTTCACTGGGGTATTCACACTGTTGAAATTCTCATAATATCAGCCATCTGGTTTCCAAGGCTTCTGCTGTTTTTATACTTTTCTCCAAACCATTGCAATTTTCCCATTGTTCTTTTTTGTATAAATGGAATAAGAGTGCAATTATGAAATACTTTAGCCCCTTCTATGATCCAAGTATCTTAATTTCTTATTCTGGACTATAATGTTCTAATTTTCTCATCATCTGATCTCTTGAATTGTAGCATAAAGTACATTTGGGGCCACTGTATTTTAGAATGCCTTCTCACATCTATTACCTAAGATTCTCCTTGCATTTCTATTGCTTCCTTTATCTGTACTACCATCTTCTTGTAATCTACCTACTGTTCAGTTCTTAATTAAAAAAAGTTACTCTTGTGAGGTTGAATGGCTGCTTTTGAAACCCAATCAGTAAGATTCTTTTCACATTTCAGTACTTATCTTGATGAGTGCTTACTTAGATGATTCAAGAATTGAGGAGGTTAAAGAGCTGCTTTAGTTTCAGGGAAAACTGTTTGGGAGGGGATAGACAGAAAATACTGATGGTGATACAGTCTTGTGAGTTTTTCTCCTTCATTTATTTTCATTAAAAAAGATAATTGCACGAAAACAAGATTTTTTTTTTTTCTCCTTGGGAGCACACCTGTTCTTTCTGTGACACATGACTTAGAATTTCTTCTTGTCTGTGACATCTGTTATTTCCAATGGAGTCTGGGATAATGTTTCTTGCAGTTAAAAAAAAAAAAAGGTAGGTAGATAACAATTCTAAGCTTAAAAAAATGATAGTCCTAAAACCTTGTATTTAGTTGTGTTGTCAAAAATATTTCATTCATTCATGGAAAGGATACTTTTCTAAGAAAATGGCTGCTAGATGGAGTGAAATCACTTATTGTTCCTACCAATATAAATATATAAGGGGTATGACCAGGAGTCCAAGAATTCAGAGCAGATCGCCTAAGATACCAGAATTGTTGTCTTTATAAATGCTTGAGGATACATCACTTTTTTCCCCCAATTACAGTTGACAATATTATATTAGTTTTAGGTGCATAACATAGACATTTATATATCTTACAAAGTGATCACCCTGATACGGGGACACGACTTTTCATACGTTGTCTCCTAATAAATGGGACATTGAAATACTCTAGTCAATATTTGTTATATAATGAGAACTAAAAACCTCTTTCTCCAGTTTTCAACTTCCCTTTTAAATAAAGACAACTATGTTGCCTAAATAAAAGGAAAATGTAACCTGGTTTGCAAAACCATATCCACGTGATCACTAAGCAATTGTTCTTGTGTTGGGGAGGTCAAAATTCACTTTAGGTTTCTTCTGGCAGCACACAGGAATCTCATTTCTATTCTAGTCTTAAATCTTATCCCTTGCTGTTTTTGTTTCTGTTTTGTTTTTATCTCAACTTGTTCTGTTATTTTATTTCTTTAAGCAAAACTGGGACGGGGAAGGAACTCATTTTCTATAACTCAATCAGCTCTACAATTTGAGGGTGTTGTTCAACCTTTCTATTGACTTGCTAACTTCTATACATAGCTGTAGTCTCAGAAGCAGAATGTACATGAAAATGAGGGAAGGAAGCCAAGACTTATTATTCTTGTACATGGCATGGTAAAAGAGTAAAGAAAAACTATTGGATAACTAGGGTCTATAATTACCCAGCTATATCATTTATCTCATCCATTGTGCCTCAGATGGGGAGGTCTGTTTTCATTACACATTTTTGAAACATCATCTCAGTCTCCTTTATGGGTATCTGGAATTTTGGTCGTTTGATCAACTCGGGGAAGTTCACCATCATCAATATAGTCAATTACTCCAAAAATATTATATCTGATGCCGTACCAGGCACTATATCCATATCCATGCATGGATGTCATTAAATATTGTATACTTCACACAAATATGAATAACTTTTGTTAGAGATTAGGAGAAAGATTATTTGGACTAGATAATTATAGTTCAAAGTAACATTTCATAGTGATCTACATCAAAATAAAAAGAGCCATGGAGTATGTTTTTCAAAATATATAAATGATTTGATATGCTTTGACAGTTCTTTGACATTTTTGACTGTTTAAAACAAATTTTACTTCGTATGAGAAATAATAGGGTTATATAATTCCTGCTTTTCCCTGTTTAAGTTTGTCTTATGATAGGTATAATATAATTTGAAGGTGGTAGAAGGACTGCTATTTGAACATTCCCCTCTTCTTTGCCCCAAGAACATTCATAGTATCTCAAATTTTACTTTTAGAGATTCATTTCTTTTGGTCTTAAATGCTTTTGTGCTATAAGAGTTCTCTATTAAAATGCAAATGCCTCTAGGAGTGGAAACATCTTAATCCAGTAATGAACAACCTGAGGCTCCACATAGCTTTACGTTATGGCCAAGATCTAATTCTGCATAAAAAGAGGTGCAAAAGTTGCCACCTTGTTGCTATTTTTCAAATATTCCCAGATATTAACTTTTCAGTGGATAGAAAGAAGTATCAATTTCCCATTTACACTTTTCTTGTCAATAAAGTAAAGAAAATAAATCATCAGGATATCAATTTTAAGAATAGATCAAGATAAAGACTGGGTCCAAAAAAGTTATCTACATAGTTAAATCTGATTTTAAAGATAAAATTTGAGTTAACATTTTTTTTAAGAAACAACATTATCACTTTATTCAGGAGATAATCTAATACAATACAAAGCTGACACTGAAAAATAGCTGTACATAAAATTATACATTTTCCAGAAGAGAGTCATTGTAAACAAGGAAGAGAAACCAGGAGGATACCTAAATGACTGCAGTGTTTCAAGCAAGTGTCCCCACACTCGCTTGAGTGAAGATGGCCCCAGGTGGAGGAGGTCCTTTTACCAGGAAGAGGAGGAGGCCATGCTGGTGCAGAAGCAGGGCCTCCTGGCCCCACCAATGCTCAGTGATAGGCCTTGTAAAACTCCTGAGTGCTCAGTGCTTGTTCACAGTTGCCTGCCTCTGTGGTGTGTACTCTTTTACCAGCCTGTCAAACTCCAACCCAAGGACATCACAGGTGTCCAGGACCTGTTGCAACTTCTCCCTGTCCTGTTCTTGTAGGTTAATGGCCCCCTCCAGGGGGTTCCACCGAGAGGATGAACTTCCTTTTCTCAGCAGTGTAAGTGGCAGACAAACTCTTTAGCTCCCCCATGCTCAGCTTAGGGATCATGGCACTGCCCTTGATCTCCAGGTACGGGGCATGGACGCAGTCTAGCTCAGACTGAGCCTTCAGCCGGTGGTCCTGAAGCCGCCTCTGCAGCAAGATGAGGCAGCAGAGAAGCACCTGGGAGTAGGTGGCACTCTTCTTCTCCAGCACCACCATCTGCTCCTTCTGCTGGCTCTTGGCACCCTGGCACTGCTGCCTGTCACCCACCAGGACTTCTGCCAGTTTCTGCACCTTTGCTGCCTTCAGAGTTTCTGAATCCCAGTGGGGATCATGAGAGCAGAACAGAGTGAAACATTTCTACTTGAGCCAAGCTCTCACCCACACGAAATCCTCTGAGGGTGGCATGAGCTCCAGTAGGTCTGCTTTCTCCAGTCCTAGCAGTGGAGGCATCTCTCCCTCCTGGCTAGGACCTAAGTGCTGCGTCAGTTCAGTCACGGGAGAACCGCTGCTCAAGGGTCTCCTGAAAGTTTTTATCCTCAGAAGTTAAATTTGTGTCTTGTGTCTTCCCATGGTAGTCCACAAGCAGCTCTTGAATGACTGTAAAATCTCAGACCCCAGCCATGTTTTCTTAGGCACTGGAACTTCCTTCCAGGCCTGAACCTGTTCCTCTGCCAGGCAGATGCTTAAGCCACTCTCATCCACGTGTTGTGAGAGACTTGGCAGCAGGTTGCTGAAATGTGGGTTATGGAACAGGTCCTCTTCATTCAGATTACAAGGAGGAAGCTGTTTGCTTGGTGGAGTATTTCCATCCCTTCTGCAGGTGAGCAGAAATCAAATGCCATTTGATTTTCTTGAGATTGTTAACTGTACCTCATGGGGCCGCTGAAGCTCCGGAGGCTGTGTGGAGCGAGCTGGGGCAGGCTGGAGGGGGCAGGCTGGCTGTCAGCATCCACACCGGAGACCCCGCCCCTGCCGGCTGGAACGTCTCACTCAGGCATGTTATAAGGGCAGGGGTGGGTGTGGGGGGGTGGGGTGAGTTAACTTTTGATATGAAATCTTTGCTTTTCTCAAGATTTCATTTACCAAAAAATAAGTTATATATACATAATTAAGAAAGGTATACTATATTAGTTAAATTCAATAATAGTTCATTATGGAAGACTGATATTCAAAATAACCACACGTTCTTAAATTTGTATGATTTGATATGGTTGCAGGACTTCTGTTCAAATGTGAATTTGAATTTTTATATATGCTGAATAATTAGAATTATATTCAATAAATTCAGCTGAACAACAACAACAAAAGATTGGGTCCATACCAATGGAAAAAAACAATAACAAAATCTAAGACATTAAGAGAATCCTGATATATAAAAAGTAGATGGATTGGGCCTGATGAAACCTGTTTCAGTATAATCACAGTATAAAGCATGATCAGGAGATAATCACAGGCACAGAGAAATAGCGAGCTCAAAGTGAACCCATGCAACAAAACAAAAGCAAAAAAAGGCTAACAAAATAAAATGGGTTCCTGCAATAATCCATCAGGGCTATTTATTAAAGAACTATATTTAAAGTAAATAAAGCTAAATAGTCTCTACACACACACACACACACACACACACACACACACACACACACACACACACACTGTGTCCAGACAATCCTAAAAGTAAGTCCGAAGAAAAGACTTTGTGGCAGAAGTGAGAGTCTCAGGCTGGATTTGAATAAGAGCTGTAAGACAGGTAGGTAACAAATAGAAAGAAAAGAGAATTGGCTGAAGCGGAGGGGGAGGACAGAAACAGCTAGAATGAGAACTCAGATGCTAATATTCTTCCGTTACCAAACTGTACATGTAAAATAATTACGGAAATGGGAATTTCTGCAAGTCAGTTCAAATGTCCCAAATGTCTGCCATAACTAGTCCTTGCTCACTTAACCTGAGAAAGAAATGAGTTCATTTCTGTATTTTCTGACCTCATCAAATATTCAGCAAACTTCTATTTTTGCATGGACAAAGCCAGTTTTGAAAAATACATGAAAGGCCTCTTTGGGGATTGGAGTCCTAATGTTGGCCCTGTATCTTCTTGTTTTAAATCGTAGTATGATGAATAATTCTGGTGGTAACGACTGAACCTCCGTATTTATAGAAAACTGACATTTCTTGAACACAAAATTGTTCCTGTTTCTATGTTAATGAAGCTCTGTATTTAGGTGCTGTGGCTTCTGTTCATTTTACTTGCTCTGTCTTGTTTAACTAAAAAACGTTGCATCACCAATTTTCACCCTTTCCCACCCCACCCTCCAGACTCTGGACAGTCTCTGGAGGGATTTTGCTCCTGCACAAAGAATAGTTTCCTTTCTTATGTCTCTCACCACTCAACATGCTTATTTTGTTCTTACTGGATGATACAATTATAAATATCTTACAATCAAGTAAACTTGGTATGTCAAACTAAAATAAAGAGGGACATATGTGTGTATTTTATCTCCCTCCTCTCTTCCTCACACACAGCACTTGCCTTTGGAACATTTTCCTTCTTGACATGAGTCTTGCCAGTGTTTTCTGTTTCTGGCAGAACATAAAACCTGACAGGGAAGAGGCTGCCTCTCCTTTGAAGATAACTTCTGTCTGAATCAGCTCAGGCTGCCATAACGAGGTACAATAGATTGGGTGGCTTCAACAACAGACATTTATTTCTCACAGGCCTGGATGCTGGGAAGTCCAAGATCAGGGAGCAGGCAGATTTGGTTTTTTGGTGACAGCTCCCTTCCTGGCTTGCAGATGGCTGCTTTCTCAGTGTATTCACACGGACTTTCCTTGGCATATGTACCCCCGAGACAAAAAGAGACCTCTTTTGCCCCTCTTCCTCCTCCCCTCCTCCTCGTCCAGTCCTCCTCCTCCCTGTCCCCCTCTCCCTCTCCCTCCTGCTCCTCCTCCTCCTCCTTTGGCCATCAATCCTATGGGATCAGGACCCTCCCCCCCCCATGATTTCATTTAATCTTAATTACCCCCTAAACGCCTTATCTCTGAACACACTCACATTGGTATTAGGACTTCAACATATGAGATCTGAGGGGGAAACAATTCAGTCCACACCAATTTCGATCTGTGCAACACAGCACTGTGCTTCCCAAACATCTTTTTCAAATAATTTTTTGAGCATTTTGATTTTGTGCAGAACCAGGTATATGTGGAAGGAAGGGGGCCAATTCAATTCAAATCCCTTTCTCTCTAAATATTCCCAAAACTCTCCTCTGAGATTCTTTTTTTCTTATTTTTAATATTTTGTTAGTATCTTGACTATGTCCTCCCTTCTATGACTCTAGCTTCTAGAGCAGATATTACCTGTACTCCCTCGCTGAGAAGTTAATCATGTACTGCCTTATGACTATTATACTATGAGGTGAACTGCTTTTAAATCTTTTTCTGAATACATATCTATCTATCTATATCTATATCTATATCTATATCTATATTTCTTGCTTCTCAATAGGATTCTAAGCCACTATAGTCAACATGGCATCCTGTACTGCCACAATGTCCCTTATAGTTTCCAGGTATAATGATGCCCAGCATGAAGGTGATTCGTGTTTTCTTCCTGCATGCTTTAATCCACAGACACTTAATGATCCTACAACGATGCAAAGAAAATGAAGTGCAAAGGTTTAAGATAGAAAGATGGTGGAGATAATTTTTAAGATACTTCTTATCTTTAAGAGCTGAATAAGTGAGAAGAAAGGTATAATTCATTCTTGTACAACTTTTCCCAAATCAGTGTCTCATGGAACTTTTTTTGTCATGGGTAGGGTTTCCTGAAGCAGATGCTTAGATAGAGTTTGGAGTTCAGGGTGTTGTTAATTAGTGATCAATATCTGTGAAAGACGCATGGTCATTTAGTATCCTATAACTTATCTTTTAGTTATACCAGATGTCCCAAAACACCCTTGCACGCTAGATGACTAAAAACTATATGACAGGCCCCTGAATCTTCATAGGGCCCATCTCCTATCTTCTAGGGCTCACATGTCTTACCAAAGCTTCCAGTGTGCTAACCATTTCTTGTTCATATGTGCCAAATTAGCAGAGTAGAGTGATATTCATCACTCATATATATTTCTCAACCAGTGTCCTGACCTCAGAGTAACACACTTACATTGGTTGGACATTCAACCTCCTCTGGAGCTCGGCCACTATGACTATTGAATCTGAGGCCTGGTCCTCAACTTTCCTTTCTCCCCCACTTCAGAAAATGAGAGTATCTTCATAAGCTACCCGGGAGTCCCTCTGACTTTCAAAATTGGTTTTCAATTGCCTGATAACAAACCACAGCTTTTTGTTATGTTTTTCTTTAGGGGTACTGGTGGTGCTTAGCAATAGCCATTCCATCCCATCATCTACAGAGACACGATTTCCTCTGGATTTCTCAAACACCTGATAAATCACACCAGCTGTTGCATTCTTTACCACCAGTTCAACATCCCAATTCACCACGGGTGAGAATTTGTACAATTCAACTGCCATCTGTTGCCAGTGAATCCCTCTGTGCTTCCCATACAACCAGTCATGGGGTCTCCATTGCCTGCTGGCAGTCATCTAGCTCTAAAATCTTATATCATTACCTGTTTTCTTGGACCACTCCTGGCAACAAGTTCACAAATGAGGTCCTCTGGAAAGAGTTCTGAGATGGAGCATGGTGTTCAAGGTATTTATTGGGATCAAGCCTGTGGGAGAAAAGGAGAGGAAGCAGGATTAAGCAGAGGAAAAGTGAAACTGCTACTCAGCCCCCCAAAAACCTCATTTAACTGCATGGGAGCTTTGGAGCATATACAGCTAGTCACAGTATCTTAAGTTTGGCCAACATGGCTAGGCCCTTGTACACGTGCCTCAGTAAGCCACTGGATGTGGGCCCACTCCCCTCCTGATGACTGGAAATGGTATACCATCCTGCAAGGCTCTCTGTGGCTGAGGCAAACCCTGAAGGAGCTGACAGCTGTGGCAAGAAGGCCTTACCTGAAGAGAAATCTGGATAGCACATCTGAATCCGCTACAACTAACTGTTCTGCAGGATGTTAACAGAAGTGCTGAGAAATAACATTTTCAAATTGTAATTGCTCAGTTAAATAAATGTAAACTGATTTCTTTATGACAGAACCTTTCGGAGCCTTTATAAGGCTAATATGGATTGTGAATTCCTAGAAAGGAAGAAAAATTCTTCCAAGATGCTTTTATTCAGTTTATACCAGTTGGGGAAAACACTGATCTATTCTGATATTTTTTTTCTTACAATAATAGAGTCTCAGGTAAAGTCCTATTCCTGTGGAAAATATAGTCACAATTAAATATATTAGGAATGCACCACTTTCCAACACATAAAGAATGGTTTTATAGTCATAGAAGAAGCAAGCTCTGGGTGTAGCTATCATTCTTATGATTCCTTTTGAGATGTGGTCTTCTACTGATTAGCAATTTCAATTTATTGTTTAAATAATACATTTAGCTGTGCTAGCCACAGCTAAAGGGCTTAAAGTACTAGTTTACAAAATTCATCAGTTGTGTTAATCCAATGAATTAGTACTTCCTCAGAAGAAATGGATTGAGAGGTGAGCCCTGCTATGCTTGGAGGACATCATCAAAAATATGTCAAAGGAGAAAGAGGGAGTAACCGATGTCCTATACTAACTATCTCAAGCTCAGCATTTTTCTTCACAAATGAGGATCCCCATGTGATGTTATATTTTAAGTGCTCACAAGGTCTTTTGGGTATGTCTTGGTCTCTGATTGTGGAAGAAGAAAAAAAAGTCTTTTTATGAAAAATATTTAAGAAGGAACCCATTTTTGTTTTCTTTCACTAAGATAGGCAAAAATATTTGCAATGAAAGTTGAAAACAATTGAAGAGGTCTGAATTCACTTAACTGTTTATGGGATCTTCTGTGCATAGTAGCAACATATATTCAGCCTCTGTGGGCTCGTCTTAGAAGGAAATGCTATAGCAGTTCAGAGTGAATGCTTACCTATGGTTTACACTAATGCATTATACCTCAGTAAAAACTATGTCTTGTCCTGGAAATAATATGAATGTTCTGATACAACTTTACCTCCGATGGCTCTCACTTGACCCTGTACAATTTACATAAGGAGCTGGCTGAGTTTCAGTTCCCTCCTGAGTAAAATGGAGATTGTTTGTAAGAATGAGTATTATTTGTAAGAACTAGAAGCCCTGCATGTGTTGAATATAGTTCCCTGCCCAGCAACCAGTAGGCATTCAGTAAATGGTGGTAGTTATTGTTATCAGCACAAATGTTGAGGTTACTATTCCTCCTCCTTGTTCTCAAAATCCCTGTTTGATTTTAAAATCAGAAAATGTAAGTAGACAGTGATTATCTAACTCTATTGGATTCATTATGTATACTTAAATAATGTGAAGTGACACAATGACAAACACTATTTCTTTTGGCAAAGATCTAGCCATTGCATTTTGCTGAAATGACAAATAGCTATTGCATGCATGACGTCAGTGAAGCTTTTAAACAAATTGCCCTCCAGTAATCACAAACAGAACACCAGCCCTACTGCTGCAAGTATTTTTTTGTTTGTTTGTAATTATTTGTAATGGAAACAGTGTAATAGGAGCTCTTATGGTGCCTTCCATAAGTGCTAATTAAATTACATGGTGAATACATGTGCAATTGATTTAAATGCCTTAAATCCTTTTCAGCATTGTTATGAATAAATGCACATATGCGTACAGATCCTAATGTGGTACTTTATTTCATTATCCTGAGTAGTTTGCTTTCTATGTCTGTGATGAAAGACATACAAAGGAAAACATGTGGCTGTCAAATGCCCAGTGCAATGAGAAATCCATCATTCCAGGAAGTGCCATCACAAGGGTTACTGGCTTCTGGGAATATGAATTTTATAGTCTCATTTGTCCCCATGCCTTCTGAAGATGGACCAGCTCCTTAGATACAGGAGAGAAGAATGCAAAGAGAAATTGGGTTTGGGAGCGGTCTCACAAGATTAATGTGCTCAGAGACATCTGTATACATAGTTCCTAAATGCAGGTGTCTTGACTGTGTTTTGACTTTATTAGGACAGGAGAAGGATTTTAAGTACGTTTTTCTTAATGCAATTAAAAAAGAAAACTGTGATTGTGTCATTCCAACTTTGGAAGGAAGGTTGCTAAAATGGTCTTTCCTTTATGAAATGAGAATAAGAGTTGATGATAGGTTTCTGTTTCGTTTGCTATAATGTTCTTTCTTGGCCAAATAAAGTGCTAGGAACTCTTTGTCAGTTACCCAGGTAGGTAGAGATGTTAAAGATCTCTTAAAAAAAAAAAAAGTGAGAACCACTGATCTATAATGTTTGATCCTAAACCTGGTTCCTTCCCTCCCCCGGGAGTCCATTCTTCTAAATCCCTCAGGAGTTAAACCAAAAACAAGCCAGTATTTGATTCATCATCACTATTACTAAGTCATTTAAGAATCATTTATGTTATTTAACTGACTATGTGGGTGCTATGGAGGCTACATCAAAGGAAGATGTAAATGTGCGCTAGGTGATCTTGCTTCCCTAGCCCATTGGGTAGGAACCTGTAGTCATGTTCAAGGTCTCAGGACTGAGATCCTTAAAAGGAAAAGGAAACTCCATCTTGTCAGGTGATGGCCTGAGAAAGTAATGGTAGTGCTAATGGAGACAATTTACATTTATGTAGAACTCTAAAGTTTATAAAATATGTCTGTCTCACTTGATATAATAAAATATCCCTTTGAGGTAGATTTGACTCTTCCTCTTTTCAAACGAAGCAATTAAAATCTCAAATCAGAAAAAAAATTTTTAAAAATCTAGCTATTAGTGTCTTGAACCTAGATTTTCTACCCAAATCCCAGCACTCTTCCCTGGAGCACAGCTCTGTCAGTCCTCCAGGGGAACAGCTTCTCTTACACCCTGGACCGGGCTTGAAAGAAGCCGGGTTCTCAGTCCTTTCCCCCTCACAGCAGATACACTTTAGAAACGAGAGAAGTAAACCCACCTATCTAATCCCAGCCTGAACGTTCCTCCACATCTGACATCGCCTTTGTTCCCGTGTTCAGTGCCTCAGTGCCTGGAGTTCACCAGCTCCGAGAAAATGCAACTGCCTGAGAGTCCTTTGTTCCTGGGGTTTGATCTGTCCCCCTGAGAGGCCACAGCCACGTGGCTCTTGCCACCTCTACTGTGCCATTATCACTAGAGGGCAGCACAGCAGGTACCTTCTGAGCAGCGAAATGCAACAACTGAATCACAGAGCTCTCTCTCCGAGGGACACACCTGTCAAGGCTTTGGAGTTCTGTTAGGGAAGCAACACCGGCTCACTCCACACAATGTCACAGTCTGAGCTGTTCTGTCATGTTCCTCCTTTGGCTCAAGTGAGCTTGGTTCCCTCAAGGCTAAGTGTGGCAAAGTGGCGGGACATCGCATCCGACTAGATGACAAGATCCATGGCCCCAAGCTCCCTCTTCTGCTTTCCATATATGTGGACACCCACACAAGTCAATTCAAAGAACTGCCCTGAGCATTCCAAAGCTAGATGCAAAATAAAACACTGACCTTGAATTTTACTCTCAAAAGAAGATTAATGCCAGGCCAACTCTAATATGCAGGAATTCAAAAGAGTCTGGGAAGTTGAATGATTTAAAGCACACTTTTCAATGTTATTTTGTTTGTTTGTTTTGTTTTATTTTGTTTTTTAAGTGCCAGGGCTTGGATGTTTCTGCAAGCAGATTTTTGCATTTTTGCACAGTCCTAAGTAGCTGAAAATTGAATTACAGCAGATTTTTGCAAACCATCATGAAGAATATGTATTTACCAGTTTCAAAAGCTTCCTGGAAGATTTAAGAGGGCAGGAAGGAGTATTTCAGTCACAATCCATTAACCCTATTTATCATCCACTGAAAATGTCTAAGTGTGAAACCATTTTCAATCTTCGCTAATGTGCCTAGAACTGATATAGCATAACATACTTAATTTCCACACTGCATTATGTAGTTGTGTTTTGTATTTGTGCATCCAAAGGTGGCAGACCTCAAACATTCAAGGATCTCATTCCTGCACAGCCAGCTAACATGACTGAGGCTTGAGCTTTCTATCCTGTTACTGAATACAAATCAGAACCACGCAATTTGGTTCCTTTTTTTTTTTTTTTAAGATTTTTATTGGGGAATCGGGGGAAAGGGAACAGACAAGTTGCTGTCCTTTTGTTCTTCAGTCTAGTTGTGGAGGATGTTGCTTCACTGGCCCAAGTTGGCACCATCATTGCGCTCTTCCCGGGCGAGGCAGATCAGTTGCCAGCTTCTGGATGGCCGCTCACTGCGGCTGCCGGCCGCTCACGCTGGCTGCTGGCTACACACGGTAAGCCTATGGCAACCCACTGCAGTAGGGGCTGCAGCCTACGCCGTCGCCTGTGACTCACGGCAGCCCAGCTCCAGGTTGAGCTGTTGTTCAGCATCTTAGCTGTGGAGGGCAGTGTCACTGGCCCTCATATGTGGGATCTGAACCAGGGCCCTCTGGCGTCCCAAGCCAGCTCTTAACTAACGCGCCACTCGGCCGGCCCCAATTTGGTTCCTGTTAGTACCCTGCTCAGTACACCACACAACCTCTCCACCCCAGGAGAGGTGGTTTTGAGCATAAAATATGGAATAAGTTTGATTTATAACTTCAGCTCTGAAGGATATTTTTGCATGTGTTCTTATTTTGGCTCTTTTGGCTATTTTCCCCATTGCTTTTGCACAGTTTATTGAACATCTATTATACATGACTGGGTGGCAATTGGTACAATAAGTAAAATTTATTGAAAGTTTACTGTGTTTTAGTCACTGTGCTAAATAGCTTATGGGCATCGTTTCATTAACTACTCACAATAGCTCTAAGACTAAAGCAGTGCAGGAATGATCATCGTAACCATTTCATGTGTGAGGGAAGCAAGACCCAGAGAGTTTAAGTAACATGCCCAAGGACATACAGTTATTAAATGTGATTCAAACACAGTGCTGTCTGACTGTGAAGCCCAGCTCCCATTCTATAAAAACATGAGAAGAGCCAGAACAAAGACTTGAGGAATAAACACACATAAACACCTATCACTTAGATTAGCCAAATGTCAATAATTTCATACCAAAGTATATAAAAGCAGAAAAGTCAGGTCAATCACTAAGGCAAGTTCGGGGGTCGGGGCTGATACTAGAAAGAGTTGGGTCCAGGATCTGGGTTGCAAGTAAGGAAAGCAATTTTAGGGCCAGGAGGTTGGCAGGGGAAAAGACAGCAAGGATATGCAGAAAGTCCACGGGGGAAACAGGAATGAGACAAAGAGACAGGGGCCAGGATTCAGGTGGGTCATGAAGACACAAGGGCCAGACCCTCCATCAGGGTGGAACATCTGCAAGGCATGCTTTAATACTTTGCTGAATCCAGGGCATTTGGCAACTCCTTTGCGAAGGTGTTTGCCAGTTATCAAGGCTGAGTCTGGTCCAAGTGAAAGCACGTCATAGGCATGAAGGTCAAAACATGCTAATATCTGCTGGGAATAGAGAGTCCTACCACTGAAATAGTTTTGATTTGGGTGGAGAATATAGATAGACAGAGCTGCACTGCACAACTGGGTGGTGTGTAGGGCTGAAGAAGGGTGCTCTTGGCATGGCTCAGGGCACAAGTTGTGTGGCCCTAACCACCCACTTAAATGTATGAGTTTTTCCTTCCTCCCAATCCCAACTTGCTTCAGGCAAAAGCAATCACACCCTCCTCTGTGATCTCAAAACACTGGGTATATACAGAGGACGCCAAAAAAAAAAATCTATACACATTTTAAGAAAGGAAAAAACTGTATTAAAATTATAAGGCTCAATATATACCAATAACAAAAGATGAATACAAGTCACGTTTGATATCTGCAATTAAAAGAGGTGCTCAAAGTGGTTACCATCAGCGTCCAGATACTTCTGATTATGGTGGACTATGATAACATCTCTTAAAATGTGTGTATATTTTTTTGACACCCCTGCTATATATCTGTGTGTGGCACTAATATTGGAGTAGTGTGTGTCACACCCACTAGTTCTGAATGTTTTCAGGGCATGTCCACTGAATTACCGTTATTTTTAAAAATATTGTAAGTCTGCCTTAAGCAAACACTCAATAGTCTTCCTCTTAGTGACATTTTTAAACTTTTCATGGTTACTTTTGCTTTGTTTTTGGTCCAGGTATTTCCCCTGTAAGACGCTGGGGGGAATGAAGGGAGAGGTGACCAGGGCAAGTGATGAGAGAGAAGGGAATGTATGCACAGTGTAGCTTGGGAACCCAGGAGCCTTTACCAGCCAGAGTTAACTTACGATCCACATGTGTCTATGGATTGCTGCCTTGTGTGTTGTGCTAATCAGTACCAAGTCAACTCAGTTTACCTTCTTAGAGTCCTCCAGAATAATGACTGCCCATTGCCTCTCTGGGGGCAAGGATCCATTTTTATTTGGGACAATATTCTATGTTCTTGGGCTTTCATTCCTGAACTACGTAGGGCTGCTGCAGAGGTAGCTGAGCTTCCCAGAAGGTAATGGGAACGGAACGGAAGCCCCTCTCACCGGTGGCTGGGTGAGAGCCCCTTTAGCACCCCTGTTAGGCAGGCAAGGTGGGACGCATACTCAGCATTCCTGTGTGTCCCTGTGCTTCCCCGCCCCATGGGTCTCTGGGTCTGTGTTTAACTATGCCTCCTGAGCGGCTTTTCATTCTGATTTTAATCACATGTGGGAACAGATAATGCATCTCACTTTGCTGGACTCACAGGTTCTTAAGTAGATTATTAGTTTCTTGTCTTGAAATTGCTATGCTCCTGGAGGTCAGCCGAGAATATCAGCTTTGCTTGCAGAGGAAGTGATAAGTCTTAAATGATGACATTCCCAGAGGGTGTTCTCTATGTGAAGAGTAAATGTGCTGATGGTCTAGGTCCAAACATGGTCAACAAAAGTGTTGCTGTTACTCTGGGTGGCGAGTGGAAGGAGATGATACAAAGGAGATGAGGCATGCTTTGTGGGGGTACAACTGTCACCCCTTACTGTGCTGCTCCCTCAACTTGGACTTCTCTTGTTCCACAGCTACTTCTATACTGGGGAGAAACATAGTGATGTGACTGAGAGTTTGAGTTCCGGAACCATGCAAACCTGAGCTTGAGTGCCAGCTCCTCTGTGTGCATGCTACTTAACTTTTTGAAGACTCAAAAGTTTCCATATCTAGGTTGCGTAAGTAGTTCCCGAAGTTATTGCCTGACATACAGAAAGTATTCAACGACTATGAAAAATGATGGGCTTAGGGCTGCAAAGCCAAACTCAATCCTATCCCCCATTGAGTATTTTCTTTACCAGAGCACATAAGAATAGAATAGGACCCTCAGATCTTCAGACAGTCTATTTTTTCTCATTGCCATTGGTTATAAAAATGGAATGAATATTTCAAAAATGAATAGTCAGAAAATGTCACATGCAAATCCGAATTTCTAGCGCCTTTTGAAAATTCAGAAGCTCTGGAGATAGTGGTAACCACCGTTTCCATATATCAACAGCTAACGCTAGCTCAGTAGGTGTTGACCTCCTGAGAAAAGAGTGCTCCCAGTTTGACAGACTCCATTGCTCTCTGATGTTTCCCAGAGAACAAGACCACTCTTAATTGTCATTTTTTCCACTGGGCTCTTACTGTTTTGTTTTTTCCCTCCCAATATATTGAGACATTATTATCTTTTTAATATGTCCTATAATTGTTGGGATTAGTATCTGTGAATGTAAATTAGGCCCACTCTGGCTGACTGTGTTATCTAGATCCTCTAATTCAACTTTGTCTAACAATTATAGAGGATAAATTATTAAAATCTCCAGCTATGATTATCGATGTATCTCTTCCATTAGTCCTGTCAGTGGTTTGCTTTATAAATTTTGAACCTCTGTTTTTAGTTACATACAATTTTAGAATTATGTCTTTCCATCGAACTGACTCCTTGATGATTCTGAAATGACAGTCTTTATGTGAAACTCTCCTTTGCTTTCTTATGCTATTAACATGGCATATCATTTTCCAAACTCTTTCTTTCGAACCTTCTGTGTCTTTATATTTAAAGTGTTTCACTTTTATATCTTTGGGCCCTGCTATTTATCCAGTCTGACAATATCTAACTTTAATTGGAGTGTTTAGTTGATTACATATATGTACCAACTTGCTATTGTTTTTCTATTCATCTCATATGTTTTCATTTATTTACAGTTTTTCCCCCATTTCTAGTTATCTTCAGGTTAATTAAACACCTCTTGTATTCCATTTATTCCCAGTCAGAGTTCTAAGGGCTTGTAGTCCTGCCTATTGTCAATGCCTGAAAACCACTGCCTTACAAATTTTCTCTATGGTATACTTTATGGCAGAGGTCAACTCCAGAACCAGCTGTATTGTAGTTGGAAATTCCATACTTTTTTTTCCTTTTTTGATGGGTATCATGAAATATGTTTTTTGTTTGTTTGTTTTTTTTAATTTCTGTATTTGTAGAGCAAAGGCTTATAGCAGTATTGGAAACAGCAAGTACAATTGTTTGTGAAGTCACACGTTTACTGTATCACCACGGAAAGTTCACATAAGTGGACCTATTTAAAAATAGAGTCAGAGCAGCCATTCCAGAGGAACTGCCTTGTATGTCCCGTTTTCCAAACCTTTGGACCGGGCTAAAACCAACACTGTTTTACAAATTGTAAAGCCAGCAGAAAAGCAGACATCCACAACACAAGACTGATGATTATGGACTCTCTATCTGAAGTCAGAATCTGTAATCAATCATGTATAGCCAAGAGTAGCTTAGCTTATCAGCACCTATAGAAAATCTTTCTTCCTTTCATGTAATTGTTCCTTTCCTCTTCTCATAAAGTCCCCTTGCCTTCACCCTGTAATCTGAACACTATTTGGATTTCAGCCTGAAACTGTGTTTCCAAAATTATAATTCTTTGATCCCAAATAATATTGTCTCTCATCAGGTTTTTATTTTTAGGTTAACGTACCTAATTATAATACTACCAGTAATACAATAATGATGATGATGATGACGACAATGAAGAAGAAGATGAAAAGAAGAAGAGGAGGAGGAGGAGGAGGAGGAAAAGGAAAAGTAAGGAGGGGGAGGGGGAGGAAGAAAGACAGAATTGCCTTTTTATTCTCCCAACAGAAAATAATTTTACTAACTTGTCAAATGAAAAGGCACTAAAAAGCATTCAGTCAAAATATGTAGGAGAAAAAACTTAATAAAAGTGTTTTAGGCAGTTAATTAACAAAAATATTTTTCTTTTCCTTAACAAGGGTTCATACGATTGTATATGTTTCATGCCCCACAAAAACCAGATTTTAGAAGTCTAAAAGATCCTGTAATGATATTTAAGCAAATTTTTAAAAAAACAATAGAATTTGAAAGAGTTTAATTTGCTCAAAGCAGCATGCAATGATTTTTTTTGGAGGAGGGATAGAGGGCATGAGTAGGTGATAAGAAAAGAGCAAGCCCGCTTACTCTATCATTTGTACCTCCTTCGGTTTGGAGGGGGTAGCACTAGGGAAATAAATTTATTTGAAATTTCAACCTGGGTCACTGGATGTATGGCGTGATAACAATGTGGGGGAAATCTACCAAAAAACTACAAGGAAAAGCCAATGTATGAAGTTCAAATTCCAAAAGAAATAGAATACACACAAGTGTGCATGCACATATAGGCATATATATATTTTCCATCTATTTTTAAACAATATAAATAAATAAGGACATTTGGAGAATTAGAACAGATATACGCTTTCCCAATAGCAAAGCTGATTCCCTCTCATCTTCCTCAAATCTCACAAAGTGCTTACTTGGAGAAGGCGGTGAGGGGAGCAACAATGCTTCTCTTATCTGTTAGGTTCAATTAAAACAACAGCTGCCTTAAAAAATCAACAAGAGAAGAAACTATTTTGCATTTGAATGCATTAGGGAACTAGCTCAGGGGAAGCACAGATGGCTGTAATAGGGGACATTGGGAAAGTACCATTCACTACGTTTCCAATGTTTGTGTGACTTTCAGGTCTCAAAAAACACATCCCCACTCCCTGTCATAGCCAACTAAAACTAGAAATTTTTATCACTGGCTGCGATGATTGTGTCTTTTTAGAGCTAAGTCTTGTAAGGACGAGGGCCCATTTCTTATAGCACACAGGCTTGTTATGTATTGGAGAAAGGGGGGAAAATTGGAGCCAGGTTCTAAAAAAAAAAATAGTTGGCAACATAGGTGTCTGTAAATAAGCAATGCTGGACACTTAAAATGGAAATGAAAGTGACACTATGTGATATGTTAAGGCTCAAAGCTAACTGGCAAATTGAGAATCAGAACTCCCTGGTTCCATTCCTGGTTCAAATAGTAATTCATTTTATAAAGTCTGTCCTGTTTCCATGTTATTAAAATATCTCTAATTAAAATGGCCCGCTCCTCAGTAGCATCGCTCATTTCTTCATCTACTTTCTGGTGAGAAGATAAGATTCTCTCAGCTCCCAAAAATAGAACTGAGTACATTCCAAGGAATAAAAATGAATACAGATCGATACAGAAGTAAAGATAACAAAAAAGTGTGCTTGTCTGGGCGCTAGCACTTGACTTTAAATACTCCTGCCTGGTTTGAGTTGGAAAGGTCTCTCTCTAGAGAGGCTCTGGTGTTTGTGTGTGGCTGTTGGGAGCTGTTAGACACTTCACAAATTTCATCCACTTGGAAGATTCAGGATGAAGTACAACCGCGCATTTTTACATTTTTACATTACATAACCCTGTACATTTTTACAGGACAGCCTACCGTGCACACACTGGCATCATGTGCACTGAAAAACCCCATTCAAAGAGAAGACTTGTTTCCTTGTTAGAGGGGCTCTGCGATGAAATCCCCTGGCTGCACAATGGAATATTCAGCATTCCCATAATGTTCAGGGAAAATGTAATTAGGGTTATTTTTAATATTCAAAAACAGCAACATCGCTAATATCCCAGCCAGAAATTACTTCCTAATTGTAGTCTAAAAAGAAATAGGATTCATTAGTTTAACACCCTAATTTGAATTGACCATAAGTAGATTTAGACAAGTGTTGAGATATCTATTTTTTTTAATTTACTATGTCTTTTTTTTTTTTTAGTATTTAAGTATTTAGTTAAGAAATTTTAAAGGAAAACCAATTATTATTTTTTATAATACCAACCTTCCACTGTTTGCAATGGCTCTGATACCACATATCCAATAAAAAATCCAAAAAAACCCTCAGTCTCACCCCCAAGCACTCCCTAGGATGCTTTGTTTGTTTGTTTGTTTGTTTGTTTGTTTGTTTGTTTGTTTAGCTGAGCCATCTTGCCACCTGTTGGCAGCTCAGCGGCAGCTCAGCTCGGGCTGGGAATCGAACTGGCAACCCTGTTGCTCTGAGCTTGCACTCTTGAGATGCTCTTAACCAGCTGAGCCACTCAGCCGGCCCAAGATGCTTAGTTTTAATAGAACACACTCTCCAGTTGAAGACGATGCTTTTCATACTGTTCTCTCAAATTGGGACCTTAGGGACCGCAGGTGGGGTTGATGTCTTCCTTACTCTCTCCCACTGCTTCTCACCCTCTGGTGACAAGGTCTGCTGCTTCGATTTCCAGGCCTTCCAGCAACACCACCTTCCCATTTCCTCACTGCTGTCATCTGTCACACCCTTGATTACGCCCTCTCATTAACTACAGGCTCTGGCACTTGGCCCATAACCCTGCTCTAAGCCCTGCTGAAGATCTGGGCCCTTCGTCATCCGCATGGATTCCCTAACACCCTGACCACTCACTCCCTTGACCCCTTTCCCTCCAGTGACCTACACTGCCACTCCACCTTCAGTGCATACTCCCTGGTACACCTTAGTCCTTGCTGTACCCTTTCTACCAGTTCCAAAGTAGTTTATGCCTCCCATCACAAGATTATCATCCTTATTATCCTATTTAATTTTAAGCACGATCAAGTGTCTGCCATATAAAGAACAGATAAACAAAAACCTCTCTTGACCTGCCATTTCCCTCCTGATTCTTCAAATACCCTGCCTTCTCTACTCCCCTTCAAAGTCAAACTTTACAAGGAGTGACATGTCCTCAAAATCGTACTCCACTCTAATGTGGTTGCTTCTCTTCATTGCTCATCAAATGTCCCCGTGTCACTGAATCCAGGATGTTTGTCAGTCCCCGTCTCACTCGATGCTGCTGACCATTCCCCCGCCTCACGACACTCTGTTCCTTTGCCCAACTTCTCTTCCTCCTCACTGCCCCTTCTCTGGTATCTCATCCTCCTCCCCGCAGGTATTACATTCTGCAGTTCCTCATTGCTGTCTAAACCCCTAGGCTTTACTCGGTATCCTCTTGCTACAAAAATGTATCCATTCCCTCAGCTTTAATTACCACCAATACAATTTACATTTACATCTTTATCTCTAGACGTCCACTGCAGTCTAAATCAATACATCCACCTGCTTAGTTGACATCTCCATTTTGATGTCTCAATGATACTTCATTCTTAAAATGTCCAAAACCAAATTTATTATCTTTCTGCACCAACAACCTTCACTTTGTACCCCAACTAAAGGAATAATAGAAACTGGTTCTCTTCCAAGATTTGATCAGCCCCCCAAGCAGATTCTTAGGACCTCCATATTCATCATTCTGTAACCACTTCCAAGTTTTGCCTTAGGCTACCTTCTAATTATCTCTCAAATACATCTTCTCATGTTCATCATCACCACCTTCATGCTTATCCAGCCTACCAGTACCTCTTACCTGGACAACTCCACTACAACAGCCTCCTAACTGATTCCCCTTTACAAACGCTTACTTCCTTTCAATTAGCTACCCAAGTGATCTTTCCTTTCCCTAAAATAAATTTTATCATGCTCCCCCAATGCTTGAAATACTTAATGGGTCTTCATTGTATTGAATATAGAGACCTAATCTCTTTGTCTCCAGCAGCAGTTAAATTATATTCCTTCCAATCTCCTCCAGATGTGGCCCTCTGAGAAACCTTCCCTGGCTTCACTGACGTCCCCTGCCCCCTGCAGTAGCACTTTATGAAGCAGAAATTAGAAAGTTTTAAGTCAAGTTTGGGTTGACTTAGAGGTTGATAAGTAAGCCATAAAAAAGTCAGAAACCTGACCCTTCCCACAAAATCTGAAAACGCGGCTGTAGAAATTCTCCAGCAGAAAAAGCCCCTGTCTCTTTCAAATGTCGTTACCCTTCTTCACCAAGAACAATAATTTGCAATTTCCAGCTTCAACGGATTGTTTTTTTCCATGCCTGGCAAACATGGTCTTTTAAGCCATTCACAATTCATTGAGAGCAGTCAGCAATAGCAGAATGAAGAGGTCCTTTTGCCTTCAGAAAAGTGACAGCGAATATTAAATAGCATTTAGTGGCCATCGCTTCAATAAGCTCATTAGGGGTCCCTAGTCTAACTTCTATAGAATTATAAGGCTATAATAGAAACATTTACCAAAAGTGCTAAACCATTTTTCAGAATGATTTGGTGTCCTCAGTATCGAAGAAAATAATTTTGGAACACATTTTCACAGATCACCTTAATTCAACTTGAACTAAATTCATTTATGAGAGCTGCTGGGCTGTACATCTCAACTTATCTCTGCCTTGAATTTGCCTATGATGGATATTGCTTGAGCTGCACGGATCGTTGAGCAGCGAAGAACACTTCTGCCCTTCCTTGCCCTTCTCGATAATCAAAGGGAACTTGCGACTTGTTAAGTGTTTCCCTAACTGGGAGTTCAGAAATGTCCATTGCATGAGGCCTGAGAAGGGGAACAGAAAATGGCCTTCTGAGTCCTCTGGGGTTATCCTGGCCTCTGTTGAGAGCTGTGGAAGGTGTGGACAATAGAAGCTAGTAGTTGGGGCTGTGTCTCTGGGTCTGGGACATACCTGTTGAACCTGACTCCTAAACCAGGGCTGGGGAACCTGCTGCTCTCACCTATGCCATCTGCCTTCAACCTGATTACAAAGTCTAGTTTTGTTGAGGGTTCTTCAGTTACCATCCTTTGTGAAATGAAATGCCTCTCAGGTCTCTGTCCCGGGGCCTTTTCTGATTCTATGCACTCTTTC
The DNA here is from genome assembly GCF_001890085.2 of Hipposideros armiger. Lineage (NCBI taxonomy): Eukaryota > Metazoa > Chordata > Mammalia > Chiroptera > Hipposideridae > Hipposideros > Hipposideros armiger. Next base: position 91,057 of record NW_017731598.1, read on the forward strand.
ATTGCTCTTGTCATTTTCTATGTGGTGATGATCCCCAAGTCATAGTTCTGGTCAGCTCTCATTCCTGGGCTACAGAAACAAGGATCTCTCTACCTACTGGACGAAAGTGCTTGGATGTCACATAAGCACCTCAAACCTGACATGTCCAAATCTGAACTCGATATCTTACCCTCCAAATCTGCTCCTTTTTCTAGTTTCCCTATATATATATAGGAGGCACCAAATGTCTTCTAAGTAGCCCATACCAGTACCTTAGTGCATTAGTCAGCTATTGCCATAATAAGACTGTGTAACAAGCTACCTCAAACCTCAGTGGTTTATAATTACAAACATTTATGATCATGCTTGTACGTCTGAAAGTTAACTATCATTTGATTAATCTTGTGTGAGCTTGTCCAGGCAGCACTGCTTCCTGCTGCAAATCGGTTCTCTTAGCTCGAGCTATAGGTTAGGTCCAGGTCTTCGCCACATGTGTGGACTCTGGGGCGCAGGCTGAAAAAGCAAAAGGCTATCCTGGGAATTTTCCTCAGATATCACTCTATTAGAGTTCAAGGGTCAACCCAAACTGTCCAAGGGTGTTTACGGCTATTGTTCTGCTAATATTCTATCAGCCAAAGTGGGTTACATGGACAAATCTGGTATCAGTGAGATGGAAGTAAATATTTTATTTATAAATAGCTCAACCTATCAGATATAGGTATCATTATTAACTACTCCTTCCCCATTATCAATATTCTACTGCAACCTCTACCACCATCATTCCCAATCAATTACTAAGCCCTGTTCATGCCACTTTCTAACCATTTCTAGAATCGGTGGTGCAGGTCACCATTATGTCCTTGTCTGGATTTTTGCACAGGCTGCCAGCCGGCCTTCCGGGCTCCAGGCCTGCCACCCTAGCTCTACATTGAAGGAAGTGACTGCTCTAAAAATCTTTTATTTTCTTCATTTAGCAAGTATATATGTTTTATCCCCTACTATGGGTCAGGCACTGCTTTAGGTGCTGGGAGTACAATGATAACCTCAACTCCCTGCTCTCATGGAGGTTACACTGTAGTGGCGGTGGGGTAAGCAACAGGAAAATAGGTGACAGACAGGTAGATAGAGTATATAGTATATCAGATACTGGCTAATACTGAGAGAGGGAGGGAGCTGGAGGCAGGCTGTAGAAAATGTTAGGAAGGAGAATTAATCTTATAATTATAAGGTGAACATAGAAGGTCTGACTGAGAAACTGATCTTGCAGTAAAGGCTTAAAAGAAGTAAGGGGATGGGGACCTGGGGGCCAGACTGATATAAGGAGAAAGCCAGTGCATGGAGATAAGATGGGAGTGTACTTGGCTGAAGCACAGTCGGTAAGGGGGAAAGTTTTAGAGGATGAGAAATCAGAGAGAGCCTGGAACCAGGAAAAGGCAAAATCTGATTCAGCTCCCCAACTCCATATCTTGATATAAATACTGATAAAAGTCTAACTCCTTACGGCCTCTGTTAACCTTATCTTCACTTACCTTTTAAACTCCAATTCTTACCTTCGAATTCCATACTCAGGCCATTTGGAACACCTTTTTGTTTTCTGAATCAACACTGCTCTATCTCAGCTCAGAATTAGGGAGTGTCACACGCCCTAGAGCTGAAACACAAAAATCCCCACTGTCCGCCCTGCCATAGCTTTACCTGGCTAATTCTTCCTTTTGCTTCTGTTCTTAGGTTAGATTCCGTTCCTCTGGGAAACCAGCCCTGCCCTCCAGTGTGCTGCCAGAGTACACCACACTTCCCACCTCTCCACCTTCATCACACTGCGTACTAATCATTGGCTTACTGTCTGAATTCCCTATTTCTCACTAGACATTGTCTTCCTCACCATTGTATGGGATCCATCTCAAACAATGTATAGCACACAGTGGGTGCTCATTATATGTAACATCAATAAATAAACAGAAATATGATTCTAATAAGGAGACACTGCACTCAACGTTGCTCTAAGAGCACTGTAAAGATTATCATAGCTGGTGATATCATCATTAAAAAAGGAGCACAAAGATCTGGCTTTCAAGTCGCTCAAGGCTGAGATTTAGCAACAATATACTATCTGCAAAGCGTTTATTTCCTGTTACCCTTTTCCTGGTATGGTGCCTGACTATCTCATTCACACAGAGGCAGGTAGTCAAATATCTGTTGGATAATCCCCAACACATTAGCAGAAAACATTTAAGATTTATGCCTCCCATTGGTATTTACATTTCAACAATCGGGTTTTTTGTAAGAAAAAAATCTTCAAAACTTAAAGGATTTGTCCATTAATGGTGAGATTTCAAGCAGTGATGAAAAACAGAGTGAGAGGTACTTGGAGAGAGCAAGACCTTCTTGAGGAATTTAAAATCGCACCAGATAAGTGGTCACCTACCTCACATATAGATAATAAAATCAATCCCTAAAATTCTTTCTGTTTTATATTTTACACAGCATTAGTATATACGCTGCCTCCTTTGAACTTTGCCACGGGAATGCTGGACTGGTTTTAGAGATGAGGAAACTAAAAGGCTTATGGACTAGTATAAAAGAATCAACAACACAATGAAGCCAAAATTCAAACCAGAATTGAAAGCCTATGTTTTTTTAAAGAGGGGGGGAGAGGGGGAGGGAGAGAGGGAGAGGGAGAGGGGAGGGAGAGGGGGAG
>NW_017731598.1:93846-103361 GCF_001890085.2 Hipposideros armiger
GAGAGAGAGAGAGAGAGAGAGAGAGAGAGAGAGAGAGAGAAAATTTAATAATGCTAACCCTAAATTAACTATCTGGAAGGTGTGAATCCACAACCTGTGATTTTGTAATTTGGCCTTTGTTCTTACATGCCTCTCTTTATTGTGAGCATTTTGTCCTGCTCAGTGTAATTCCAGTCTTTAAAAATGGCAATATGTCCTACACTGTGACTCCTAAGCACAAGCTGACACCTTTGGGAAGTGATATAACAGTGATTAAGAGCACAGACTCTGGGTGGAGCCTGACCACCTGTGTTCAAATCCTGGCTCTGAATCTTACTAATTTGGGACCTTGGGCAATTTATTTAACCTCTCTGTACCTCAGCTTCCTTATCTATAGAAAACAGATGCTAGCACATTTGTCTCATAGGGTTGTTGTAAGGATTCAATAAGTTAATATCTTTAAAATGCCTCAAATAGTGCTTGGTACATGGCAAGGATTAATATAAGGATCCACTATTACTGTCTCCTGCTTAATTGAACAAACAGCTGTCTAGTTCAACACTGAAGAAGAAACTCTTTATGTTGGAAATTCTGAAAGAAGTTATTTCTTTCTGTCCAAGGCAGCACATAAGTCATGTTACGCTCTATGTTATGGATGTGAGACTGCCACTGCTAAAACTCAGGAAATGCACATGATTTTTTCACATCACACACAGGTGAAGAAACATGCTTTTAAAAAAATCACACCCTATGAGTTTTTGTTTATGTTTACAGGGTCTTAAAATTGCTCAAATCAGAATTTCAGCATTGAATTTGGGGTTAGATATTATTCTAGAAATACACTGATTGGTATCTGGATGGTGGAATAATTTGTTCGTGATTGTAATTTAAGAATAAAGAGACCTTTCTAACCAATGTCATTTGATGAATATTTTAGGGCCCCAAACAAGGAGAAAATGACGCAGTTGAAGAAACTAGGAAGTTCCCAAATGTCAAAGACCAGTTCTGAATGAAAAGCCTTAATTCTAAAAACCAAGAGTTAATTTAGGCCTTATTTTCAGAGAACAGAAGGTTCTTAATAAAGTTGCCTAGACAACAGCAGCTCAGTCCCAGGGCAATCTCCCCGTTGCTATCTCACCATCCTACATCAGTTCATACCACCCCCATAAACAACTTCAAGGCCAACCAGAGCCCCTGGAATGGCTGTGGCTGCTGTTCATAGACTCACGTGGCTGCAAACAGAATGATCAGCATATCTAATTAGCCCATCCAAGGTGTGGGCAGGACGTAGGTCACAGTGGGGCTGCTGGTGCTTATGAGGAGCCTCATCTGCAGGGTCAGCTACCACAACCATTCCTATCACTGAGCACAAGGGAGGAAGGCCTCCATGGATGAAGGAGATTCAAAAGGGCACAAGGTCATCTTGGAAATTTTTTACTTTTTTCTCTAAACCTTTTTGAGTGTTTCGTGTGTTTTTCTACGAAGAGCCCTTTGTTTTTCTAAATGTTTACAATTAGCAACATGAATGTATTTCATAATCAGGAGCCAGGCAATATTTTCCTGTGCACAGAGGTACGACCGGAGGCCATTAAGATATTTTGAAACTGGGCCAGCCAAGTGGCTCGGCTGGTTAAGAGCTCACTTGGGAGCACCAGCTCTGAGCAGCAGGGCTGCGGTTCGGACCCCACATTGAGGGCCGGTGACACTGAGCCCTCTACAGCTAGGAAGGTGAATGGCAGCTCCACCTGGAGCTGGGCTACTGTGAGTCACCAGCGACAGCGTAGGCTGCAGCGGGGCTGCAGTGGGCTGCCGTGAGCTACGTGAGCAGCTGGCAGCCAGTGTGAGCTACCGGGAGCCGCTGTGAGCGGCCGACCAACGACCGGCAACCGATTGCCTCACCCGGGAAGAGCACAATGATCATATCAACATGGGCAGTGAAGTGAAGTCCTCCACAGCTAGACTGAAGAACAAAACAGCAATTTGTCTACCTGTCTGTTCCCCTTCCCCGATTCCCCAGCACTGTCCCCTCCCCCCAATTCCCCAATAAAAAAATCTTAAAAAAAAACATATTTTGAAACTAAGAAGTTTGAATCCTACATATCTCCTTCGTGGTGTCTTATCACAATTGTTGAATTACTCAAATAACATTTCTCTTCCCTTTTAGGCTGCAAGATCCATGAAGATGGGGACTGAATCTATCGCTTATTACAAATATAACCTGTATGTCTGTCTTGCACTGATGTGGTGCTCAGAAGTGACTATTGAACGAATGCATGGCCATTTGTAAAATTATAAGCAGTTTAAAATTGCAGCTTTTTATGATAAATGTTATGAGTTATTTTGAAGAAAGTCCTCTTAATTATGTAAGGAATCATTTTGACAAGCTCTTTTGGTGAGGAAGGTAAAAAGTAATTAGGAAGAAGAAATAAACTGAAATAATACAAAGAATAATGTTTCAGACTTAGATTATAACTATTCGGTTTAAAAAACAGTGGGTATATCTTTCAGTGGATCTAAGTTCACGCAGATTATGTCGGAATTAAGATAAACACAGGTAGATATAAAACAAAGAATAGATATTATATTACATTGCATTATATTAATTATATATATATATAACATATATACACACACACATATATATATATACACACACACACATATATACATATATATATATATCTCGTGGTGCCAAAAAATGTATACACATGATTTGTATTTGTCTTTTGTTATCAGTATATATTGATTACAATTTTAACACAGTTTTTTTTCCTTTCTTAAAATGTGTATACATTTATTTGGCTCCCTTTCTCTGTCTCTCTCTCTCTCTGTCTCTCTCTCTCTCTCTCCATATATATATATACATATATATAAATTATATATATATAATTTGCATAGCAAATTACTCCAAAACTTAGCAGCTTAAAACAATAAGCACTTATTATTTTATAGTTTCTGTTGCTTAGGAATGCGGGGGCAGCTTAGCTGGGTCGTTCTTGCTCAAGGTCTCAAGAGGATGCAGTCAAGCAGTGGCTGGGGCTACAGTAATCTCAAGGCTGCTTCACTGGTGCTGAAGTATCCATTTTCAAATATATATAATCATATAACCACCACCACAACCAAAATACAGTGTATTTCTATCACCGCTCCCCCAAAATTCTCTCAAGTCCTTTCAAAATCAAGTCTTTCTCCTATTCCTAGCCACTGGCAACCACTGACATGTTCTCTGTCTTCTGTCTGTAGTTTTCCTTTTCTAGAAGGCCATATAAATAAAATCATACAGTCTTTGTTTCAGGCTTCTTTCACTTTTTATTGCTTTTTATTGCTGAATACTATCTCATTGTAGGGGTGTACAACAATGTTTTAATTTTTTTATCCCTTCAGGAGTTGATAAACACTTGGGATGTTTTCAGCTTTTGGCAATTATAACTAAAGCTGCTACAGACATTCGTGTTCACATCTCTGTATGAATAGTGTGAATTCTCTCAGGTAACTATCTAGAAGTAGGGTTGCTGCTGTATCATATGGGAAATGTGGATTTAACTCTATAAGAAACTGCCAAACCACTTTCCCAAGTTGCTGTACCATTTCGCATTCCTACCAGTGCTTGGCAACCTGGTCAGCACTTGACTTTGTCAGTTGATGTTACTGCTCGTTTTTTCATCTTAGCCACTCCAGTGGGTGTGCAGTGGCACTGACTGTGGTTTTCATTTGTACTTCTTTAATGACAAAGTTTTTGTACTGATTTTCTGTTTTTATCTCTTCTTTGGGAAAGTGTGCTTTTTGCCCATTTTTTACTTGATTATTTGTCTTGATCAGAGGTGAAGAAGAAACTACAGCAAGAATAGAGAAAAGACTGATCCTGTCTTTGTCTCCCTAGAGTAAAGATTCAGAAAAGACCTGATGGGCCTGGTCAACCACAATGTGGACTGAGTAACTGGCGTTTTGCAAAGAGTACTAGGTAGGTCTGAATAGCTTACTCTTGGGAAACAGAACTTGCCAAAGTCATCTGGATCTTGAAGAAATGTCTGCACTCCCCTGCTCATTGCATCAGCTGAGATACAGAACAACCTAAATGTCAATCAACAGGTGAATGGATAAAGGAAATGGGGTATATACATACAATGGAATATTACTCCGCTTGATAAAAGAAGAAAATCCTGCCATTTGCAACAACACAGATAGATCTGGAAGACATTATGCTAAGGAGAATAACCAGTCACAGAAGGACAAATACTGCATGATTTCACTTTTAGGAATCTAAAATAGTCAAATTCATTAAAAGCAGAAAATAGAATCATGGTTGCTATGGGCTGGGAGAGGGTGAAAAGGGGAAGTGATGATGAAAGAATACATAGTTTCTGTTACTCAAGATAAAAAAGTTCTGGAAATCTACAACATAGGGCCTATGGTTAATAATACTGTACTATATTCTTAAAATTTTACTAAGAGGGTAGATCTTATGTTAAGTACTCTTAACACAAAAGGAAAATCAGGATAAAATAAGGGAGGATGGTGGGAGGAAACATTTGGAGGTGATGGATAAGTTTATGGAATTGATTGTGGTGATAGCTTCACACATGTATACTTATTTCCAAACACATGAAGTTATATACATTAACTTCTGTATGCATGTCAATTATACCTCAATGAAATGGTTTCAAAATAGTAGGAAAAAAATGATAAGAAAGCGAAAGTGTTCCAGAAGGACAACATAGAAAAAATGGAGAGGAAATTACCAAATAAAATTTTTAAAAAAGAAAGAAAAATTAACTAAATTGAAGGTCATGGCTCCCCAGATTGAAAACGGCCACTGAACACCAATTAGTTACTTCTTGGCTCAGCAGTGAAAACTACCTGCTGAATGAGAATAAGGTAAACAGTGATATTAACATAAGCAAAATGACCTAATGGGAAAATGGAAAGGGAGAAAGTGGAAGAATGGGTCTTGGTAAGTATGTGAAGTTCTCATCTTCACAACTGGCATCTTGGGAAAAATGGCTCCGTATTACCATGTCCTTGAGTTAACCTAGATCAACTAACAAAAAAAGGAAAGATTTACAATAATGTGTAGTTAGCCAGTAATGTGTACCTGGTAATTTCTGAAGGACTAGTTTTTTCCCCCTAATCTGTGATGGATTAAACTGTGGTCCTACTGTGCATTACTAGCGTGCAGATCACACTACCCATCAGTGTACTGGAGCTGGCTTGTGCTGGCTCAGGGGAGCTGATTGTTAAATTTTAATTATTTCACATTACATTTTTAGCTTGGAGTCAGCCATGGTGGGAGAATTTACACCAGCAATCAGCAAACACTACAAATTAAAGTGAGAGTATTTTGTTGTTGGCTTGTTTTTTTTTTCTTGAGAACCAGTTTACCTGCACACCACTACAAACAATTCACCATGTAAGTATAAAAACAAACAAAATGATCTATATTCTGTTCAGAGAGATGAGACCACCAATGAGTCATTAAATGCTACAGCAATATCAAATTTCTATAAAAGTTTCTAAACTCTTTCTCTCAATTTTTGTACTTGCCTAGTCTCAGACAGGTGACACACAGTTTGCAGGTTAACACTGACCCTTATACCATACATTGAGTAGCACTGCCGTAGAGTATACAAATTCTATCCGCCACCCTTAACTCAATTTCAGCTATCTTTCACTTTGTTAGTTCCCATTTTACAAACTTAATAAAACTTTAACATGTACTCAAGGTCAATTTGCCTAATGAGTTTTATTTCAAAAATATTTCATAAAATTAAGGAAATTAAATGAAATAAAAAGCTGAAATGTGTAAGGAAGCGTTCAGTACATAATAGGAGTAAATACCATTATGAACCTTTTGATTATGAACCTTTTAATTCAGGGACTGTGGTTTTTGTTTGGTTTTGGTTTTGTCTTATATGTATGCTCCTTAACACTTTAGCACAATGCTTGAACGCTTCCTGTCTAATACCTATTTATTAACTAAATCAATGATGAACAAATGAATGATTATAATGCTTGTCCTTCTAAACTTAATATAGATATTGTCTCTACATTGAGCCCAAGGCACAGGGGCGTCAGAGCACAGCAATTTTGCAGACCTCAACCTGCCCAAATCCATCTGAGCATTTCTTCTGGTCCAAGCAAGTTGTCCATTTTCTGAATTTTACCTCATAATTTGACTAAAATGAAGATTGCACCAAACTCAAATCTGAACTGATAAGTAATCTTATTTGGCCCTTTAGTTTTTCCAAAAAAACCCCAAAACAGTAGAGGCATGCAGGTATTCAATGGAAAGTGAATTGGGCCCCAGTCATTTCATCTGTCAACTAAGAGAACTGGAGATTTTTCTTGCATAGCTTAAGTTCTACCATTTTGTGTGGTTAACAAATTGATTGTGCAGAAGGACTATCCTGGCCAAGAATAAAAATTAGCTGTGCTCTGTGCAATGAAGAAAAAGAAAACATTCTTAAAAAACATAAACAATTGAGGAAATAGATTAGATATGCTGGTTTCTAAATTTTGTCAGGAAAGACTTCATGGAGGCAGGTTATTTGACAAGTTTGATTCAAAATTTGTAGGTGCCTGAGCATCTGGTGTTGCTCCCTCTTTTACCTTCTATGCCTGCCATCTATCATCATCAGGAAACAAGGTGCCAACTACCATGAGATTCAAGAAGTGGGACAGGTTTTCAAGAAATGTATAAGGCCAGACATTTCAATGGCAACTGATGGACCATGTAATAATATCTGTATTTCCTTGTAAAGGTTTTGTCATATATAATTGAGGTCCAGGATGTAGTAGGGGGAACGCCATTCATCAGATTCAGGAAAGTCGAGAGTTTGGCTTACAATTCATATTTTAAAGCCAAGGTTCTTAATCTCTGTAGTGAAAGTTGTGGGTTTTTTACACAGAAGGCACTTAAGCACAAACTTTTGCATAAAATGGAAGGTCAGTTTTTTTAGAACCCCTGAAGCTAAAAAGGCAATCCAGGTTAAGAACCTCATATTTGGTTGAGCTAAGAGCCTGGAATGACTTCTAAATAAGTGTCCCTTTTTTGGGTGAGGAGGTTAAGGTAAGAGTCATTTCTGGAAAACACATATAGATGGGGTGGGATGGGGTAGAAGCATCGTCTCCTATAGAACTGGGAGAGCCAGACTTTGACAGAGGGTGGTTTGTGAAAGGCTACCCATCTGGGAGAGAGTTAAGAAGCCTGGAACATTGTTCTGCTTATGCCTCCAAAGGTCTGGGTGACATCATAGAATTTCCTTTGTGCCTTAGTTGTGTCATCCAAACAACGATAGACATGAATCAGATGATTCTTTTAACTCTAAAATTCTATCATTTGGAAGTACAAGCTATAATATGTACAGAGTGTAGGAAAGACTCATATAATAGAGAGAAACTGTATTCCAAGGAGATGAACCTTTGCAACAGTTTGCCTGAGGGCTAAAATTTATATTCAACACCACAGTGCTACTGGATTATAATGAGTCCTCATGCCTTCTTCCTTTTTTTCCCTAGAAGAGCATTACTTCTATCTTTTCCAGCAATCATTATAATCTCAATTTAGGAAAAAAAAACAAAAGAGTAGTAACCTCATAATGTACGCCTAGAATTCAAACTGCCTGGGATGAGACTGAGAAGGGACAAAGCAGTAGAAACATTCCAGTTTAAGAAGTCTATGTTAAGTCCATGGTCAACACACTGACCAGCCTGGATAGAGCCAAAGTGGTTTGTTTAAACGCGGAGTACGTCAGGATGACCACTAATTTGTGCTTTTCTAACCTGGCTCTTGGATTTAAATTCCTCGATTTTGAACTAGATCTGCTTTTCTGTTTTCTAGCTTTCAGCTCCAGCCTCAACCTCCCAATCAAAAATTCTTACCTATGTTTCAGGGGCATGAAGAGAAGGAAAACTGTTAGGTTGGTAACAACCAGTAGAAAAGAAAACTTGATACCAGTTGCACCAGGAAAAACAAAAAATCGAATAAAACAATTGATTTTAACTTTTCCGTAGCTGTGTAAGAAATCAGGCAAGCTTATTCACAGCTCTTGGCTTCTCCAAAAGATGATATCAGGGTTGAAAACAAGAATGTACTTACATAATTGACTTAAAATTCTCTCCAGCCGTGGGTTTGAATAGACCTCACTGCTATAAACAGTAACTCAGGCTTGAATTGGCATTGTTTTTTCTTCTAAGAAACTCAAACCCCCTCTTCCCTCTTTTATTAGCCTTGGGACTTGAGTAAACTCAGTGGTTCAGAAAGTTTCAAATAAACATGACTCAAGTCCATGGAAAATAACTATATCAAGTATATTTGTCTACCAGGCATGCAGACTCATGGACCATCATGATCTTTAACCTCTCTCAGCCCCTCTGGGACATGGTGACTGGGACTGGCCTCTCCCCACTTCATTACCAAATACCCAGTGTTACCCTTTTCAAGGTTATTTTTTCTTAAGAAATACATCTTTTAAAACCAAAATATGGGGGAAAAATATTACCAGTCATCTACTACTTCCCAAGCACAACCACACCCATTACCTCTTTTCATCTTCACAGCATCCCTAAGAAAGTAATATCCTATGAAAAACTAAGCTCCAGTGAGACAAATCACTTGTCCAAATTATTGTAGCAGATGTATGAACTCGAGATGTAAGGCTTTGAGCCCATGTATTCTAACTCCAAGTACACACTTCTTTCTGGATCCAAATGCCTCCCTGTATTACTTGGTCTTTCATTTGCAAAGAGCAAAGACTCAAGAAATCTTAAAACCATGGGCCGTTAATTAAGAAATTAGAATTTAGGATTCAAAGCAATTTTAGGTTCTTGCCGCTCTCTCCATCTTTCTCACAGAATCCAAGATTTCCTTCAGGGTATGCCTTCTCCATGCGTGTCTCCTGCTAACTAGAAAATCTTCTAAAACTTTCCTGTTGGAATTCTATAGACACCTGACCTAACTAGCTTGCTAATAACTCAAACTGCCATTTTTATAATTCTGATAAAGTCCTTTGCATCAGTATACCTACTAATTTACTGATTGGCCCCTGGGTAGGCCACCCTTAGGGGAAGTATCTACTCTTGTCCAATCAGGAGCAGCTCCTGAGCAAAGTATCCTTGCTTGAGCAAGGGCTGTGGGTCTAATTGTTTCAGCCAAAACCACATACCGGACACCAAGAACAATAACTGCCATGCCTGTGTACACTGAAGCTCTTTTAGAGGCACGAGATATCAGCTAGAGAGGAAGACAGCGCATTTGATACCGTGTCCCCTGACATCACATACACAGCTCACTGTTTCTGTGAATGTTTCCCAGCAGCCTGTTTATGTAAGTAGGTTAATGGATGACCTCGCACCCTTGGTGTTTGCTGCATTCTGCTTTTTCCTCACCCAGCGGCACCCCCTAACTCACCAACCCCATTTTTTAAAACTTAATATTATTAGTTTCAGGACCCTGGAGCCCTTTAAATCATCCATGTACTTAAAGCACTGTATCCATAACATAAAGACATTTTTTACATATGAGCTAATTAAGCATCATA
>NW_017731598.1:103989-107090 GCF_001890085.2 Hipposideros armiger
ACACGTCTCTGATAAAGAGAGGGCCCTGAATTCTAGGGCTGTTCTTAATGCCTTGGTGGCCTCCTGGAGGAGGTGGTTCGCTGTGGTGCTGTGGTTTGCAAATTATGACTTGAGACTTTTACTTAACACTGCCCCAGAGGCTTAGAGGGGGAGAATCTCTAGCAGAAAGAACTCCCTTCTCGCCTGCCGCTATTTCAAATGAGAGTTTTTAAAAAACTTTTTAAAACAGGGATTTATCTTAGGATGATTTCCCAGAACCAGACCCTGACATGGAGATTCACGTGAAGTAAGAAAGAGGTCTGCAGGTGTGGGCAAAATGGCTCTAGCCTGATACAAGTCCATTAAAGAGAGCCAGAGGTGGGAGTTGTTATTAGAAAAAGAGCCCTCCAGCAAGGGAGTGGTGCATAAGAGGTAAGAGAGCCCCAAGGGGTCCGAGCACACCAGCAACAGTGTCCACGACAGGCTTCCATCCTGCCAAATCCCCAGATGTGTCCAGTTCTCCTTTCGCTTTATTTCTCAGATATTCCCACTGACCTCTCCCTCCTTGAAAGTCTTCTACTTTGGCTTCTGTGACATTACCACCTTTAGATCTTTTTAGCTGCTTTTGCCCCACCATTTTGCAAGATCATCTAAGCTCTGCTCTGATGACTTATTTTTTGGAGTTCCTCCAGCCTTTGTTCCAGGCTCTTTTCCTTCTCTGTACTTGTTAGTCTACATATATACACTCATATATAAACATTGACACATGTAACCATCTGTATCTATAGTAAGCTATATTGTATATATAGTAAGTTCATACTGATGTCTCCGGCTCTCATCTGTTATCACATAGATCAGTCTGGTGTTCCTCTTGCCTCTCTGTAACCTCCCACTGCAACAGTGAAAAACCGGGCTCCCACTGCCTATCATCCGTTTACTTGATTGCTCAATTCCAGTACACTTATATCAGAATTGTTAACCCATACCCCATGGGACACAATTTTATCAACTACAGTGCAGGCCTTCGTACTTATGCACAGTTTCCTTTGCCTTTAGCTTTACCCACTCTGCTCCTTTCCAAAAATACTTGGGTCAGCACCTTTTCTCTCACCCTCCATGATTACGGATTTTATTATTATTTCCACTGAAGACTACCACCATCCCTGACACAGAGCACATGACCAACAGATAATTGCTGCATGCTTGCAAGAATTAAAGTATTTAACTTGAAAACTTCCAACTGCTTAAGAGAGAAGAAGAAGGAGAGGAAGGAGAAAGATGGCAGCAGAGTTTGAATTCATGCCCAACCATGAATTATGATTTGTGCCAAGTTAAGACCTCTAAAACTCAGTTCCTTCACCTGTAAACTAGGGATATTGATAACCTAAAGGGACTGTTGCGAGGAAAATATGAGAGAATGTGCATCAGTTGCCTGGAAGAACATAGTCAGTATATTCTAAATATTAGCTCCTTTCTATTTTTGGAAACATCAAGAGTCATCAAAGTTTGTTTCTGGGTTTCAAGGAGTACCTGATCACCACAATTCCTTCCTTGCTAGCTGATAATCCCTGAAATTCCTTCTAGAGGGCATGAGCTTTGCATTAATGCTGACAATTTAGGCCTAAATGCACACATTTGGGGAGAAAGACATTGATACATTCCCTAAGGAAGCAATTAGCAGCAATAATATTAACAGCTAACAAATTTTACCAATCGCCGTGCTTTGGGCACTGTGCTGAGCCTGTGTGCTCAAGCCTCACAATGATCTTCCTTCGAAGATACAATTTTTAACCTCATTCACAAATGAAGAAACTCACCCATATTTCACTCACTGCCGTAATACTATAAACCAAACAGAGAGGCTAGACTGCTACATGGTGGCAGGTCAACAGGCTTAAAACGTGGGGATATAAAGGTAAATGTGGACATTTTTAGCAACTACTTTTGTTATAGTTATTTCTCACTCATTTGGACTGTAGTAAACATCTGTGCGTATGAGAATTCAGTTCATTTTAAGTCTGTGACTCTGTGACCTCAGGAAAGTTACTTACCAACGCATGGTTTTAGTTTTTGGGTTCCTTTAAGGTTTAAAACTCCAATGTGCTGAAGAGATTTTGAGAATGTCTTCCTCAGATGGACTTGACTGTGGGTTACTTATGTCCAAATGTATATATAGTCAAACTCCCTCTCCTGCCTTCTGCCCCTAAATTATTTGCAGAAACTTAGTGTGCTACCCCTACCCTTAAAATGGCCTCATATCCACCTTCCCTACTGATTTCTCTTGTTGCACGTTCCTCTCATGATTAAAATGGAATTTCATTTCATACAGTAAACTCTGGTTTGGAATGCCAATAGAACAAACCTGAAAGCGAAATGTGAGCTCTCACTCTGTGCAGGCACTGTGCTGAGTGCTTTAAAGGCATCATACTTTTGTAATCCTTCTATCAACCCTGTGATATAGTTATGGATATGATCCTCCTTTTCCCAATTCACACACACACACACATGCTTCAGAGACCCTGGGCAAATCGCCCAGCAAGTAGGTGGCAGTGCAGAATTCTGAATACCTGACTCCACAGCCCAAGCTTTTGGCCACTGAACCTTGTCCCCTGGGACAGGTGATAATTTACATCAAAAGTGCTAATAGCTAAGAGGAACATTGGACCAAGGTTACAGAGCTGGTGTATGACAAGGCAAACCTGTGCATTAGCTGGGCAGTGTTCACTGGACACTGTCATGTCACCTACACTCAGGAAAGTTACTATTAGCACTTCCACCACCCAAAGGAAGAAGGTGAGAGATTTATAGGTCTAAGGGACTTGTCAAAGGTGGCTGTGACTCCTGTCCAGGAAGCATCCTATCGCCAAGGTGCCAACTTCAGAATTATCTAGGGAAATTCATTTCAAACAAATAAACAGAAAGTTGTAATTCAGTAGACCTAAATCATAAAGGTGATCTTTTATGTTCCCAGATGATTCTGAGGCAAGCATCATACAAATTTAGATTCACCTGATACAAGGGTCAGCCCTGTTTATAACATATAGTTAAATTCCAGGCCAGTGCTGTTTGCTCAACTAAACAGACTATTTAAAAATACTGTTGAGGAGGGTTTCTGAGATCTC
>NW_017731598.1:107470-114259 GCF_001890085.2 Hipposideros armiger
GGCACTACAACATACTGGGGTGCATTTGGCATCCTCAAACCATCATGCATACAGCTCGCTCCTTCATTTCCCACATCCATGGAAAATTAGCATCTGCAGGGATCCTGTTTTTCCCAACTTAGAAATCACAAAGTTTATTGCTCTACTCTGACTCATCATAGTTTCACCTAGTTTACATTTCTGCATAAATTTGGAGCTATTTTAATGTGCCTTTTCTGCATCTTTTCCTTACAGTTTTGCCCTCATCCTCTGGTTAGATAACTAATCCATGTGCCCAAGTGTGGGTATGTAAACTAGAAATTGCAGAAGGGTTTTCTTCTCCCTGCCTCTGCAGCAGAATACAGAAGCAGGTCACTGACCTAATTTATTCTGCCATAAACCCAGTCAGGGGGAAATTGTTTATTAAAAGAATGCCCCCCACCAACTTTCCAGAGATAACAACCCCTTACCTCATTGTAAGTCTGGTGTTCGGATCTGTTCCTAAGAACAGGCCCCCATAGGGATTCAAGAGTTAAAACGGCAGACCATCTGAGAGGGAATGGGAGTAGGAATGACAGCAATAAGGGGACAAGAGTGCCTGCTGCACGGAGCTACTGTACCACCCAGGCACGTTTTAGTCCACTTGTTGCTGCACTCTGTCGAGTAAAAGCCAAAGTCAGCTGCAAGGGCGTGTGGGATCGCCCCCCCTCCCCACCCCAGTACCTGTCTGTCTCCCTCCCCACCCACTCTGCTCCAGCCAGTGGCCACCTCCCTGTTCCCCTAGCAGAGGGCCAGCACCCACACCAACCCCAGCACTTGCTATCATCCCCCACCTTTTGCTTTATTGTTTCTATTACATGTGTCTCCCTCTAATTCACTGTGTATTTTACTTACAATTTATTTGTGTATTTTGAATCTCAACTCATAGAATGTAATTCGACGAGGGGAGGGATTTTGTCCATTTTGGTTACTGCTTTTTCACTATAGGTTAGAACAGTTCTCAGCACAGAGTACCCGCTCAATAAGAATTTCTTAAATAAACAAACAAGTTTACTATGAACTTCCCCTCCAACCATGATCGCGTAAAAAAACAAAACAAAAACTTAATTCAGTGCTATTGTATTCTGGTGCTAACAGATATGAACTTTTAACTGTCTCATGGACAAAGCATTCATCACAATTGAGCCACTATAAAAAAAAAAGTCTATTCCCTTTCCATGTTTTTGATTACACCAGGAACAAGACTTTTTGGGTAAAAATGTCCTGAACACTACCTAATTTCCTTTTTGACAAAAAAAAAAAAAAGTCAAGTCTCAGGTTTAGCTCCTTGGTAGGCAGCAGAATCTGGCTGAAATTCAATAACAAGTTTGTTTTCATTGTTTTTTTATTTAATTTTTATTGTCAAGTAATGTAATGACCTAAAATATGTTTCTTTGAAATGTTATTTATAGAAAGAAAAGAAAACAAAAAAGAGGGAGAAAGAATGGGAAGGAAGGAGGGAGAGGAAGAAACAGAAAGAGAAAAAGAGGGAAGGAGGGAAGGAAGGAAGGAAGGAAGGAGAGAGGGAGGAAAAGAGGGATGGAGGGAGGCAGGGAGAGAAGGGAGGGGGAGGAAGGGAGGGAGAGAGGGAAGGGGGAAAGACTGAGTGAAGGAAGCCTCAGCTCAGGTGGTACATATATTTTGTAAACAGCGGTAGAGATGATATAGCAATTCCTAGTGTTTTGGACACACCTACCCTCGTGACTGCACACATCCCTCTCCCTGGGGAATAGGAAGCCTGTCCTTTGGATATTAATCTCTGCTAGCTGTAACAGCCTTGGACCCCCGTTGAACACACAGTATGGGTGCACTTCCTCCCAAACGTATGCTCTGAGCTGGTCCCGAGGACTAACCAGGCATTGGGAAGGTTACATGAAAAGAGATGAGATTATTGAAAAGAGACAAAATTCTTGACTCTTTTACCAGCCTCCTGTTAGGTTGAGAATGATGTTTAGAAATTGGCGAGAATAGCAGGAACCTGTGTAAATGCTGCTTCTAGGAGAGCCCCAGAGGATGACGTGTCAGTTCATCATGCCAGTGAGTGACAGGAGGGAGCCCTGAGTAATCTGCACAGAAACACAGCCATGCCCCTGCCCGCCCTCCTCTCACCCTCGGAATGCAGCGCAGCATCTTACTGATTGCAGAGCCCCCCCGGGGGACACAGACCTACTGCATCTTAGACCATGAGCACTTGTCATCCTGATAAAAGAGCCACAGACATAGTTGAACTATAAAGAAATAACAACAAAAACAAACCACATCTTTCTTATCTTTCATTGTGCATTTGAATGCAATTTATTCTCATTTTTATATTTTAAGGGGAAACCGTTAGAGACTTGATGGTTAGAATAGAAATGAAGTATAGCGCATATTGCTTTTTTTTTTTTTTCCTTCCCCACAGAGCGAGCGGGATGCATGTCTTTGCTCTCAGTTCTGAAATTTGTATTCTCTACTATCTGGGAAGAAAATACAGGATAATATCCAGTCTGTTGCCCTTTCCCCCATTTTGTTTACCCTTGCAAGGTAGAATTTTAAAGAAAAGTGCAACACATTAATCTTCATCTAGTAATTTATTTCTTCCACATTTAAATCCTTTAAAAGGCATATTATTATACATGACCTTGTATTTCTTTTAAAAATTCTGCATCCTCCGCCTTCCTTTTAAAGCTGAACAGGTCACTGAGCGTAACTCAGTCTCGTGGGAAGAATTTCTCATCCTTCTTTCCGTCTGTGCCCCAAAGAACACCTCCGCGTTCCTTGGAGGCTTTCTGTGTGGGGAAGAGTCATCGGGTTTGGAAGGCACATGGCATCCCGAGGTTTAACTGCCCCATGGGGTCTCTTGGTCAGGACCTCTGATACAACAAGCAGCATCTCCTCCCATTACTAAATTTGGAGGATGCAGCATGATTTTATTAAGGGAGTCTGTGATGTTCCTTACACTAACCATCTCAACCTCAAATTAAGCTAGAAATATCCTCTGTCAGTCTTGAAAATCCCAGGACATTAGTGATGACTTACAATTACATTTTGAAAGGAAAAGAAGGCCACTGACTTATAACTGGAAGAGAGCAAGTAGCAATTTATGATAAAACAGTGGAAAGGTGGCAGGTCTGGCCTCTGACTATCCCTTTGGTCTCTCCTGACAGCTTCACCTTGTGTACAACCTTGATTCCAACCTTACAAAATAATAACAGTTCCCTTCGTGAGTGCTGTTTCATGGCCCATAATTTTGCCCAGGATTATGTACCGTCTGGAATGCTCTCCTCTCTAACTCTCTATTGTGTTCTTAGAAAATTTCCCCCCTTCACGAAGGATTTTAAGCACCAGCACCTTATGAAACTAATAATGGTGATGTCTAGCATTTGTTGAGCATTAACGTTATGGTAACCTCTTTGAAAAATTATTTCATTTAAACGGAACTGCCACCCTGAGACAGATACTGTTACTCCCACTTTTCACAAATGACAGATCCCAGAAGTCAAGAGTTAAAACTGTAGACCTGAGGGGACGGGGTGGAATTTTGATCTGCATTGCATTTAGTCTGCTCACTATTGAGTCCTCCAGACCATGACACCGGTGAATTCTTCCACGTATGTAGCTTTTTAAAAAAATTCCTCTCAATATTTTTTAACTTTCTATGTAGGAAATCTTATACATAACTTTTCTAGGTTTGATTGCATGTGATTTTGGATGCTACTGTAAATCATAATTCTATCACATTTGAGTGATACTTGAGTGATTTCTTGTTATGGAGAAATGCAGTTAATTTCTATACATTGACACTGAATCTAGCAAACTTAACGGAAGACTAAATAACCCGCCAAACTTGCATAGCTAGTAAATTGCAAGGTTGAGGTACAAACCGATGTATATTCCCCCCACAAAGCCTTCCTAACACATTCTTGAAAATATTCACCCACTCACAGCATAGCCTCTACCAGGTGGAGCAATACTTTTATTGCTCCACCAAATTCTTTCTCTTTCTATTTGGCATTCTATAACATTCTATTTGGAAATAACTATTTATATGTTTTCCTCTTCCTTCTTGCTTTCTAGAGATTCTATCTATGTTCTTCAGCAACTCATGCCTCCCACACGGAGGTGCCCGTATGTCACAGGGCAGGAATACTGACATTTTGAACTAAGTAGCTTTGTTGTGGGGCTCTGTCCTGTATATTGTAATATGTTTAACAGCATCTCGGGGCCCCTACCTACCAAATGTTGCAACTGGTCCCTTCTGACAATAGTAATAATAAAAAAAAAGTTTTCAGGCTTTGGCAGCTGTCCCCTTGGGGACAAAATTGATCCCAGTTAAGAACCACTGCTTTAGTGGAAGCCAGCCCCCTTTCTAGCTCTAGGTGGGACTAATATTCTAAGAATAATCCCATCACCTAGCCAGAGAGCTAGAGTGAGAGTGAGAGATTTAGAGAGAGATATTCAGGAAAGAACATGTGACCAAATTTGGGCCAATGTGACTAGAGTGGAGGTCTACTGTGGTTTTTCTGGTAAAGTTCTTTCTTCTATGACAGGCTCCATATACTAACATCTCTCCCCTTTTTTGGACATTATGGGGTACAGCTGAGCCTAGAGCTGCTGCAACTATCTTGCTACAAGCCTGAGGATGAATATGACACAGAGAGTAGAGCAGTCGAGTTTCCCAAAAGACTCCTAGAGTAACGCAGAGAAGCACTAGAATAAGTCTTCTAAAGATATGAGGGAATAAATTTCCTAACCTCTTAAATTAATTTGTGACAGGATTTTTCTCTTCTCTTCCTCCCACCCTCCATCCTTCCTATTTCTTTCCACTTAGGACCTTAAGTTTATAAAACTGAATTGATTATACTCTCAAAATAATGGCACAATATATTCCAGCCACTCCCTCTCTCCCCACCACCCACCACCGCCCGTTCTTAAATGTGGTGCCACTTCATTTCCTATTATTTTTCTCAATCTCCTCTCTGCTTAGTCACTCATTGCTGTGTCTTAAATATATATTCATCAAACTCATCTTTACAGATTTAGTAAGGCAGAGTACATGTGAAATGGAAATTAGTGCCGTGTGTGTTAATTTTCATAAAAACTATTGTGCTATAAATTTTATTCTGTTTCCAACTTTCTTCCATGATGGTACGTACACATGTACATCCAATTCCTTAGCCATATGGTATTCCACCACATACACATATTACATTTGTCTAATCCTGCTTTATAGTGGGGACCACCTACTTGATCCTTACCCTAAGTCTTATCTTAAACAATTATGAAATGGACATTATTGTTTACGGCTAACTGTGGACCCGGGGTATAAATGCAGGGGTTGTGGCCACAGTTCATAGAATACTCACATACTTCTTTTCACTGAGTACTGACCCATTGCTCTCCAGATAGAAACCTAAAATCAAAATTTCCAGGGCCGGCCGAGTGGCTCAGTTGGTTAAGAGCTCGCTCAAGAGTTTGAGCTCTGAGCAACAGAGGTTCGAGTCCTGGCCTGAGCTGAGCAGCCACTGAGCTGCCAACAGGTGGAAGGATGGCTCAGCATAAAAAAAAATTTAAAAAATTTCCACACCATTCCTATTTACTTACATCCTCTACAACACTTGCTATTTTTAAGCTTTCTTATTTTTTCTAATATGATCCATATTAAATGCTATCTAATTGGTTTAACTTGCATTTCTGAGGATATTAATGAAGGTGGATACTCATTTATATATTTAAAATAATACCCACTTTAGAGGATTTTCATGAGAGCTTTAAAATTAATATATATAAAACACAACTCTTGGAAACACAGTATCAGCTATTTCTATTATTACCTATATTTTCACCATTATTATTATACATTACCCATTTGATCTCTCTCTCTCTGTGAATTGCTTGTTCATATGTGTTCCCAACATTTCTATTGGGTGTCCCATCATTAATTTATTTCCAAGTGTTCTTTTATATTATAGATATCAATCCATTGTCTTTTTAAATGGTGCAAATATCACCTTCAAATCTTTCACAAAGCTGGTAACTTTGTCTATGAAGTAGTTCAGTGATATGAACTGTGCAATTTAGATGCAGGCAAACTCATCAATTTTTCTCCTTACACATATTTTTCTTTTCGAGTGTTGCTTACAATTCCTTCATCATCCCAAGATAACAAATATTTTTCTATGCTTTTCTTACATTGGCTTTATATTTACACATTTGGTTCTCTCATACACTTGGAGTTGAGGCGATAGAGGTAAAATCCTGTTTTTATGAATGATAATACAGTGAACCTGTTTTTTCCAATACCATTTCTTCAAAAATCCATTCTGTGCTCCACTAAAGTGTGATGTCTCCTATTCACATATGGGTCTGATCCCAGGCTTTCTATTTTATTCCATTGCCTATTGATTGGTTCTTGGGTTAGTGACACACAGTTTCTTCAACTATGCCTTTGCAATAGATTTTTATATCTGGTTTCTTCAAAGCTGGCTTTTTTCCTCTCTCACTTGCTCCTAAGAGTGGGACCACTCCAATTTCTGTTGAGTCTCTCTGACTCTTAGTGGCTACTTTATGTTTTGCCTCACAGCCTCACTGCTGTACTAATAGGAAATTAATAAATACATCAAAGGAAAGTTGGTTTTCCTTGGTCCCTCAAGTCCTCACTGTCTTTTCAGCTCTCTCATTCTTTCAGACATATATTATCCATATTTTGTCTAGCCTTTTTAGTTATTGTTGAGAAATTTGATCTGTAAATTGTTAGTCCAGCATAACCAGAAAATTGATATATTAAAAATA
>NW_017731598.1:116935-117737 GCF_001890085.2 Hipposideros armiger
GGAAGGATATCTTAGGGTTTTTTACATATAAGATCATGTGACCAATGAACAGAGATAATTGTACTTCTTCTGTTCCAATCTGGATGACTTTTATTTCTTTTTCTTGCCTATTTGCTCTGGCTAGAACTTTCAATACTGTGTTGAACAGAAGTGGTGAAAGAGAGCATTCTTGTCTTAGTCTTAATTTTAGGGGAAAAGCTGCCTGCCTTTCCCAGGGTTTGCTTTTTGTGTGTTGGTTCATTTGTCTGATTGATTGTTGGAGGATGTGTCTGTGCCAGGGATCAGCCTCAGGGGTAAACTTATGACCTTTTCATGTCTTTCCTGAGCCTATGACTTGCCCCAGAATGTAAAGTGACTCTCTGATTTCCCCTTTGCAGGCAATTGGTTTTGAATGTCTTAGTTTAAATGCCTGGCTTTATAAGCAGAAGAAAAAGCAGGGAATGAAGGTGGGTAAACTACATAGGTGCTGGCCCTTTAAATCCCCTGGAAACCCCTTCAGCCAGAGCAGGTTGTAACAATAGCAGAGGGGGTTGCAACAATGGCACCCTGACTCTGTGTCTGCACCTCTGCAATTACAATGAGCAATCACAACTCTGATCCTAAATATTTGGAGACTAATGTCCTTATTGCCCATCCTGGCTCCCATAAGCTGTGTGCAACCTGATCCAGCAATGCAAGAATGGCTTCCTGACAGTCAGTTGGATGGTTAGCTGCTACCCTGCAAAGAGCTAAAATTGGTCAAAATTAATCATGATTTATTGTCCAAGCCTTCTTCTGGAAGCTGCAAGCCTTTGAATAGAGT
>NW_017731598.1:123683-124505 GCF_001890085.2 Hipposideros armiger
TTCTTTCACTGTTTGAACTTTTATATCCACTACATTCTAGTCTCTAATCATTTCTGATGAGAAGCTAGCTATTAAGCCAACTGAGGTTTCCTTGTATGTAAGGAACTGTTTTCCTCTTGCCACTTCCAAATTTTCCTCTTGGACTTTTAGTATTTTACTGTCATATGTCTAGGTGTGGGTTTCTTCATTTTTTATTATCCTATTGGAGTTCATTTTGTGTTATCCTACTTGCGAAAAATTTCCAAGCCATAGCTCTGGAGCTGAGGGTGGGGACAGTGGCCTGCTTCTCTTGAGAGACACCCCTGCTTTACTAGGAGGGTGGTGAGTGGGGGTCTAGCCTCTGATCTCTTTAACTTACTTCTTCCAGTGTGAAAACTCTATTTTGCAAGCAAGTTGGGGCAAGGGTAAATGGAGCTCCAGTATTCTTGGCCTGCCACACCAGGCACAGAGCCTCCATCTTACAAGTGGGAGCTGGGTGGAGGAAGGGAGTTCCTGACCTTTGGACCACACTTGCCAGAAATTTAGCTTCTGCATCTTTGAGCTGGGGGTGATAAGACATGCTTGTGGCCTACCCTTCCCAGCGAGACACCATGTGTCTTGAGTAATTGCTGAGGGAGAGAGAGCCCTGTCTTCTTGGCCACACCTAACCAGAGTAGAGCTTCCATCATGCTGAGCTGGGGAGGCTGAGGTACCGTTACAGGACTGAGTTGTGACTCAAGTGCCACACTCTGACTGTTCTTACTGAGATTTCATCTATTTTCATGAATAAATGCTTCCTCAGAATGAATGTTCTATGCAGTTAGGACAATTTCCAAAAATGTT
>NW_017731598.1:128505-129303 GCF_001890085.2 Hipposideros armiger
AAACATCTTTATTTGCTATTAATTGATTATATCTCCTTTTCCTTACAGTAAGTGAAGGCAAGCATTATTTCCCCTTCCTCTGTGTCCCCAGTGTCTAGACAATATCAGACAAGCATACTGAGGACCTGATATGGGTTGAGTGTTGTGGTTTTTATGGAGGCTTATAACCTGGAATCCCAGCTGTCAGAAAGCTTAATATTTAGCAGAAGACAAAAAAAGAGAATGGTCTTTTTTATTGATTTTCAAAGCTGCAGTGAATGAATCTAGTTTATTAAGGGTTAAACACATAAATTATATGCATTTCAGAATGCCAGTAAATGGGAGAATGATCTATTACTTTCCAACATTATTGCATTGATAACTAATGCAAAGCTGGCTCTTCAGCTGTGTATCAAACCCTTTCCTTCTGCCAGGTATTATGGTACTTAAGTGCCTCCCAAAGCAATTGCATTTTTGTTTCTGCTTTTAATACCAGACCATTAATCCCAGTGTTCTGTTTGGAGTTAGGTGATATGTGTGAACCCAGGCTTAGGAATAATGATAGTTAAAGGGCCACATTTAGAGAGGCAGATGCAAAATAGGGTTTCATTTCTTTCTGGTATTAGGCTTTTAAGTGCCAGAAAAATAACAATCTACACAGAGGAATTTTTCAGTAAGAGCTGCAGTTCTGATATTTTAGTCACAATTCTCTCCAAATCGGCTGCAGATATGAATCTTGGAGCAATGGTAGTTCAAGAAAGCAATTGTATAAAATTGATTTAAATCCTTGACAGTATGTCTACATTGTATAGTCAATAA
>NW_017731598.1:131573-134471 GCF_001890085.2 Hipposideros armiger
AACATAGTATTGGAAGTCCTACCCACAGGAATCAGACAAGAAAAATACATAAATAAATAAAGGCAACCAAACTGGAAAGGAAGAAGTAAAACTGTCAAGATTTGCAGATGACATGATACTATATGAGGTCTGACAATTAAGTTTGTAAACTCATCCTAGAAAAAGGTGCTATCTACCTCACTGCTGAATATCACTGCAGTCACCTTCGAAGTACTCCCCTTGGGAAGCTATGCACCGATGCCAGTGCCTAGTCCACCCTGCAAAGCAATTTTGGAACTCTTCCTGGAATGGCCACCAGAGCTGTTGTCATATTATTCTTGATGTCCTGGATATCATCAAAATGTCTTCCTTTCAATATTTCCTTTATCTTTGGTTAAAGAAAGGAGTCACTGGGGGCCAGATCAGGTGAGTAGGGAGGGTGTTCTAATAAAGTTATTTGTTTACTAACTAAAAACTCCCTCACAGACAGTGCCGTGTGAGCTGGTGCATTGTCGTGATGCAAGAGCCATGAATTTTTGGCGAACAAAAAAGTTCAGGTCATCTAACTTTTTCACGCAGCCTTTTCAGCACTTCCAAACAGTAAACTGGGTTAACTGTCCAGTTAGTACAAATTCATAATGAATAATCCCTCTGATATCAAAAAAGTTTAGCAACATCATTGCAACAAGGTCACAAACTTAATTTCAGACCTCATATAGAGAGAACTATAAAGAGACCCCATAAAACCTATTAAAACATAAATAAATTCAGGAAAGAAGCAGGATACAAAACTAATATTCAGAAATCAGTTACACTTTCATAAACCAATAACAACCTATCAGGAAAAGAGGTTAAGATAACAATCCCATTTACAACTGAATAAAAAACAATACCTAGGAATAAATTTAACCAAGGAGGTGAAAGGCTTGTACTTGGAAAATTATAAGACATTCAAGAAAGAAATTAAAGAAGATAACGAATAAATATTCCCATGATCATAGATAGGATGAATTAACATCTTTAAAATGTCTATACTTCCCAAAGCAATCTATAGATTCAATGCAACACCCACCAAAATGCCANGCCCCATTACATACATTTTTAAGCACTCCTCTAAATGCATTACAGCGTTGCCTTTAAATCACACAGGATGTGGCCACCCCTGCAGCTCAGGCACACTGACAGGTTTTCCAATATCCCAGCCTGGTTCAGTGAGCCTAAGAAATGGCCCTCTGAATGGAGAGCCCAGGATACATTTATTTCCCCCATTCCTCTCACTGCTATTGCACTAGGGGGGGGGGCGGAAGAAAAAAAAATACTTGCTAAAATATACTTTTTTACCATAGCTAGGTTTAAATTGGGAATTTATAGAGAGGCTGGAGCACGAGGAAGAATTGCCTTGGAGGCTTCTGGAGGCTTCGAAGTCGCTGGTAGGCTTCTCTCCCTGGGCCTGGGGGACTGTACCGGGGGATTTGTACTGCATGCTGGGTTCTGTGCTGCTACACTGCTTTCCCTAACCATCAGGTGGCACAGTGCTCCCAGCCAAGCTCCCCAAGCTACAGATGGCTTTAGCTGCTGCTTGTGGCTGTGGTTCTCTCCAGGGAAGCCCATAAGTGGGTGCAGAGACATCCGCTGCTTCATTTTCCTAAAAGGTGAAGTATCTCTGACAACTTGGTATTCAAATAAAACATGCAATGCGGTGTTGAAATGCCGATCTAAATATGAAAGTACTCTGAGGTGACAGGGCATTAAGAATACCTGCAGGCTCGGAGTACGCTCTAGCCCTACTGCCACCAATCTTCATCATTTCATGCTTAGACTATCATGATAAGATTTGGGTGGTTCTTCCTTTTTCCCACAATGCTTTCCTGCGATTTTTCTTGGGGACTTCAATCAGATAAATTACCTTCAAGTTGCAATGTGTAGCCTGCCATTCTTCAGCAAAATGTTTTCAGTGGCTCCCTATTATATATAGAATAAAATCCAAACTCCTCGCCATGTCATATACATCCCATGAGTTCTCTCTGTGACCTTTTACTCCAGCACAGTGGTTCTCAACTGCAGGCCACTGTGGACGCATCTGGTTGTCGTAACTCTGAGAGGAGGGAACTTACTGCCATCTGGTTGGTAGAGATTAGGGGTGTTGCTAAACATCTCACAATACCCAAGACAGCCCCCTGGAACAAAGAATCACATAGGCTAAAATGTCAGTAATGCTGAGGTTGAGAAACCCTGCTCTAGACAAATGGGGCTGCAGGTTGTTCCTGAAGGTTCCTTGAAATAGTCCTCGCCACACATCTTCAGCTTTCACCTTTAGTTCCTATGTGTAACTCCTGCCTCGACTCCAACCAACTCCCAAAGCTTTCAGGGTGAAATGCCCCATATATATATATATGTATGTATGTTTTGGTCCCATACCGGTGTTCCTTTTCTTAAATGGTTTACTTCCCCAACTGTATTATACATTTTTGAAGTACAAGAAATCTATCTTGTATCTCTCATATCCCCCACAGTACTTAACACAGGGCTGCCCAATATAATAGCTGCTAAAAAGTATTTGTTGTTTGGCTGGACACAAGGAAAATAGTTCATTTTGATGGTAGCCTCCCTTTATAGCCATGTCGCTCCACTTCCTATATAATTTGATTACTGCTACCACAGTCATTGAACTCCTAATATGTAGACTTAAGCACAGTTTCTTTGTTTTAAGACTCTGACAGCTTTACCAGGCCCACAATTCAAGAAAACATAATGGAACATTGGTGATCAGGTATGGCCCCATCTCCCTTTGTCTCGCCTCTTAGCCTGCTATTATCCCAAATGAGTGGTCATGTGGAACAAATCACTAACGTGAATGACAAGGCAAAATTGCCAGGAAAGAAAGCATGAAATAGTAAATGTTTTATTTAATCTAGAATG
>NW_017731598.1:139571-140911 GCF_001890085.2 Hipposideros armiger
TGAAACAGAATAGAGAGCCCAGAAATAAATCCATGCACAAATGGTCAATTAAACAATGATAAAGGAGGCAAGACTATACAATGGGATAAAGGTAGTCTATTCAATAAATGGTGTTAGGAAAACTGGACAGATACATTCAAATAAAATGAAACTCGATCGCTGACTTATACCCTATACAACAATAAACTAAAAATGAATTAAAGACTTAAATATAAGGCCCCAAACCATAAAATTCCCAGAAAAAAACAAAGGCAGTCAACTCATTGACATTGATCTTAGTAATAGTTTTTGGACCCATCTCCTCAAACAAGGGAAATAAAAGAAAAAATAAACAAATAGGACTACATCAAACTATAAAGTTTCTACACAGCAAAGGAAACCATCAATAAAACAAAAAGACAACCTACTAAATGGGAGAAGATATTCACTAATGATAGATCCAGTAAGGGGTTAATATCCAAAATATAGAAAGAACCCGCACAACTTAACACCAGAAAAAACAAAAAATCCAAATAAAAAATGAGCACAGGACCTGAATAGACATTTCTCCATAAAGGACATATTAGATGGCCAACAGACATATGAAAAGATGCTCAATGTCACTATTCATCAGAGAAAAGCAAATATAAACCACAATGAGATATCACCTCATATCCGTCAGAATGGCTATCATCAATAAATCAACAAACAACAAGTGTTGGTGAGGGTGTGGAGAAATAGAAACCCTCATGCACTGTTGATGGGAATCCAAATTGATGCAGCCACTGTGGAAAACAGTATGGAGGTTCCTCAAAAAAAAAAAAAATAGAACCACCGTATGACCCACCAATCCCACTTCTGGGTATTTATTCAAATAAATCCAAAACACTAATTTGAAAAAACATATACATCCTTATGTTCACTGCAGCATTATTTATACAATAGCCAAGATATGGAAGCAACCTAAGTGTCCATCAACAGATGATTGGATAAAGAAGATGTGGTCCATATATACAATGAAATAGTACTTGGCCATAAAAAAGAATGAAATCTTACCATTTGCAACACCATTGAGAGACTTAGAGGGTATTATGCTAAGTGAAATAAGTCAGAGAGAGAAAGACAAATACCATATGATCTCACTTATATGTGGAATCCAAAAAAAATGAGCGAACAAAACAGAAATAAATTCATAGATACAGAGAACAAACTGATGGTGGCCAAATGGGAGGGGCTTGAGGGGCTGGGTGAAAAAGATGAAGAGATTGACAAGTACAAATTGGCAGTTACAAAATAGTCACAGGGATGTAAAATACAAGATAGGGAATATAGTGAATAATATTATAATGACTATGTATGGT
>NW_017731598.1:143631-148543 GCF_001890085.2 Hipposideros armiger
TTTGGACCAGTTACTTATCTCTGTATCTCTGTAAAATGGGGAAAACAATAGCCCCTACCGACTAAAGTAGGTAGTGTGGGGATTACCTGGGTTGTGACAGGTCAAGCAAAGAGAGCTCTCTAGCCCTGTTACTGTGTAATTTACCAGTCTGCAGGCCACAGAAAACACGTCCATGGGGCATTTGGACTGGGTTCAGAGGAGAGTGGGGATCACAAGTCACCTTGGTATAGAAAAGAACGTCTGGATTTATTTGTCTCCTTACTGCTTTATTTATGGTTTTATTTATAATTATATGCATAGTTTTATTAATAATCGCTCATCTCCAGAGTGTCAACTCACATCACCATCTATGGGAATGGCACATCCATGCCAGCCGTATGAGGCAGCCACGTGGGTCTTAGACAGCTGGTCCTGGGTATTCGTTTGATCATGTAAAATCTCTAACCATGGAACCTTGCTTATTTCAGGGTGAGGAGGTGTCCCAAATGGAAGCTGAGTTTTAACTTCTGGCCATCTAGGCAGGATGAGGCTCTGTGTTGGATTTAATCTGATATCAAGGCACAAAAGAAATTCAGCAGTGCTTGTGTACCCTCAAAGAAACTTTACTTCTACCACAGAAGCATGGAGCAGTGATATTATCCTCTATCAAATTGCTTTCTATCCCAGTCCCCAGTGAAATTACCCAGGTTCCTAGAGGAAAAAAATAATCTATAATGAACAAGTAAAATAAAGTGTGATAGCATTAATAGCACTGTAGAAGACTAAAGGAGAAAGACTGGAGGAAGTTGGGGAAGACCTTAGTCCAAGCCCATGACAGTCACGCCTTAGGAGAGAGGAGGACCAAATACAGGCAAAGCAGATGGTACTGATCGTTTAGAGTCAGGAACCAATGCAGCATCCCCTGTCCCTCTGATTGGTTTGATCCTGGGTCTGTGGGTTATAGGTATATGACCATCTTTCGGGGTGAGGATTTTTGTCTGTACTATAAGCAGAATTAGGGAGATGAGTAGCTAGACAAACATCCGAAGTTTAAAGAATGGGAACAGGAAGTCCTTCAAACTCACAAGCNACTTCATATAAATGGAATCAAACAATATGTACTACCTATGTGTTGGGCTTCTTTTTGTCAGTACTTTATCTGTGAGATTAATCCATGTTCATACAACTATAGCAATAGTTCATCTTTTGCATTGCTGTGTATTATTCCATTGTGTGCATATATCACAGTTGATTTACCCATTCTATCACTGATAGTCCTTCAGGTTGTTTGCAGTTTGGGGCTACTGTGAATAAAGCTATCATGAACTTGCTTTTGTATGTCTGTTGATTCATATGTATACATACATTCAGCTCTAGTAGATACTATTGAAGAGTTTTCAAAGCAGTTGTACCAATTTACACTCCCACCAAAAGTAACAAGAGTTTCAGTTGCTCTGCATTCTCATTGACACATGATATTATCTGACCTCTTGATTTAGGGGTTCAGAAGAGGTTATAGTAGTATCTCATCATGGTTTTAATTTGCATTTTCTTGATGACTAATGATGTTGAGCATCTTCTCTTATGTTTATTAGCTATTTGCATGTTGTCTTAAAATCGGTTACCCATTTATTTTAGTTCAGTAATCTTTTTTTAGAAAAATGATTTATAGGTATTCTTTATGTATTTTGAAATGAGTTCTTTGTCAGACATATGCATTGCAATATATTTCCCACCTGCGACTACTATTTCAATATTTTAATGATCTCTTTTGGTGCATAAAATTTATTAATCTTAATAAAGACCACTTTAGCAATCTTTTTATGGTTAATGTTTTTGAGTTATATTTTTAAATAGTTTCCTACTCCAAGGACAGGAAGATATTATCCTATGTCATCTTCTATATGCTTTATTGCTTTGCCTTTCACACTTAGGTCTACGGTTTATCTAAAATCACTTTTGTGTAGTGTGAGATAGGCACCACGTTACATTTCTTTTGACATGAATATCCAGGTAACTCAGCACCATTTATTGAATATACCATCCTTTCCTCCCTGAATTATACTGACACCTTAGCTTTAAATCATATGGCTGTAGATATGTGGGTATATTTTAGGACTCTCTGTTCTGTTCCATTAGTCTATTTGTCTATCCTCTTGCCAATATATCACATGGGAGCTAGTGCCAGTGAAGGAATAACCATATAGTGAATTCTGATCAATAGTACTTTCATTGGTTAATACTAAAAACAACCAACAGATTTTCATGATGATTATTAAAATTACTCTACCTCATGCTAAGGTGATCTTATACATCAATATTTACATTGTAAGTTTCTTGAAGAAAGCAATTTTGCTGCCTGTTTTGTAATTGGCCATCCTATATCTAGTAGACAATCAATAATAATTGATTATATCAAACTGAGAAGCTTCTCAACTAATAGATAAATAAGAATGATGGTGTTGGACATTTAAAAGGCTGGAAACTTGGTGAGAAAAATCCACTAAAAGAAACACAGATTTTAAGTAAAGCAAACAGAAATTTTCTAATTAGGCTCAAAGACAGAGACTCTGAAAACCTGGGATATAGTCCTGACATTGCAGGGAAAGTTATTTTGCATAACCCCAGGCAAGAAACTTAATCTTTTCTGTTCTATTAATGTATCTGTAAAATGAGAAAAATAATAATGCAATAATATTTCAACCTTATAGGACTACTGTGAGACTGAATTAAAAACAAATTTGAAGAAGAAAACCTTGCTGTGAAAAGGCACTCTAAGATGCTATTCTTTTAAAAAAATGTACAATTCACCATATGTCCACATTCCTATTGTGAAATTATTATTGATATGTATGTAAAGATTCTAAGATCCTTCAAGACACTGAAGAACATTGAAATCAGCAACAGGAGAATAAACTAATTTTAAAACAGATTTAGAGTTCATTGTGTTATATAGTCTTTAGCTAAAAACTGATCATCAAATTTTATTATGTATATATCAAGAACTCTCTATTAACTGGAGCACTCCATTCCTTAATTTGGGCAGAGAAATGAATATTAGTAATAGTCACAAATGCTCAGTTAAAACTGTTGAGTCTTTGTTTGGATTTGTCCAATTTAATTGCATAAAACCATGAATTCAGAATCTAAGGTAAGCATAAGCAGCAGTTAGAAAAGGTGTGTAGTCTAAACAACACTTATACGATATATAAGGCAGAGATAAAAAGATTTCTTTCACTATTTCTTTCCTGGGAAAAGGAACAATTTTATAAGAAAAAGAAAGCCAGAATATATGTTTTTCTTACATTTGATCTTTTAATTTCTTTTTACTGTCACTTTTTCTCACCACACATTACTTGCCTAGCCCATATTCAATGCTCAATAAATGTGTAAATGAATGAAAAATTGCTCTTTTGTCTGTGCTCCCAAAGTACATATTGCACAAGTTGCATATCTTATCATGATCATTTATTTACAGGCTGCTACCTCCTGATCTGCAAAGTCCTCGGACATGGAAACCACTTTAGTCGTCTAGCTTCCCCAATGCCTGATGCATAGTAGACATATAGAAACTTACACCTAAAGGAGCTAGAAATAGAAGAACAAACAAACCCTAAAGTGGGCAGAAAGAAGAAAATAAAGATTAGAGCAGAAATAAGTGAAATAGAGTCTAAAGAAATCATTAAAAAAAAAATCAATGAAACCAAGAGATGGTTCTTCATAAAGAAAAATGAAATTAGAGCCAGTGAGTGGCTCAGTTGGTTAAGAGCTTGCTCAAGAGTTTGAGCTCTGAGCAACAGCGGTTTGATGCCCGGCCCGAGTTGAGCTGCCGCTAAGCTGCCAATAGGTAGCAGGATGGCTCAGTTTAAAAAAAAAATTAAATTGATAAACCTTTAACCAGAATCATCAAGAAAAACAGAGAGAAGACTCAAATAAATAAATCAGAAAAGAAAGCAAAGTGACAACTGACACCATAGAAATACAAAGGATTATAAGAAAACACTATGAACAATTATATGCCAACAAATTGGAACACCTGGAAGAAATGAATAAATTCCTAGAAACATACAATCTTCCAAGACTGAATCAAGAAAAAAGGAGAAAATCTGAACAGACTGATAACTACTAAGAAAACCAAATCATTAAACACCCAAGAAACAAAAGTCCTGGACCAGATGGCTTCACAGGTGAATTTTATCAAACATTCAAATAAGAAATAACACTGGTCCTTCTCAAACTACAGTAAAACCTTGGCTTGCGAGTAACTTGGTTTGTGAGTGTTCCGCAAGACGAGCAAACATTTCTATTAGGTTGGTGTAAAAATAATGGCAAAAACCGCTATTACCTTTGCACCAACCTAATAATACATTTTAACTTGGTAAAAAATGATGTCTTGCAATATGAGTAGTTTGTTTCCGGAATGAATTATGCTCACAAACCAAGGTACTACTGTATTCTAAAAAATTCAAGAGGAGGGAAGGCTCCTAAGCTCATTTTACAAGGCCAGCATTACTCTGATTCAAAAACTAGACAACGACACTACAAAAAGAGAAAATTACAGGCCAATATCTCTGATGAACATAGATGCAAAAATCCTCAACAAAATATTGGCAAACCAAATTCAGAAAACAGTAAAAACATCATACACCATGATCAAGAGGGATTTATTCCTGGGATGCAAATTTGGTTCAATATCTGCAAATCAATTAACATGAAACACCACATAAACAAAATGAAGCATAAAAATTACTTGATTATATCAATAGATGCTGAAAACCCATTTGACAAAATCCAGCATCCAGTTATGGTAAAAGCTCTCAGCAAAGTGGGAACAGAGGGAACATACCTCAAAGTAATAAAGTCCATATATGGCAAACTCACAGCTATCATCCTACGAAATGGTGAAAAGCTAAAAGCATTTTCCTTAAGGAAC
>NW_017731598.1:155883-157308 GCF_001890085.2 Hipposideros armiger
TGCTAAGGGGAGAATAAGCTATAGGAGAGGCAGAGGGGACAGGTAGGAGGATATTGCATTAATTCTGGCAAGAGCAGACTGTGGCTTTAACCAGAGCATAGCCATGGAGATGTCAAGAAGTGGTTGGGTTCTAAAAATATTTTGAACTTAGAGCTCAGAGGATTTGCTAATAGAATGGACGTGAGGTCTAAGAGAGAGAGAAGAGTTAAGGGTTACTCCAAGATATTTGGTTTGTTCCACTGAAAGAAGAGCAGATTTGGTAGAGGGGAAGCACCAATTCAGTTTTGAGTAAAAGTAGAAATGTTTAATAAACAATTGGGCATGTGAGTCTGGAGTTCATGAGAGAGGACCTGGCTGGAAATATAAAATGTGGCAGTCATTAAGATATAGATGGTATTTAAGACCCTGTCCCTAGATGAGATCTTCCAAGAAAATGAGCATGGAGAGGGTGGAAAGATGTCAAAAGACTAAGCCATGGGACACATGGGGCGTGTGCAGGTCAGAGAAATGAGAAGAAAATGTGCAAGAGAGATGAAGAAGGAGCAACAGGTGAAGTAAGAGAAAGCTATTTCTGAAGCAAGTATTTTAATAAGGAGGCATTATTTAACTATGTCAAATGTTACTGACTGATTTAGTTAGATGAGGACTGAGAACCTATCATATGTCTAAGCAACACAGAGTTCATTGGGAATTTTGATAAGAGCAACTTGGGTAAAGTAATGGGGATGGTGGCTCAACTGGGGAAAGTTCATTAGAAAAAGTGGGTGTGGAATTATTAGCCTGCCTACATATATTACAAAATATAGGTTTTATTGGCACATGACTAGAAAGACAGGCCAATGTATCAGAACAGAATTTCCATAAATAGATCAAAATATATATGAGAATTCGGTATATGATAAAGGTAACATTTCCAAAATAAATGATGTTGAAGTAAACTATGTACCATCTGGGAAAAGATAAAGTTGAATTCAATGTTATCCTTTCACGTTTTCCAATGAACTGCTTGATGAAGAAAAAAGTTCTGAAAGAAAACATGGGTGAATTCCTTTATAAACTTGGAGTGGAGAAAACTTTCCTAACTATGGCTCAAATTCCAGAAGCCACATAGAAGATTAATACATTAAACATGAATTTAGTTTCAGTATTTCAACAGGCAAATGATAGAAAAGATATTTGCAATACATGTCACAAAGCACTAATCCCCTAAGATAATTATAAACTGGAACAAAAATGACAATAACAAACAGGGAATAATGGCAAGATATAAATAGAGAATTCAGAGAAAAAGAGATATTAGTGACCTTTAATCATAGGACAAGATACTTATTCATGAAAAGGAAAATATAAATTAAAACTACACTGGAATATCATTTATCACTTACCAGAAAGGGCAGTCATCCATAAATCTAACAATTATCCTCT
>NW_017731598.1:160403-161215 GCF_001890085.2 Hipposideros armiger
CAGATCACTTTGTAGCTTATACCAAGTGGCCTGGGGAAGGCCACATGCAGTGGCTGACCTAGGCTTCCAAGAGAGCCCCTCCCAAAAGGCTGTAAAACCAACACACCTGGTAGCTACCTTCAGACCACACAGGAGCACCACCCAACCACCTCCACAAATGACATACCCAAACAGCAGACTGGCAGGCACCAGAGCCCTGCTAAAGTGAATCCTGCCCCATAGGGTCAGCCCCTGCTTCTCCACTGTAGTCATGGTTAGTCCTTACAACCAATCAGCCTGAGGGCCAATCCCTGCCATTGACATGCAAACAGCAACCAAGGCTCAACTACAATCAGAGGGAATACGCAAACCAAACAAGGGACACACCTGGGGCACCTGGCTCAGATGACCAGGGAGACTGAGCTACTGGGACCCACAAAACACCTACTACATAAGGTCACTTTACCAAGATCTGGATATGTAGCAGCTCTACCTAATATATAGAAACTGAAACAGGGAAGCAGCCAAAATGGGGAGATACAGAAATATGTCCCAAATAAAAGAACAGAACAAAGCTCCAGAGAAAGAGCTAAATAAAATGGAGACAAATAATTTACCAGACACAGAGTTCAAAACACAGGTTATAAAGATGTTCCGTGAACTCAGTGAGAACTTCAACAAAGAGACAGAAAACAAAAATAGAGATGGAAAACACAAAAAATAACCAGTTAGAGATGAAGAATACAATAACTGAAATGAAAAATAGATTAGAGGGAATCAACAGATTAGTTGATTCTGAGGACTGAATCAGCAATTTGGAAGATAAGGTAGCA
>NW_017731598.1:164270-192670 GCF_001890085.2 Hipposideros armiger
TGTTCACAGCTTCATTTTTGGTAATAAGAATTAACTCTAACCTCAGCAAGATGTGGTTGGTATGCAGCGATTTTACTTTCCATGCCTTTAGCATGGCTTTGATGAAGTCCTGCATTGTGGCTTCAGTGACTGACAAGTTACAGAAAGAGTGATATTCACCTTCACAAAAAGGATCAAATTGAAAAAGAGGATGCCCTCAAATTAGATGTTTCTGATTTACATACAGGATTTTAGAGAAGGTCCTAAGAATGGATCATGGTGGGTTATCATTGACACATTCTGGAGAGGGTATAGTTTGATAACAGAAATTGAGAATACATGTCAAACATTAAGCAAAATCATAATGCTGGTGAATTAATTCTATCTCTATACATAAAATCTGTTTCAGAAACGTAACACCTGTCAGACTACCCTGTGACCCAAGGTGACCAGAGTTGTGATGTTTTATCCCTAGTGGTTAATCATGTGACTGTCTATAAAATACAGCATTTATTTTAGAATTGCTGACGCCAACTAGCAAAAACAGGAGCCAAAAACTGTTATTAGAATGTGCTGTGATGAGATTAAAGCAGGCAGGACTGAGAGGTATTCTAGAATCAAATTAAAACCGCACTAGTGGAGGCAGGTCTATGCTGGAAAATTTGAAGCAGAAAAGTCTTCCCTCTCAATACAAGAAGCTGCAGGAGGGGAGAAAGAGAAAGGGCTGTGCCAGCATCTTGCCAATGAGAATGGTTTTTTTGCAGCACAAGTATCTTTAGAAAACATAAATGCCACCTTTAGCTAATTCAATGCCCACCTGCCTTGGCATCTTAAATGAACCAGTCACTAGATTAGTCTGTGAATAAGAGAAAGCCCTAGGCAAAGAATTCTAGTCTCTTTAATTCAATTCTGGCATGTTTGGGCTACAGTTTAGTAAATCCATTTGCCCAAGCAAAGGACAGAGTATGGCAAGAGTAAATTTCAAAGGGCTGATCGTGATTCAATTTCCTTCTCAATCTTTCAGACTATCCAGCATAGTGCTGGATACATGGTATATAGCTAGCCCTCCATGCTGGGCGATTGATCCAAAAATTATGATATCAAGTTTGAGAAGGCAGATATACTGTACTTTATTTATTTATTTATTTATTTATTTATTTATTTATTTATTTATTTATTTATTTATTTATTTTATTTAGCTGAGCCATCCTGCCACCTGTTGGCAGCTCAGCTCGGTCCGGGAATAGAACCGCTGTTGCTCAGAGCTCGCACTCTTGAGTGAACTCTTAACCAGCTGAGCCACTTGGCCAGCCCCAGATATTGTACTTTTTAATATTCACTACCACCATTTTGCACTGAGAATAAGGTTTGTCTTGTTGATTGTCTAGCCTTTCTAAAGTGATGGATAAAATAGTAATAATACAACATTAAAGTTATGTCATTTCGTAGTTGTTAATAGTGCAAAAAGTTGAGGAAATATTCTTCCTGTATTCAAAAACTATTATTTGATTTAATAATGAAGTTTCTCATGGCTTTGATGAACGAATAAATTCTGACATACATCTTCATTGTTTTACTTTTACCTTTCTCACTCATGCCAAGAAAATTTCAACCAATATTCATGTTGGAACTACCTTTATTCATATGTTGTAACCACAGGTTGTCTACAGATTTAAAAATTCAACAAAAATATTCTATCAGGATCAATTGGCTTAATGGAATATATAATAAACAGTATCATTGATGTTATATTATTATTTGTAAATTGTAAATTTACAAATTTGTAAATTTGTAATTGTTAATTTGTAAATTAAATTCATAATAAGCATGTGTGTGTGTGTGTGTGTGTATGTATGTATGTTAGGAGAACCAGTTGTCAGACACTTACTGTAACTCCCCTAAGGACTAGGAATATGGCAGATAGCATCAAAAGTAAAATCCCTAAAGACAAAGAAAATTAGTTCTGAAGTGACTAAGTTTCCATATTTAAAATGTACAAGTACAGATAGAAATCTGGTCACAGGAAATCTAAAAAGGAGAGAATTAATAGATGCTGGTCAAAGCAGAGAGAATTGACCAGTTGTCTATACTTTTTGAGAACACCTGTAGTCTTTGCTTATATTTTTCTCTCTTCACAGAACCTAGTAACTAAGTAATTAGTGTTTATTAAGTAATTACTATACCTCAGATCCTATACTAAACACAACATATGGAACGTCCATTTAATGACCACAATAATTCAAGGAGTCAATACTGTCATCCCATTTTTTAGATGGAAAATAGAGGATCTGTGTGAGGTGAGGCAACTTGCTCAAGGACACAAGCTACCAGGTTTCTCTGCATTATCCAATCTCTTAAACTCTGTGCTGGCAGTTGTTCTGGAAAACTTTTTATTTTAGACTGGAAAGAAGTGCTTATCATTTCCACTGCAAAAAAAGAAAAAAGCCTCCTTGATTTGAGTCAAATCTTCCAGAATTTAATCTACCTTTCCAGCCCTATCCACCACAACTGACTCTTCAACAAGCTATTTTTCTGTCTACCTCATTTAATCTTTCACACACATGTTAACTTTTCTACCTGTTTGTAAGTATCCTTTTTCGAAAAAACTTGTCCTCACAAACCCCAATTCCCAATTCTATCCAGCCTTTAGGACTAAATTTAAATGCGGTCTCCTCTATGGATTCCTTGATTTTCCCAGCTTGAAAAAACAAACTCGCTACTCTACCCACTCAGACCACTTTACCTGTATCTCTTAGAGCACGTAACCACTCTTCACATTGAATGAGGCAGCCTTTCCCAAGACAGAATCTGGGAGAACTCTACTCATGTGGTCCTACCACCACCAATATCTACTAGCACATCAAAGACTTGAGAACTCCTGCCGTGTATAAATGTTTTTTAACTTTATTTTTCCCAATGGTATTTCCATTTATTTTACCCTGGAACCCATTTCCTTCCTCCTCCCCCCCCGCCAAAAAATACTCATTAACAAGTGTTCCAAAGCAACCACAATTTAGGAAACTCTGAAATAATCATCTCTCCATTACCATGGATGCAGGGACACAAACCAGATTTTATCTTTGTATCACTCAATGCAACTTACCCATTGTGTTCCATATGGAAACTGAGAAAATACTGATTGAATGAATGAACATGAATAATAGGCTTTATACTTGAGTGAAGAGGACCTAAGTGGCCACAGATAGAGTGTAAACTCTGGATACTCATCCAGAAAGCTTGCTTTTCGAAGCACTTATTTATAAGGATTCAATTGGATAGCATCCCTATGACAAAGCCGGGCCAAAAAGCAGTCTAAGTGGCAATGGACAAAGGACATCACAAGGCTTGTGGCTAACTCCCCCTCAGTTTACTGTGCAAGTAGGGAAAATAACAGCAAAGCTTTAGGAAATATAGAATGGCCTGTCATTATCCCAAAAGTGTCTCCTGCACTGGCTTATAAGAGATTAAAATATTTATGGAGGTTCTTTCTTTTGGTTTAGGCCTCCTCCCTATGCCTCTTAATTGCAGTCTTCCAGGTAGGAGCCTCTCATGTGTACCGTACAATTTTATCCTGTGGTCCTCTTTTTTCCAGACAGGAGGCAGAGGACCACAGGAGACAATGGATGCCTTCCATGGAGAGGCTCCTGAAAACAAAAATAAATCTTAAAAAAGGTCATCATAAGAATAAGTTATTTAATGTCAAAAATTTCCCAAATGTGTATGTGGGTATGTGTATTTATAGAGATCTATGTGTAAAAGGCTTTCCTTCTTTCAACAATAAATTGCATAGGAGAAAACATAGGTACTAAATTATGAACCTTGGTCTTGGAGATGATATTATGAATTTGATCTCAAAAGCAAGGGAAATAAAAGCAAAAACAAATGAATGGAATGATATCAAACTAAAAAGCTCTGCACAGCAAAAGAAACCATCAACAAAACAAAGAGGCAACTGACCAAATGAGAAAAGATATTTGCAAACAACACCTCCACTAAGGGGTTATATCCAAAATATATAAAAAACTCATACAACACAACAACAACAACAACAAAAATATGGGCAGAGGACCTGAACAGACACTTCTCTTAAGACGACATGCAAATGGCCAACAGATAAATGACAAGAGGTTCAACTAACTAGCTATTAGGGAAACGCAAATCAAAACCACAATGAGATACCACCTCACACCTGTTAGAATGCTATTATCAACAAGACAAGTAATAACAAGTTTTGGAGGGGCTGTGGAGAAAAAGGAACCCTCATACACTGCTGGTGGGACTATAAACTGGTACAGCCACTATGGAAGACAGTATGGAGTTTCCTCAAAAATTAAGAATAGAATTACCATATGACCTAGCAATCCCTCTTCTGAGTATCTATCTAAAAAATCTGAAAACATTTATCTATAAAGATATATGTACCCCTATGTTTCCTGCAGCATTATTCACAGTGGCCAAGACATGGAAACAACCAAAGTGTCCTTTGATAGATGATTGGATAAAGAAGATGTGATACATATATGCAATGGAATACTATTCTGCCATAAGAACAGATGAAATACTGCCATTTGCAACATGGATGGATCTTGAGATTATCATGCTAAGCCAAATAAGTCAGATGAAAAAAAGTCAAGAACCACATGATTTCACTCATATGTGGGATATAAAACTGAAAGCAACAAACTAACAACACAAACAAATAAACAAAAAACGCATAGACACAGACAACAGTTCAGTGGTTACCAGAATGGGGGAAGGAAAGATAGAAAAGAGTAAAGGGGGTCAAATATATGGTGATGGAAGGTTATTTGACTCTGGGTGGTGAACACACAATGCAACATAGAGATAATGTATTATGGAATTGTACACTTGAAACCTACAAAATTTTATTAACCAGTGTCACCCACATAATTAATAAAAAATAAATTTTAAAAAAGGGTTTTTCTCCTTTTGAAAGCAATTTTTTTCCTGCTACTGACAACCATGAAAACATTGAAAAGGTAGAATAAAAATTTTATTAATAACAAAGTTATTTTCCTTTTCCCTTGACCCAGAGAGTTGCCAGAAGAAAAGCTCAGTGGAAAAATTTGAAAACTGCAGACACAGTAAACCCAAGTTCGGTACAGTCTAGCAAAAATGATGGAAAGATGCATCTTCATTACCAATTACAGACTGCAGGCTGCGTTTTCTGGAAAATGATCAAACCTGATTCCTCCTATAAGCAAAATATCACTGATGCATGCTCTGTCCCTGATCACCCACCTAGGGCCATAGTCTCCTGCCTGGTACCCACACAGAATCTCCCTACCATGATTAATGGTTCATAAATAAGAGGAATGCTGGATGAATTGTACACTAGAGCAGAAGGGAACCCAGACAAACCAACAAAGAGAAGAAAGTAAGGGGAAGAAGTAAACAGGAAAAAAAAAAACTATTAAATAATTCAGGGCAATTGCACCATGGAAAACAGACACTGAATGGGAATGGAGGAAATAAATAGATCAAGATATGCAGAAGGCAGGAAAAAGAAGAGAGGAAATAAGGAGATGAAAAAGAGCACCCAAGGGAGAAAAGCAAGAAGACATTGCTGCTGGGTCCTGGCAGGAATGTTAATAACTCGATAAAGAATAGAAAAGAAACAGCTCATAATTTCTTGACATCTCAGAAGAGGCCCTCAACAGTAGCTCCTTATGATTTACACAGGTGTGTAATGCCATCAGAAAGCCCATTTCTCTGGCCCAGGTAGAGGTCCTTTGCAGTCAAGTTTTGTGGGTATGGGGCTGACAGAGACTTCTGGAAGTAGTGATTTGAGAATAGTGGCTACGGATGGAAAGAATGTTAACTTTATCCTAGAAGTGCGATGCCACACACTCTGAAGTTTACAGTGAGGGCTCTCCCAGCTAAACATTTTAACCCAGCCAGTGTTGAGCAAGCATGCTTCATTCTGTGCTGTGAATTTTGTTCCATTGGGGCTATTTCATTTTCCAATGGTCAGTGCAAGTTTTCCCTGAGTAACAAATGCAATATGAGTCAGTGGGAATGAAAAACTTACTTGACAAAAGGGAGTCTATACAGAAAAGGTGCCTGTGCTGAAAATGGGAAATTAGGGGAGCAAAAACATACTCAGCAGACATTTACTGAGCGCTTGCTATGTGCCCCTGTCTCCCTCCGAGTGAGGGAAGCAGGAAATCTGGGGTGGAGCCTTGCAATCTGCATCTTAGCAAACACTCAAGTGACTCTGGAGCAATGATCTTCTGACCATTTTTGCAGAAACACTATTCTAGGGCAGCGTTTCTCAACCTTCTCTTCAATTATCATTCACCAAGGAGCCTTTCTAGACTTTTTTTCTAACCCCACTCCCCCATGAAAAGTAACACCACAGATATACTGTATATCTGTTTGTGTTCTATGGCCCTTTGGAAGGCCAGAAACTATTTTCATATCTAAAAAAATTATTTTTTACCTTACAAGAATGAATGTTCACCCCTTCTGGGGGGAAGTAGGGCATTTGTTCCTGTTAAGATATCACCCAGGTTCTAGGGGTTCAGTAAGAGATGAGAGTCCCATACACAGTTCTGTTGTGTTCAATAAATGTTCACTAAATACAAATTACGTGCCAGGTACTATCCTAGACCCTGGTGGCACTAGGTATACAAATGACTAATATATTATCCCTGACACTCCCTGGGAGACAGAGGTACTAAACAGATTATTGCAACATAACAATAATAGACTAGAATTGAGCACAGGCTGCCCACATTCCATGGACGAGGGTTGTTAGTCCAGATGGAAGTTCACGGAAGACATCATAGAGAAGGCATGTGAGTTGATTGCTGAGATTGAGAAAAGTTAACCAAAGAAAACTTCACAGAGGATGTGG
This sequence comes from Hipposideros armiger, assembly GCF_001890085.2. NCBI lineage: Eukaryota > Metazoa > Chordata > Mammalia > Chiroptera > Hipposideridae > Hipposideros > Hipposideros armiger. The sequence continues at coordinate 171,130 of NW_017731598.1, forward strand.
ATTTTGGTCTGGGTTTAGAATTATGCATAGCCATTTGAGATTTGTCTGTTGAGTATTAGGAGAAAGATTGAGAACAAGGTTTCTCCCTAGATAAATATAATCAGCTTATATGTACAGTGAGTATACAACCTGAGAAACCTTTTGAAAATCCACTTTTATAAGAGATGAGGTTGTGTGTGTGTGTGTGTATGTATGTGTGATGCCAATTTTGCACCATACTACATACCTCGTAAGCAGTACATAAGTATGAGATTTTATCTTATTTTTTCCACCTCCCTCTCCCTTCTCCATCCTCCTCTTCTTCTCCCTCCCTTTCTTCCCTCCTCCTCCCCCTATTCTCCTCCCAACACCCTCCTCACTCTTCCACTCTCCCAATGCCTTCTCCCCCATTTCCTCCTCCCCAACCCTTCTTTCACCTCTCACTCCCTTTTCTCTACTTTCTCTCCTCTCTCCCACCTCCTTGTTTCTTCCTCCTGAGATTTTAGATGTATTGCTTTATGTTTAGGAGCAACATCAGTGAACAGACCCTGCCCCAATCCCAAGTGTGTTGAGTCCACAGTGCTTCTGGCCCTTTATTCCACCTATCTGTAAACAATCAGGTGATAAGCAGTAAGGCCACTCAGGATATAGCACAGCTATGCAAAGCTGAGGCTCCTCTCTCATTGGTTTTCAAAGAGGGAGCTCCCAAGCTGGCAAGTTTCACAAGTTCAATGTTGTGAGGAAGCTCTTATGTGTCTATCTCACCTCAGACAATCAGGATTGAGCTGAAAGATTACATAGCCCCGTAGGCTTGCTTTCCCCACAAGGAAATGCTCTACTTTTGGTTCTGTAGTGTGTACGAGTGCACATTAAAATTTTGACTTTTCTTCTCTAGACCTCTCACAGTAAATTGCTGAATATACATTTATGATGCTTGATTTTATTTATTTTTCAATCAATATGTCAACAGATATGGCTTTGTGCTGTTCTCTGCATTGGCCATATTGTAAATATTCTTTTACCATTGCACATCCGTACAATATCACACAAATAATAGACTAGCAGCTTGCACAGGTCTGAACAAGAGGGCTTCAGGAAGTGTTAATACAGCTTGTGGAAACAGTATCATATTTTCCCTCAGGTTTGTAAAATATTTTGAAACTATACAAGGTTCCTTGTACCATCTTTTCCCATAAGTGACAATCATTCCATCAGGACAGATCTAGTACAACCACAGAATCCAGCTGGTGAGGTGAGCCGAGGGCTCAAGAATGCTGCCTTTTCCCTTCTTGAGAGTGTGGTCTTGAGTGTATGGTTCTTGAGTATCTTGTGCACAGAATAACCTGGGGGTGGGGGGTGGGGGACTGACGGACTCTCAGATGTTGTCTCTATGCTCAGCAAAGTGATAAGAGCCATTCCAATCTTTTCTGGAGAATAATCTGTGGAAAGGGGGAGCATGCTCATCATCTCAGCGACTGGGGAACCCAGGCCTACCATCCTTGACTCTGGACTAAAGTTGGTTTTCACAAATTAAGTTTATCCAAGAAATACCTGAAACAGCCTCTTCACCCCTCACCTCCTTCTATCATGTTTTCTTTTGCCAAATCATATTGGATCATTTCTTTAGAACAGCCTCACTCCTTTATTCAAAAATATGTACTGCATCCCCAATATCTGCCAGACAATGGGCTAGGTAAACAGACAACAGAGATGAATAAAACTCATGAATACCCTGTCTTTAAGAAGGTCATAAGTCTGTGTGTGTGTGTGTGTGTGTGTGTAGGGGAAATGAGTCAGCAGCCTCAGACATAGAAGCAAGCACTAGAGTTGATGAATATATAGAGGTTTATAGGAATACAAAGGAAGGACCCTATCCTCGAGTGCAGTGCAGTGAAAGCTATCCAGGAGACATCATCCCTAGGTTGACTGTTAAGAAACCTGTAAGCAGTAACCAGGGACTCCGTGTTTCCCAAGCAAAACTTGTGCTAAGGCACAGGGGTAAGAAGAGCATGGAGCATTGTGGGAAATGCCCGAGTGTGGCATATTTCCTCACTCGTTTTACGTCTGAGTATTCTGCACATGAACATTGCAAACTCAGTTTTATTGGAATCCATTTAGGATTTTTTTAAGATGGCCAGGGGCGTGATTTCAGTGAGTGGATTAAGAATCCAGGCTATAAAAGACCACTGGAGGGCACACGTGGTGGGGGGAGGTGGGGGGGGGCACCTTAGAAAGGCAATGGAGTTTTTGAGGATTCTGCAATTTATCAGGACTCATATAGAGCTCTGGTAGAGAAAACAAAGAGAGAATCCTCTCTTCTTTCTACCTTTTCTAGCCAAGTTAGAGAAGAAAGGAAGTTAAATAGTACTTTTTGTTTTCTCTGGTGATTCATTTGGTTTATGCATATTTGATAAATTCATAGAGGTAATGTCACAGCAGCAGCTCATACCAGGCAACAAAAGATGGACTCAGTTCAACAGACATGTGCTGCAACCTCCTTTGTCCCAGGCACAGTTCTAGACACTGTCAATTCAAAATCAAACAAGACACGCTGTGAGCCCTCTGAGCAGGATGACTCATCTTTTTAATACACAATCACCATCACAGTCACCATGATTGAGGAGAGCTGCCCAAGACTGTAGGCTGGGAAGACTAGATCCAAGTGTTATCAGAGGTAGGTACACTCCTACCTTTCAGGGCACTCAGGGCCCTGAAACTTTGTAATTAAAGAATATAAAATTAAGCTAACAATTGTTATAGACCCAAGTAAATGAATGGAATTAGTTCTAAAATTCCCAGACATTTGAGCACTTCTATGGCTGCCTGTTATATTGTATCCCTTATCACACTGAGAAATGTGGATGCTTGGTTTCTAAGTCAAAGTGATATGAACACATCGCCCTTCCACACCCAGACCCCAAGCAGCACTTTTGTACATTTTGAATTTATGGCTGCATTTCTATTAGCTCCCAACAGTATTCACTAGATTAAAGCTGCATCAGAAATTGAAATTTTTTTTTTTTTTACTTTTGCCCCTGAAGAGTATAATAAAAGGTAACCTAATAAATCTGGCAAATTAGCAATAAGATCTCAAACTTTGGGGCATATGTGTACCTATGCTGTTGAGAAGCAAATGTAAAACCATTGACAGCTGAACCAATCGGATTACATATTACATTTACAAGCAGGAAGGATGAAAGAACTCTGCCATCTAAATTGAACCAAGCTCACCACAAGGAACAAAAGTCTCAGGGGGGGAGAATATCATTGTTATATTTTCTATGCAGCTACCATAATCTTATGTGAAATAGAACATTTTGAAAGGTTATTTCTTAAGATTTTTTTTTTTCACTCAGAAGTTGAAAACCTGAACAGATGTGGGTTTTAAGCCATTTTCCCCTCATAGATTCATCAGCTATGGTATTGGGCTAGAATTGAAAAAAAATCACCTTGTCCTGATTTATGGTCCCTTGATTGTAATAAAAGAAATATTCATTCCAAGTTTATGAGAAGCACTTAAAAAGGGAAAGTAAGGTTATTCACTGAAAAGCTTATGAGCATCCAGGCTGCCTGGATCTTTACTTGAAAGAACTGGAGAGCATGGGGCCATAAGGTCGCTTCTTGTTTGGGGCTGTAATCGAGTAAGTTATGAGTAATCACCATCCCTGTCTTCATCACCCATCTCTCCCTAAAATAATGCTCTTCCCAGACAGTGGCTCATAACCTCTGTCTACTGAGGCTGCCATAGACTTAAAAATCAAAGCAAAACAAAACAAATAAAACCCTTTGTTCCCTAAATCTTCCATATCAAAATATGCAGCCACAGGCATAGGGACTCAGTGCAGATGCTCCGTGGCTTTGTTTGGAATCTCCCCCTTGCACTATCAGCATGTACCATGCACCCATCTATCCAGCATGTAACACAAGCTCCTAAGATTCAGGCTCTTTGCTGCATCTTCAGTGGTAAAAGGCACAGTCTCTGCTGTGAGCGGGTCACCAGCACATCTTCCCCAACAGGAAGGAGCTCTGCAGGTACTATCCTTTCCACATGCAATGTATGCCTGTACCTTATTTCCATTTATTCCAAGCTTACATTTTCATAAAAGCTCTGTTACAGTCCTACCACCTCTGTGCAATATTCACTGGACTCACACTCTCCCCTCCTCTGAACACATCTAGTCTGCGTTGCCCTTTTGACATTTAATTGTTCCTACTCTAACTTGTGACATAAATTGTATTATATCATTATTATTATTGCTGCTGTTGTTGTTATATAATAATGACCATGCCCTATGCATTTGTTTTATTTTCCCAGGTTAGGACATCCTTGAGAGCACAGACATTTTCATCTATGTTTTTGAAATCCTTCACAAGATTCAGATAGTAGTGCATGTGTAGTAGGTATTCAATGGCTTTTTTAAATAAGGAAAGAAGGAAGGAAGGAAGGAAGGAAGGAAGGAAGGAAGGAAGGAAAGAAGGAAGGAAGGAAGGAGACAGGGAGGGAGGGAGAAACTAAACATTTATTTATTCTAATATTCTAATCTACCTAATCAAACTGTCATTTTTATTAGTCTAATGGAAATCATGATGGATACCAGGTAAGCAAGGAAGAATATTAAATATATTAAATATTGGGTTGTTGGAAAAGTCATAATGCATTTTTGCAATGAAAAACATAGAAAAATATGTCATGACTTTTCTGACAACCCAATATTATATGATAATATTGAATTTTCTCTGTAAACTAAAAAGGTGGGTTTAGTGGCCTCATGGTATGAAAGGAATTTTTATTATTTATGTTTAGCTCTGTGTGTGTGTATGTATGTATGTCTGTGTGTGTGTGTGTGTGTGTGTGTGTGTGCGCGCGTGTGAGAGTATGAGAGAGTGAGAGTGAGTGAGAGAGTGAGAGAGTGAGACAGAGTGAGAGAGAGAGAGAGAGAGAGAGAGAGAGAGAGAGAGAGAGAGAGAGAAACATATGAATAAAACATACATATTGAAAATAAAATAACATAATCCCAAAAGCCTGGCTTTTCGGTGTTCAGTCATTTCTAATTAGTGTTTGCATTTATAGTTTTAGAACCACAGTTTTTCTGCACTCATCCATTCCTATTCATCCTCCTCTCCCAAGACCTACCACCTCTTCACCAAATAGGCAATGCAATGCTTCTAGCAATGATTGGCAGTGGAAAATGTCAGCTGTCAGCAAATTGACACTAGCTAGTGTTAAGTACATATGGAAGTCTGGTCCAGGATTCCAACTCAGCTGGTGAGAGAGGATCTGCGAAGTTACAGAGACAGCTGTCCTTCACAATAAATGTTAAGAAAGGCAACTTGAACCACTTCCAATTGAAATGCCCTGAGCAAGGAGCAAGGTTGACAGAAATGAATGGGCAATTCTGCTGTTATTTGGGTAATCTGATCAATATGTACAGCTGAGCAAGATCACACGGCCTAGGACAGAACTTGGGCCGGAAGGGGGCACTGGAAAACCACTTCCCCAATTTATCTTCAGGCTCCAGAATTTTAAGGGAAGAGATAGTAGAATAAGAATGATATGCCTTTGGCTAAAGGAGGCCAAGGTGCTCTACATCTTATTGAGGGTGTGGGATGGGAAGGCTGTGAGCATGGGATAGGAGGTGAGTAAAAAATAAAATAAAAGGAAACTTAGGAGGTTTCAAAAATATAAATAGTTGACAATCAGTACTACTGGGTTTACAAGTATACATACTGATTCTCCATTTCCCAAATTTTAGGGGAACTGGCACTCACAACTTCTAAACACTCAAAGTATAAGAGTCACATACATATGCAGAACTTCCTAAACAGCTGTGAAGATTTTGAACTCTGGGCAATTGTAAATGGCAAGATGTAGACTTCTCTGCACAATGGGGTATCCAGCAAAGACCAAGCCTTAGCCATTTTTTCAGAGCAGGAAAAACCTCTATTTTAAAAACCTAAGTCATTTGTGTTTCTGAGGTTTGCCTTTCAAGCAAGGAGTCTCTTCGTCTAGGAGGGAACACTTTGCAAAGTCCATCTGATTACACAAATGTAAGCATTAACCATTTTTCTTAGGGGCAGCAATAGCTCTTTATCTGGATCAGGGGATTTCTGCTGGGTCTGTATTCTAAAGTGCAGAGGACCCTGAGATCTCAGTAACTGGTGGGAAATGGGAATGTGTGAGCTTGTTCTTGTCATGTGGTGAACATCAGGGGACTGCACAGGGACCATGTCCACCAAGAAACTCTGAAATTTGATTTGGATATATGGTCTTTAGAAGGTGCCTCCTTTTGCAATAGTTGGAGGCGCAGGCCATACTTTAGAAGAAGTAACTTAGGAGAAAGCCATGTCCCCTCTGGAAGCCAGAACAAAGGTACTGGCAATGTCCATCAGCCTAGGGATTGTGGTACAGAAAGAGCAGGCAAACCTAAAGGAAGTCAGACTCAAGAAGGCAGGTGGTGACAGGCAGAAGCTCAGGGTGGCAGTCAGGAGCCTGGGGCTGGCTGAGATAGGAAGGGAAGCTCAGGCTGATTGGTGGAGGAGTACAAGTGGGCTCTGGGGAAGAACAATGTGCCAAAAAGACTAGGCTTGGGCCAGCCGAGTGGCACGATGGTTAAGAACTCGCTTGGGATGCCAGAGGGCCGCGGTTCGGATCCCACATATGAGGGCCAGTGACACTGCCCTCTACAGCTAAGATGCTGAACAACAGCTCAACCTGGAGCTGGGCTGCCGTGAGTCGCTGGCGACGGCGTAGGCTGCAGCCCCTGTGGCAGTGGGTTGCCATGGGCTACCGTATGTAGCCAGCAGCCAGCGTGAGCGGCCAGCAGCCGCAGTGAGCGGCCGTCCAGAAGCCGGCGACTGATGTGCCTCACCCGGGAAGAGCACAATGATGGTGCCAACATGGGCCAGTGAAGCAACATCCTCCACAACTAGACTGAAGAACAAAAGGAAAGCAACTTGTCTGTTCCCCTTCCCCCGATTCCCCAGCACTGTTCCCATCCCCCCAATTCCCCAATAAAAATCTTTAAAAAAAAAAAAAGACTAGGCTTCCTGAACTTCAGCGGGATGGGAGCTCTCCACAATAATTTGGATATCGATGTAATTGCGTCATTATTTTATAGACTCGCACTATTCAGGCCTGGGATCCAAGAATTATGTCTATATTTAGAGTACCAACCTTCCTGTTTTTACCCAAATAAGAATGTGCTGTGGGTAAAAATAGAAAGGCTGATTAATTATTCCCCACACTCCCCCCAAAAAGAGAACATGAAAGAAGTCTACAAAAGGTGAGAACATAGGCATTTCCCTGGGTCACACAGAGGCTGGAGCTTCACCAATATTCTGTTAAGAAAGTAAAGTTTGTATTGGAATGCAGTATATAATAACATAGCTTCTTATGTCATAAAAACGCTCAAGTTATTTGGCTAAAACGAGATAATTCACTCCATAGCACAGAATCAGTAGAAGATCCCTTGTTTGTTAACTTACAATTCTTATTTCCTAAAATGCCTAGAAAATCAACACAAAAAAAAGTCTAAGCAAAGTCTCTACCTCTTTTTTTGCATATTACACACATTTAAAGAATGTATATCTCTCACAATGATATATCACCCTACACCTGTCAGAATGGCTATCATCAATAAATCAACAAACAAGTGTTGGCGAGGACGTGGAAATAAGAGAACCCTTGTGAACCGTTGGTCGTATTGCAAATTGGTGCAGTCACTATAGTGCAGCCAGTATGGAGTAATTCCACTTGTGGGAATTTATCTGAAGAAATCAAAAACACTAACTTGAGAAGATATATATGTACCCCTCCCTATGTTAACTGCAGCATTATTTGCAACAGCCAAGATAATGGAAGGAACCTAAGTGTCCATTGATAGACAAATGGATAAAGAAGGCATGGTACATACTCGTACATACAGTAAAATATTACCCAGCCATAAAAAAGACTGAAATCCTGCCATCTGCAACAACATGGACCTAGAGGGTATTGTATTGACAGGAGTAAGTCAGACAGACAAAGACAAATATCATATGCTCTCACTTATATGTGGAATCTAAAGAAAAAAATAAACAAACAAAATAGAAACAGACTCATAGATACAGAGAACAAACTGATGGTTGTCAGCTGGAAGGGGGATTAGGGGAGTGGGTGCAAAAAGGGGAAGGGATAAAGAAGCACAAATTGGTAGTTACAAAATAGTCATGGGGATGTATTGGGTTGTCGGAAAAGTCATGAGGCATTTTTGCAATGAAAAACATAGAAAAAATATGCCATGACTTTTCTGACAACCCAATAGAATACAACATACAGAATATAGTCAATAATATTGTAATAGCTATGTATGGTGTCAGAGGATCACTTCATAAGGTATATAAATGTCTAATTACTATGGTGTACACCTGAAACTAATGTAATATTGTATGTCAACTGTAATTGAAAAATAAATTTAAAAAAAGAACATGCATCTTTAAGAATAACCTAGAGGTGTCATATGATGTCTTTTTTTCACAAGCATTGGTGAATGCTTGCCTCAATAGTCACATGCCCAAATCAGTGGCCAAGCAGAAGTACAGAAATCTGATAAGCCCAAGCCATACAAGGTGCCTATGTCAAATATCTCTCCTTGGCCAACACTGAATACTCTCCCTTATATCACTTTTACTTTTTTGCAGTGACATTAACTTTTGGAAGTAGGGCAAAATTTGAACTACCTCCTGATTTTGAGAGCTGGACCAGTAAATGGATAGATGCCCTGAAGGCATCCCTAGGAAAGAAACTTAAAATAAAATCAAGAAAATTGCACAAGTCCAGAGAGGTAGTTCAGACCATCTTTCTGTGGCCAAGGGCAGCATGCTATAGGATTTGGAGTCAAAAGTCAAGTCTTGCTGCTTAAACATGTGTATGACCTTGAACAAGCAATTTAGCCTCTCTGAGCCTCTACTTCATCAATTTTAAAATGAAAAGATTTATGATAACTATCACATCAGTTTTCTCTGAATATTAAGTGAAAGAGCATATTTGAAAAGCACTATATTCCCTGCCCATAACAAACTGTTATCTTAAAGGAGCTTTATTTGGAAAGTCAAAAATAGATACTAGAATAAACCATCATGTTTTTACAAGTATGGATAAGACAGGAGTGGTGAAATATTTTGTTGGAAGGGAGGAGACTGCATGGCATGTGAAACATCAGAGTACAAAGAAACATCTCTGTGTCTCACCCCTCCCAACGGTGCCCAGACTGGGGCAGGAAGAATTTCCCAGAGCAATCGGGTGCGGCCATCACCACACAACTAGGCATTTCTCAGTATTCCAGGATCTAACTTGGACCATGTCTTCTAGCCTGTCAAGGGTCAGAAACATTGGATAGGTGAAGAATTATGCTCTTGGGAAATCTAGTCAACAAAATGTAAGTTTGAAAAGGGGAAAAGAAAAAAAAGTCACATAAAAACTCTTTATGGGTGACGAAGGGCATGAGCTGTGGAGGTGAGATATTTTATTTTGCTGTACACTGTCTGTAAAGCAATTTCTTCTCTTACAAAATGATGTTTCTATTGGACTCTGAGCTATTTGTCATTCTGAGCCCCAAACAAAATATTTTTCATAAGAACATCAGAAATGCCATGCTGGATCAAACCCATGGTCCCTCTAGTCCCGTGTTTTGCCTTTGAAAGTGGCACCAAGAGAGGGTTCAGGAGAGGACACAGATACTCTATTTTAGTGGCTTTAAAAACATTTTTGACTGTGGCTCACAGTTAGAAATAGAGTTTGCACTGCAATCCAGTGTTCACACACACATGCAAAAAACCCACACCTATACATACAAATGTACATGTACATGCATATGTATATTATGTCTTGTGTGTAACTGATACTTTGCATTCCACTCGATTCTTTTTTTATTTTAAACTACTGGCCCCAACCCACTAAACTGATTTCATGATCCACTAATAGGACCACAACTTACAGCTTGAAAAACCTTGCCCTGGATGCTTTCAGCCTCAAAGGATCTACTACCCATGAATTTACCTAACACCACCTTTTGGGGAAATGAGTTCTACAAGTAAGTACTTACAATATGAAGTAGAATTTACTCTCACTTATGATTCTCTTATTGTGTGTTAGATAAGATCAAGGTGATTAAAAGACCTAGATGACAGACACTGAGGTTGCCTTTCCTTCTCTTTCTCAGAGATTCCATCTCTATGGCAGAGATTACAAAAAAGCAATTTATACTGGATTAAACCTTATCACAGTGAAAGGCATTGAGTATTTCTAGAGGGTTAATGGATGGTTTATGACAAGGTGCCTTGGGCACTGATTTAGCAAACACATATTAATTACATCATAGGTTATAGTTCCCAAAGATGGCTGCAAAAAGCATGCTCCATCTCACATGCTTTTCTTCAATGTAATCTTGTCACATCCCATTAAGAGGCGGTGTCCATTTCTCTGCCCCATCTAATCTAGTTGAGTTCTGTCTCTGCTTTGACCAATAAGTACAGAGGACGTCACCAGTGCCAGTTCCAGGGACAGTTCTGAACTGGTCCTGCAGCGTCCCCTTCCTGCCTTTAAGCAGCAGCAGCCAACAGGGAAGAAGTGTAAATACTCAGGGACTATTATGTGAGAAGTCTGAGCTAAACGAAGAGGCACTGGAGGATGAGATGTCACATGGAGAGAAGTCAAGAAGCACCAAACAGCCCATGTATAAAGCAGCTATCTTGGGGGAGAACCTCCAACTATAATGACCAACCATTCAGTCAAATCCTTCTTGAATTCCTGACCTACAGAATTTTGAATAAAATAATTAATTTTTGGTTTAAGGCTCTAGGTTTTAGAGTAGCTCATAATGCAAAAATATGTGGATAATAAAAATAATTCTTCATGGCATGTAAATCTGAAATTCTTCTATGGCCTAACAAATAAGAATGAACTTTGTGATTTTCTTTTGAATTTAAATTTTTGTTTATTTTCCAGTAACAAAATAAATATGGATAATATAATTGCATAAATAAAAGATATGGATCACATGTTCAAAAAGACAATATGGAATTTTAATGTAGTTGTTCCTTTCCACCAATATTTGTATTTTACTAGTATCTATCCATTATTTTCTCTTCCCCCCCCCCGACCCTACCCCACTGGGTGCTTAGTACATGTTAAGCATTTTGTTGGGCATTGGGAACTACAGGGGTTAACGAGAAACCATCCTTGGCCTTGAGGGAGGCAGCTTATTAGAGAAGAGACAAGTGAAGGGGTTGTTTTATTACATCAGTATCAGGAGAGTTGTTCAGGAGGACTTTACTGAGGTAAACATGTAAGCTGGATCCTTGAGGATGAGTAGGTCAAGAAGAAGGCTTGGAGAGAGGATATGCTAGAGACGGCAAAGTGATGGAATTCCAAGAAGAGAAGGCAGACTACTCTAAGGCAAGAAGAAATAAAGGTGTGGTGGGCCAGCTGTGGTTCTGGGGATAAGTGATCAGTGGACACAAAGGAACAGTAAGGGTTAGTATGGTTGGGGCCATATTATAAAGGGCTTTGGATGCCAGGCTAAGAAATCTAGACTCAGACCAGCAAGTGATAAGGAACCAAAGAACTATTTTTAAGTAGAGATGTGTCCTGAGTCCTTTTATGTTGAGGAAGAACACCAACAGAGGATTACAATGTAAGCATGACCCCGAGTGTCCCAGTATGCCTCCCCCACAAGCTCTGGGCTAACCCACCAAAGATAAAAGCACACACCAATAGGAATCCCTTCTTCTACTTGTTCCCTTTACTAAAATGGAGGGAGGGCAGCCTCTTCCTAGGACCACTGTTGACCTGAGTGTCATATAATAATAGGAAGCAAAGATTATTCAAGAATAAAAGAAAGAAAACGGTTAACAAAATTATAGCAACTCAGAGTGGGGAAAGTTTACACTGGGACATATATTTTGAACACTAGGAATATTACACTTTATCCTCATATCTAAGACCATATTTCTATCACAGCTTACAAAGCAGAAAACATAAATCACTAGCAGAGATATAACTTTCTGAGGTTCACTTAGGGTTGTTGTTGTGGTTTTTTTTTTTCTCTCCCTATAACACGGGGCTCAGCTACAGAATTTATACTTCCCTAATGTTAAAGAACAAGTTTCAGCAAAGGCAGGGGTCAAGATGTTTGGGTTTTTGGAGCTGATCGTATTATTACTTCAGTGGAGCATCCAAACAAAGAAAAAAGCAACCAGACCAGATTGCCTGTGGCTAAATACTGTAACATAAATGGACATCAGAGCCCAAGGAATCCTGCTGCTAGAAACAAAGAGGCACAAAAGAATCTTACCTTCTTCACATGCAAACTTCATGGGAGGGACAGGGGAAAATCAAACACTCCTTGGTGGCATATAATGCTTTATTATGATGACCCAGTCCCCAGGACTATTTAAAATCCTGAAATCAGGTTCCCTGAGTTCTGATTCCTTTCTCATCAAAATCACTATCCCAATTTTAACTGCACTTCCCTGAGGCAGAAAATAACTCACCATATTTATAGCTGAGGCATAATTACTGTATGCAATATTTATCTGGCTATTCATCTGTTTGCGTGTCTTCTGTCTAGCTGGTGAAACTGTCAATAGACAAGTTTCCCAGCATCTTGTAGAGGAGCGTGTCATTTACTGGATAGTATATTCACTTGGTCCACATGGCTTGTTCCTTGGGTTTCTTAAAGGGGTCACCCACCTCTACCAGCCCTTCTTGAGCAGTCTCTCTTGCTCCTTAGTGAGATTTAGGCCCCCATTAGACCTATTTCTATCTAATTATTCTCATCATTGATGTATGCCACAGTTCCAAGTTATCTTTTTGATTATTCTGTTACTGTATTTACTCTGAGCCCCTTACCTCATATACTCACAGTGCAATTTCAAGCTACTGGAATTGATAAATATGACAAGTATTTTAGTATCCCTTAAAATATTCCATCAAATCATATGTATTTCTAAACTGCAGGAGTACCATTTCCATACTTCCCAGAGATTCTCATCTGTGTGTACATGGAGAGGAGCCAGGCAAGATTTGTTTAGATTCCACCACTCTTTCACGCTGAGCCAGTTAGAGTATCTAGTTGGTGAAAAGAACTCTCAGTGCTTCAGCACGGTATTCAGCCTCTTCTTAGTTCCCCAATTGTGCCACATGTTGGTATTGATAAGTAAAATCCCAACTAAACTTCAGAAGATGTATTTGGCTCAAGACTGGGGTACAGCTGTGATTGCTAAAGCTAACCCAGTTAGCTCATTACCATATCAGAAATGTGAACCATTTTCTTCAACTTCTTTACTTTCCAAAGCATTTGACCAGGGGACAGTTTGACATCCTAGATTGATATTAATCCTGCATTAATCTACAGTAACAAGAGTGGCTGTGTTTTCTAGGGCTCTTTGGCCCTGTCCAAAGTATAACTTTCCACCTACCATTGTTTCATCTTTAATGCTTTATTCCTCAACAGGTAAGACTTATGAGATTGGAGAAATAATCTTTATTTTGACATTCAAGTTTTCCTTCACCCATTATAAATTTTCCAGGGAAAATAAACTCGACCTTAATTTTTTTTTTCTTCATTGTGCTTAGCAAAATGCTGGGGGGGGGGCGCGGGGGGGGGAATGACTGATGGATAAAAACTAATTTTTCATTAGTCAAGTTTAGAAGATTTATCATTAAAGCTTATTGATTTATTTTTTTTCCTTCAACAGTCTTGAATTCTCTATGTATATCTCTCTATGTATGTCCCTTTCTATCTTTTCCCCCACCCTTATTCCTTTTCCTCATTTTACTTCTTATGAGTCTCAGCCTTCTTTATATTCTCCCTCCTAATTTAAACATAAACAGCAGGGAATAATATCTAAGTGTCATGGCCACTGAGGAGCAGAGGGTAAGGAGGCACACTTGTCTGAATGGAGGAAACCCTCTTCTTCTAAGCCAGCCAGTCCTTTGGAGCCCCGCTCTCCCACTCTTGCTGCTTTGCCTTCTTTGTTGTAAATGCTATGGAAATGGTCCCCTGCAAAAAAGAGATTGCCTCCTGCTCTTGGCATATGTCTGTTGTAGCTCTCAGCAACCACCTCTTCCCTGCTCCACCTACCCCCTTTACTATCAGTGAAAAGGACAAAATCCTTGGCTCTTTCTTCCCTGCTGTTTGCAATTATTTTAGGAACCACCGTTGCTCTGGCCACCCTGAGAAGAGTAGGTGCTCACAGCTGTGTGTGGGCCAGACACCAACTAATGGGTTCCTTTGAGAATGCCTCCTTCTCCTTAGATTGGCCATTACAATATCTAAAAAGATAGGGGTTGACAAACCTTCAGCTCCCTCCTACCACTCACATCCAGAGTACTTTAAAGTATTATTTTGTAAACTTGATTTGCTAAGTGGTAAGTAGACAGTTGGAAGATGGGCAGTCCAGAGTACTCTTACTATTTATAGCCCACATCATGGTACTTTATTTATTACTACTGCCTCTTCTCAGATCCACTTAAGTAACCTGTAAATTGTCAATGGTGTCCATGAAAACAAACTGGCAAAATGAAGAGTGTGAGAGAGACAGAGAGAGAGAGAGAGAGAGAGAGAGAGAGAGAGAGAGAGAGAGAGAGAGAGAGAACATGAGAACACAAAGGACAAAAAGGACCTTGCCAAAAAATAAAACCGGTTTTGTTTTTAAAATCATGCATGTCAGAGATCCAAGATGGCAGAGTAGATAAACACTGTGCCTTCTTCCTTCCATGAATACATTAAAATTATAACCAAATTATAGAACAATCAACCTGAGAACCACCTGAAGTCTGGCTTAACAGAAGTTTTATAACTAAGGATATAAAGAAAAAGCCACGTTGAGACTGGTAGGAGAGGTGGAGATGCGAAATGGACCCCACACCTGCATGTGATATATGAGAATCAGGAGGGATATCTCAGCCACAGAGGTTTCCCCCGGAGAAGTGAGAGAGCCCAGCCCCATACTGGCCACCCCACCCCAGAGTACTGGTGCCAGGAAGCAAATCTCCCACAATATCTGGCTGTGAAAAACAGTGGGGATTCCAACCATCTGGGTGGGATGCAAGACTTAAGGAAACCCAGACTTCCTCATAAATGGCCCATGCACAGACTCATCCCCCAGGCACTCACCCTGGGCTCCAGCAGAGAGATGATGACTCCAGAAGTGTTGGAGGCATACGGTGGCAGGCTGAGGTATGTGGCTTTGGGGCAGAGCTAGAGGACAGTCTCCATTTTCCCTTTGTGGAGTCCTTCTCCAGAGCAGCCAGCAAGCAGGCACCATCTTTTCTGTGTTAAGCCCACCCTCACGAGCCAAATCTGAATCTAATTGGTCAGGTAAGCTCCTGCTGACTCACTG
Source organism: Hipposideros armiger (assembly GCF_001890085.2). NCBI lineage: Eukaryota > Metazoa > Chordata > Mammalia > Chiroptera > Hipposideridae > Hipposideros > Hipposideros armiger. The sequence goes on from NW_017731598.1 coordinate 186,493, forward strand.
GTAACCCTAGTTACTCAACTGCCCCAATGCCGGAGGCACTTTCTCATGAGCAGCCAGCTCTGCCCACATTGCACTCACTTGGAAAACTAACAGAGTCTAAAGAATCTAGGTGGGTGGCAGCTGGCCTTGGTGGGCTCTGAGACTTTTGCTGAGTGGCTCCAGGCTCAGCACTGGCACCAAACCAGAGTCTATGTGATCCTGGTGACCACAACTTTCCCCACTCCAGTGACTCCCCGAGAACCTTCGTCACCCAACTCACATACCACACAAGGCTTTATCAGTGGCTGAAACTTAAGGGAGCCAGCAGGTGGCAGCAGGCCTAGGGTGTCCCGGCTTTTTGCGGAGCTACCCCAGGCCTGGTACTGGTGGTAGCTGTCCTCAGTTCTTCTCCTACGTGCCTCCAACTTTAGCATAGGAAGTGAACAACCACTGATAGCTTTATAGCTTTTACCAGGTATTCCCTAGCTGGTCACAGGTAATGGGTGACTTGGGCCTGTACTGGAGCCCCTCCCAAGAGGCCCCAGAACCAACATACTTGAAAATTGGCTTCAGACCACAACAGAGCTCTGTCCAATTAGCCCCAAAGCAGCACACACAAAGGAATGTCCAAACAGGCACCAGAGCCTGCTGGGGTGAATCCCACTCAGTGGGGTAAGCCCCCCACACAGCAGCCTGTAAGCTGTGGATGTGGCCAAACCCCACAGCCAAGCAGTCTGGGGGCCAATCCTACACACTGATATGGCAACAGCAATCAAGGCTCAACTATAATAGGAGGACACATACCACCCACACAAGGGACACTCCTGAGGCACCCAGAGCAGGCGTCCAGGGAGACTATGTCAGGGTCCCACAGGGCACCTATACATAAGGCCACTGGGCCAAGACTGGGGAACATAACAGATCTTCTAAATACATAGAAACAAACAAACAACAGCCAAAATGAAGAAACAAACAAATATATTCCAAATAAAAGAACAGGAGAAAATTCCAGAAAAATAACTAAATGAAATGGAGGCAAACAACCTACCAGATAAAGAGTTCAAAACAATGGTTATAAAGATACTCAAGGAACTTAGTGAGAACTTCTACAGAAAGATAAAAAGCATAAAAAAGGATATAGGAACCATAAAAAAGAACCAGTCAGAAGGGAAGAATACAATAACTGAAATGAAGAATGAACTAGAAGGAATCACCAGCAGACTAGATAAAGCAGAGAATCGAATCAGTGATTTTGAAGACAAAGTAGAAGAACACACCCAATCGAAACAGCAAAAAGAAATAAAGAATCCCAAAAAATGAAGATAGTTTAAGAGACCTCTGGGACAACATCAAGCATAACAACATTTGCATCATAGGGGTACCAGAAGGAGAAGAGAATAAGCAAGGGATTGAGAACAGATTTGAAGAAGTAATGACTGAAAACTTTCCACAAAGGCTATAACAAGAGACAAAAAAAGATCCAGTAATCCCACTACTGGGTATTTATCCGAAGAAACCCAAAATGCTACTTCAAGGGGACATGTGCATCCATACGTTCATTGCAACATTGTTTACAATGGTCAAGATTTTCATTGCAGCCCAGGTGTCTGTCGATGGAAGAATAGATAAAGAGGAGGTGGTACATATATACAATGGAATATTGTTTGGCCATGGGCTGAAATGGGTTCTTGCCATCTGCATTGACATGGATGGACTTGGAAGGTACTGTGCTGGTGCTGAGTGGAGTGTCAGATAAAGACAGATGCAATAATGTGATTTCACTTATGTATGGAATCTAAAGAACAAAATAAATGAACAAATGAAACAGAAACAAACTCACAGATGCAGAGAACATTTTGATGGTTGCCAGATAGGAGGGGGTCTAGGAGTGGGTGACAATGGGGAAGGGATTAAGAAGTACAAGTTGATTGTTACACAGTAGTGATGGGGAAGCAGTGTATAGCATAAGGAATACAGTGAATGATATGGTAATAACTATGTATAGTGCCAGGTGGGTACTAGTCAGGGGAATCACTTCTTAAATCATTTAAATGTCTAACCACTATGCTGTATGCCTGAAATTAATATAAACTAATATTGAATGTCAATTGTAATTGAAAAATGAAAAAAGGGGGGGGGGTGAAGTTGAACGGGAAAAAGAGGTCCGAATTCCCAAGTATTAAACAAATAAGTCAAGGGAATGTAATGCACAGCATGAGAAATATAGTAATATTGTGATAGCATAGTATGGTGTCAGATGGTTGCTGGACTTATGGTGATCACTTCTTCAGGTATATAAATGTTGAATAACTAGAGTATATCCCTGAAACTAATATAATATTGTATGTTAGCGATTTTTAATAAAAGTCTTTGAAAAAGAAACAACCTGGCCAATTGTAAAAAAAAAAAAAAAAATCACACACATGTCACTTTCATTATACTTGTGATTTCAAACGATAGACATCAGAACCAATTTTTCCTCCAGCATGTACATCACTCTTCCTTCAAAGCAGTTGGGCAAGGCTGGCCAAAAAGAAGTAAGGCAGGACCTGCAGGCAAACCCACAGGATCTGGCTTTTTTGTCTTGGGTGTCCCTTCTTTCCATCTTCTCTGCCCTTTCCCCTCTTTTTGGTTCTCTCTTACTTCCACTCTGGCATCCATTGTTTGCATCCTCCCCAGAGAAAAGTTTCCAGATTACCTACTTTTAAGTAAAAGCTTAAATGACTGATGCTCGGCCAGGGTGTTGAGAAGCGAAGCCCTTAACAAAGAAGGACACTCAAGGCTTTGAGCTTGAAGTTTTATTCCAGCCACCTTTGATTCTTTTAGCAATCACACTAATATGTTAAGGATTTAATGTACCGACTCTCCTGACATTCCTGCAATTTTAGAAATCTTTAGAGGCCGATACTTTAAAAAGTCATTCAAACAGCAAGATGCCGTGAGTGCTTCATGTCTAAATGTATGCGAAGCCCAAAAGAGATACCAAGAAGAGAGCCTTGCTGTATAAAACCAGGTGGGGAAAAGAGAGGGAAATTCATTCATGTATCACTTTTTTGAGCTCCTTCGAGCCATGCAAGGGCAAGCTGGGTGGGGGGTGGAAGAGTGGCAGGATACAAAAACAAAAGGTAAATAAGATCTATTCTTATCATTATAGTGGAAAAAACATAATTATAATACTAGCTAAAATTTATTGAGCATTTTTTTCACATGCCGGACGCTGCTCTAAGTGCTTTGCTGTATCAATTCATTTCATGCCCACACCAACCTGTGCCTCTTCTCAGACCCACTTACACAAGCTGTAAATTTTCCATTGTTTCTATGGGAACAAATTGGCAAAATGGACAGTACACTTTAAAAGAACACAGAAAGAGAGAGAATGCAGAGGACAAAAAAGATCTTGTCAAAAATAAAACCCATTTCATTTCTAGAATCACACATAATGCATAGTCCATGCAGTTATGTTTTCAAAGACAGAAACCAGGACTAATTTTCCCTCCAACATGCATATTCATCTCTTCTCCAGGAAAGGGGCACAAGCTTGATCCCGGGGCAGCCGGGCAGACCTATGGGCAAACGCACGGTGTCTGGAATTTTCATCTTGGGCGTCCTTTGCTTCTACATCCTCAGCCCCTTTCCCCTTTCTGAGCTCTCTCTCACTTCCAAATCCAGCAGGTTCGTTTTATTCTTATTTTTAAAAAGGAGGAAACTAGCACATACAGAGATTAAGGAACTTGCCCAAGATGACACAGCTGGTAAATGGCATAGCTATGATTTGGCTCAGGGCGCCTGGCACCAGAGTCCATACTTATAACCACTAATGTAACTCAATCCCTAAAAACGTCAGAATTTTCCTATGACATAGAGGCACTTATAATGTGTGATAGGAGCACTGAGGCGAGAGTAATTTCTCATGCCTGTAGTTAGGAGGGGTATTAGAGAATAAGTGGCTTTTAAACTGAGTCTTGAGTGATGTGCAGAAGAAGCTCACCAGGAAGAAGAGAGCATTTCACTGAACACCAACAGCGTGTGCATCATAAAATAACATAACACGTTGGGCCAATGGCAGGTATTGTGATGTGAGTGCATCTTCAGATGTGCATGGCTGAAGGCAGGGAGGCTGTGATGGTGGTAAAGCTGAAAAGTTGAGCAGTGCTGAACTTATGAGAATACTTTTACTGTCTTATCCCTCCCACATCTAGTTAGGCCTGCATGAATCCTTTAAGACTCAGCTTAAGTATAATTTATTTGACAAAGTCTTCACTCACTGTTTCCAAGGCTTACCTCGGAGCTCTGTACTTCTGGAATATTCCATGTATCCTTGCATATTAACAGCACACTATGCTGCAATTGTTAGTTTATTAATATCTCTCCCGCACTGCCTTGTGCTGTCCTTGAGGGCACAAAATCAATTTTTATGCTAAATACATATAGTTCCTTGAACAATGCCTGCCACATAATGGATGCTTAACAAAACCCATAGCTTTTTTTCTACTCAAAGACCTCATTCCTGGAAGAATTCCATCTTTCTCCTACATCACCATTTTCCTTTCATTGAATTCTTCTCATCAACCTAGAAACGGGCCCTTGTTTTTTCCTTATTAAAAAAAAATATATTTTTGACCACATGTCTTTATCTAGTTACTACACTATTTATCTTTTTCAGTTTCAAAGCAAAATGTCTTAAGAGTTGTCAATCCTTGTTTTCTTGACTTCCTTCCATCATTGTCTCTTTGATTCACTTCAAACAGGCTTATATCTCTACCTACCTTTACACCAAAACTATTCTTGCAACAATTACTCATAATCTTCATCTTGTGAAATTCAAAAGTCACTTCTCTGTCTTCATGTTACTTGATTAATCCCTCCTTATTGAAACACTCTTTTTTCTTTCCTTCCATGACACTACATTCTCCAGAATGCCCTGAGATTTGGTCCTTGGTCTCCACTGTCTTGCTCTGTACATTCCAAAAATGAATTCATGATTTCTGCATTCAAAATTGTTTCTTTCTTGTTCTTATTCATCTTAGTTAATAGCCCCAGAAGCTGTACAGTTACTTGGTCCAAAAACTGAGATGCTAGTCTTCATACCTTCCTTTTTGGAGGGACTAGATCTCCATCTACACATATATTCCATTAACAAGTCTTACCAGTTCTATCTCCAATCTGTGTCTGGAATCCATGCACTTAGCTCTATTTCCCTGGTCACCATTCTGGTCCATACGAGCACCATCTATCACATAGACCCTGGTAAGTTACTCCCGTCTCCCTGTTTGCAGTCTTATCTCCTCAAGTCCATTTTCCATCTACAACCAGAGTAATTGTTTTTTTAGACCTCTTTTTTTTTTTTGAGCCCGAAATAAAACATATATACAGGAAGTACACAAGACATAAATGTTCAGCTCAAGGAATTTTTAAAAAGCAAATATCCAGGGAACCACACCCAGTTCAGAGTCTAAACTTTTACCAGCACATAAACCTTAATGTATTTCCAAACCCCAAGCATGTCTCTCCCTCTTACAGGTAATCACTGTCTTTAACTGTACAATAATAAATTACTAAGTTTTATTTATAGTTTGACCATTTAGTATGCCTCTGTCAACTAAAATAGAATTATGCAATACACATTCTTTTAGTTCTTGCTTCTTTCTTTCAATATTGTATTTGTGACAATCATGAATATTGTCTGTAGCTGTAGTTAATTTATTTCCATTGCTGCTTGGAATTCTATTGTGTGTTTATGTCATAATTTATCCACTTTACTGTTGATAGAAATATGAGTGTTTCAGGTTTTGGACCACTGCAAACAATACTACTCTAAACATTCTTGCCTGTGTCTCTTAGTAGACATGTACATACATTTTTCTTGGATATATATCTAGTAGTGGAATTGTGATATAGATTATGTGCATTTTCAACCCTAATAGAAATGTTTTCCAAACTGATTATTCCAAAGTGCAAGAACAGTACAATAAACACTTGTCTTTTTACTTAGATTCACTTATTGTAAATACCACATACTTGGTATACTTCACAGTAATAATGTTTATTATTGTCACTATATATGTTTACTTCTTATTGTCATTCATCATTTTAAGGAAGCATTTTGGATTCAGTTGCAAACATCATGAACCCTCAACCCTAAACTATTCAAAATGCATCTCAAGAGAACAAAGAAGTTTTCTGAAATATCACATTGTCT
>NW_017731598.1:198164-201665 GCF_001890085.2 Hipposideros armiger
ATTTGGGACATGATAAGCTCGGGGCATTTTTTATGTTATCTAAATAAAGGTGTTGGGTTGAGCAGTAGAGTTACCAGATTCAGCAAGTAAAATACAGATGCCAAGTTAAATTTGAATTTCAGATAGACAATAAATAATTTTTAATATAAGCATGTCTCAAATATTGTATTTACTTGTGCTAAAAGATTATTCACTATTTATCAAATTCAAATTTAACTGGGTATCCTGTGTTTTATCTAGAAATTCTAGTCCAGAAGGCATTTGAGTTTCCAGTCTGAAGTTCAGGAATGAGTACTTGATGGGGATATAAATTTAGGAGTCATCATTATATAGATGGCATTTAAAAACTGAGACTGATTGAGATCAACTAGGAATGAGTATAGCTAGAGATAAGCCCTAAGAATATACTTTGGAGCCACACTCATAAATAAACAGCACAGTGTGGTTGTCAGCCTTCAAACCATCCAAGAATTCATTTGTTTTTGAAGATGAGCCACAGAATGATCCAAACCCTGCACCTCTCAGAAGCAGAGAGGCACTGAGTTCCAGAGCTGCAGTTTCTCCCAATGAGTCCATAGTAACACTTCTTCCTATACTGTATCCCTTCTATCACATCATGAGCTTCCGAAAAGACATGGACAAATAGGCAGACTTCACAATATCAAGACAGGAAGGGAAGAAATCCCACACACGCCATTCTGAGTCACCATAGTAACACAGGTTCTGAAATTATATAATCAACTTTCAAAGTCCATCTTCAACGTGAGCAAAATCAATGTAAGAGAAAAAAACATTAGGCCAGTGAAGTCCAGTGGAATAGGTGTTTTAATGCTCGTGTCTCGAACGTTAAGAGAAAGAACACGAAGGTTTGTGTAGATCTCCATTTGATTTCACCTACAAATACTTCAGGTTTCTAAATGGAGGAACAGAGGGTCACCTAGAGATCAATGGGTAGTCAATTTGGAATAAATGAAGCAGACTACCTGATAATATTGCTATAGGACTGCAGGGCTTTACTCCTGTACATAGACACTAAGAGTGCTTGGCTGTTTTACCAGTCTGCCTGGATCTGCACTGAGGTCCCATCTCTTTTCTAGAAGTATGTGAGTATCTAGCCGGCTTCTTCCTTCTGTCCTTTATTATAAGCTCATCAGAGTGGTACGACCCACAGTTCATAGAAAAACCTGCGTTAGCCAACAGATCATAGTTTCTGTCTTGGTTCTGCCCTTTCTACTCATAGGATCTTATTAAACAACTTCTCAAACACTAGATTTCCCCATCTGCAAACTGGGAGTACTGATAGTACCTGGCATGCAAGAATTTTGAAACGATTAAATGAGATAAGCATGTTAACCTTTTACTAGAGAATCTGCCATATAAAAAGTACTCAATAAATATTTGATATCATTTTTTTTAAAATCATTAATGCTATACAGTCAGTGTCATGAATGAAAAACAATACAACAGTACTCAAAGCATAATGAACAGGAAAAAAGAAAAGGTACCATCCATGTCTTTCACACCTAATTGCCTCCCAAGCTCCTTGCTTTGAAATATGTGGTGAATTCCCTTTCAACAAATGACTGACTGCAGTAAACCATGGCTGCCCTCCCTGACTGAGGTGGCAGCTGCCACTCCAGACCCAGGCCACGACTGCAGGAGTACTCCACTGCTCTTGGCATGGTTTTGCCAACATATCTAGGAATATCAATTCCACTAGGAATTGTAATATTGTCCTCTAACATGAACTTTGAGAACTTATAGAAAGAAACATAGCTAATGAAAAAAGGATATAAGCAGAACCCTGTCCTAAAAGCTGCTGGCAAGTCTTCCCATGATGGGTGAGTTGAAATGAATACCAAGTTGGTGTCAGCTGCTAGTTTTTATTAGATTCTCCTTGACCGAGTCAAATATTAAGCAAGGCCACCTGATAGAGTTGTCTTGGACTCCTGCAGGACTGGAGGCTCTGGAAGCAAAACGAGGGGCAAGTGGGATAGCATAATAGGTTCTGCAATTTACAAGTGTTAATATGAAAAATCAGAATGTGAACCTCACTGGAAAGGATCTATAGGCTATTTATGTACTCAAAGTGACCTTGTAATCTCTGTCATTAAAGTGATAGCAAAGAACATGAATGCCACCCTGTGGCTACCAGGAGAAATTATACTTAATATAACATAATTTTACATAATTAGAGGGTAATGGGAATGTGATTAAAAGAAATCATGCAGATGCCAGGAGAAAGAGGGATGGCCCAGATAAACAGTTATCCGACTAATATATGACTCAGGGAGGCATTACCCAAAATATTAAGGAAAAAAAACTCCCTAGTCTCTCTTCTAACTAATGTAAGCAAAAAATAAATAAATTCTGATTATAGACACACAAAGCATTAGACAAAGACATAAATAGATAACTGGTAATAATAGAGAAGAGAACACAGAAGGAAAGACCTGTTTCTTGGCATCCTTTTCACTCGAGCATACTAAGATTATATGAGATCCTCACATATACACAAAGAGGATTACTCCTACATGCCTATGTGCATCTCCTTACACACAAATGGGCATATTCCAATTCATAAACACACGCATATATGCAGTTTTTCTTCTGGGTGTTTTTCTTCATTTGACCATTGCAGAAAAGATTGTTGATTTCATTCATTTATTCACAAAATTTTCAGAGAGCCAAGTAATGTCCTAAGTTCTGGGGCTACCATAGTAGAGGTGCCTGCCCTCGCTGAGCATGCATTCTATGTGGATCAACAGACAAAAAACAAATAAGTAAATACATGTCATACAGGTGGTGTGGGGGGGGAACCTGTGGCAAAAAAAATGAACAATGCAAGCAAAACAGTGAGTGCTGGAGTGTAGAAGATGGGGAAAGCTTCTTCAGTAAGACATTTGAAAGCCTGAAAAACGTAGTGAGGGAGCAAGCCATGCACATATGGGGCAAGAAAACTTCCAGGCAAAGGACAGGGCAGTGCAGAGGCTGTAAGGTCACGTTTGCTGGGTGTGTTTATGGAACAATGAGAAGGCAGCAGGACACAGAGCAAGTGAGAGGAGCGTTGGGGGATGAGGAAGGAGGCACTATGGCAGTGAGAGGAGAGTTGCACACCGGGCTTTGTGGACAGTTTGGAGGACTCTAGCTTTTACTCAAAATTAGAGCTTCCTGACATACTCTGACTTATGTTTTAATAAAATCAGTCTGACTTCAGCTCAGAAAAGGGACTATAGGGGTGAGAACAAGGTGGCTATTTCAATAGTCCGGCAGATGATGGTTGTGACTCGACCTAAGGTAGTAGCCATGCAGTGTTAATGGCGGTCAGATTTTGGACAGACAATAAAGGTAGAATTAAAGTCATTTACAACTGAATTCAATATAAGTGTGCAAAAAAGTGAAGAGTCAAGGGTTTGGGCCAGAGTAATAAGAAGAATGAAGTTGCCACTGATTTGAGAAAGACTGTGAGAGAAGAATGTTTGGGTGAGGAAATTTGGGAGT
>NW_017731598.1:202956-255195 GCF_001890085.2 Hipposideros armiger
CTGATAGTACCTGGCATGCAAGAATTTTGAAACGATTAAATGAGATAAGCATGTTAACCTTTTACTAGAGAATCTGCCATATAAAAAGTACTCAATAAATATTTGATATCATTTTTTTTAAAATCATTAATGCTATACAGTCAGTGTCATGAATGAAAAACAATACAACAGTACTCAAAGCATAATGAACAGGAAAAAAGAAAAGGTACCATCCATGTCTTTCACACCTAATTGCCTCCCAAGCTCCTTGCTTTGAAATATGTGGTGAATTCCCTTTCAACAAATGACTGACTGCAGTAAACCATGGCTGCCCTCCCTGACTGAGGTGGCAGCTGCCACTCCAGACCCAGGCCACGACTACAGGAGTACTCCACTGCTCTTGGCATGGTTTTGCCAACATATCTAGGAATATCAATCCCACTAGGAATTGTAATATTGTCCTCTAACATGAACTTTGAGAACTTATAGAAAGAAACATAGCTAATGAAAAAAGGATATATTATATAAACTTAAAATATGGATATTACAAATCACAGTTCAAAGAAATCACCAAATTCTGTTTTCAGCATGAGAATATATATAATGCTGGAAGTAAGTGGTAAAGTGGGCTTTGGAGACAAAAGCTCTGTAGGTCCCAGACTTGGGCTTCCCTACCCTCAATGGCTATCTTCTCAACAGCCAGAAGCTCGTTTCTAAAACAAAGTGATTTGGTTTTAGCATCCTCCTAGCACCCCTTCTCTCTCCACTACCTGGCCCCGGCCACCATGATTCCTGCTTTTCCCACCCATTCCTCTTCACCCCTGGGAATAGTCTGAACAACTTTCCCGGAACACTGAAATGTCACTAACTTATCCACCAGCAAAATGGTGATACAGCATTTCCTCATGACTCTATCATCTGTATCAAGTTCCTAAGCTGTATTATCTGATGAATAATCACTGTAGATTGCAGAAGAAAACTTTATCATTTCAGAATATCTACTAATAAAAACAAATCATGATATATTTTTAGGGAAGCAGGATAGATGTGGTGTGGTCCACATATTAAGAGGTAAACACGTATGCAGGAAAACAATCATTTGAGATATGAACTATATGCAATTGCTAGTATTTGGTCATTTTCCCCTACAAATACAGCAATCTCACATAGTTCAACCTAATAAAAACATTGCATTATTTTACTAAGTGCATATTGACTCTGGAGGAAAAAAAGTGCTGGAACATTGAACTACTATTTGCAATCACAAAAAGGCACTGCAGGCTATCAGTGTGATTCAAAGGAACCCATAAGTTTTCCAAACACCTTTTCAATATTCAGAATGAAGAGATTTGAGCAAACATCATATCCTCGTTTAGCAGGTGGGAATTTTAAAGGACCACTAAAAATAAATTGACCAACCATAATGTAAATGGATGGCCAACAAGTTCCTCATCATTTAGTGTCCAATTCTTGGCACAAAAATTTATATTTTAGAGGATGAGAAAATAGGAGGGAAACTGTTGCAGTGACATAAAATTTGTGAAAGAAACGGGGAAGGTACCCTAAGAGTTTAGAAGACAGTAGAAGAGGTGTTGATGCACTAAACAGGTCCACCAAAGTCAGTAATTACGATCACTGACTAAAAGAAATTTCATGCTCTAAATCATACAATTCATATGAGATCTTCTCTCACCCAATTTAATATATGTTTCTAAGACACCACTCCTCTATGGCTGTCACTTTTTCTCTCTTCAAAAACTGTTCTTGGTGAGTAGATCTCAGCCCTGTTACCTAAGTGTAAAAGAAAAATCCCAAAGACAGCTTTGAGGCAGGAAGAAAACCAATGAGTCACCACAAAATAAGGAACCAGGAGGCTCAGTTCAAAGGGTCACTCTAAAGATTCCTACCCTTTCTCACTCATGGGGATGGCCAACACGCTTATGTACCATATGTGGGCACAGTCATTATATTATTTAAACCAACTGAGAATCTGGGACTTAAGGCAATCTGTGTCTATGAGTTGGTTCAGTTTTTAAAACATTCCCAACCATTACCACATCAACCACATGGGATAAGTAAGAAATGTAATGTTATTGCCATGAAGATATATAAAAGGTGGAACTTTTTGCTAATAACGTAATTGTGGCTCATGTATTTGCTCAAGACCTCACAAGCACTGCAAGAACCATGACTAGAATCCAGGCTTTCAGATTGTTCAGTTTCAGAAATAACATGCTTTGGATCTAGAGAGATCTGAGTGCCAGCTCTACAGCCAATGTCTTCTGTAACACCTGGGTCTCAAGTTTTGTTAGCTGCAAAATATGAATAAATATGGTTATTTCTAGGAGCCACAGGCTGTGCTCAGTTAATGTTGGTTCTCTTTCCCCAGCCTCCCGAAGAGGGAGAATGCTATAGTGGGGAAAGTGAAGCAAAAGGAGTGGATGTTTAAAATGGTTAACCATGAAAAACAGTGAAGGAAAAGCATTTTCTGGGTCAAAGTTTGAAACAACAAGAATGCCTTTTGAAGTTTTGGTGCCAATCTGACAGTGTTACTTAAATAGCTAAGAACTGTGGTTTCAATCTGCAGCTGACATCCTTAAGGTTGTTCATTTCTCTATTAAACATAAATAATACGCTTTAACCTGGGGATTAAATATACTCTGAAATCTAATTAAAACTGAAGATTGCAGTGCACCTCCCTTTATCCAAAGGAAACAAAATACAAAAGGATTTGCTCTGGAGTTTAATGCGAAAAAGAACTTGTCTTGATTCTTTCACCTGTCTAAAACATTTCAATTCAAATCTAAATTGAATATTGGGTTAGCTTTAACAAAGGATGGTAATTTCTAGAAAAATACAATGTGGCCATCTCTGACTTATACTTATTTACAGAGGGAAACAAACAAGCAAAAAACCCCTAACACAGCTGATTACCTCCAACTATTTTCTTGTCATAAAGATCAGAATATGGTGATGTTGTATGATTTGAGGAAATACAAACTATTTCTTCGTGAACATGCACATCTTTGGGAATAGTAAACACAGTAAACTATTAATTTAGTACAAAGTAGTCCATCAGGTTGTCACCTCTAGTCTAAGCTACTTGTCACCATGACTTTAAGCAAGACATTGAGAGAACGGGACATGGGAATAAGTTTTGATGTGGAAACACTGAATTCAATGAAGATACTCATTTCTCAGTGTTTCTGGACAGCACATAAGTCCAAAGTACAGAAATAGCGATCACCAATACCAAGATTTCCCCATTACCTTTTGCCTGGATATGACATTGTATTTAAATTTATAGGATATTCACTGCTATTTTTTTCCAAATGTATTTATAAAACATATTTACTTATTCATTTTCTTTCATTCAATAAATATTTCCAGCACCATTTGCCATACAAAATGCAAGGGCTTAAGGGGGCAAAACGCTGATTAATTCATGACTACAATTCTTAAACAGCTTAGATTGCAGTTATATAAACTTGCTTTAAAATAAGCTTACATTCCTTGAACCACATCGAGTGGAAGTAACCAGTTGAGTCACCAACTGAGTCACCAATTGAGCATTAAAAATTAATTATAAGTATGTCAAACTATAAGGCATTAGTTAAATGGGTTATGGTACATGTAATGGCATATGATGAAATCATTTAAAAATAGCGTTCTGGAGTTCTATTTAGGAACATAAGAAATTGCTCACAATACATTAAGTGAAAAATCAAGTTTAAAATACTGCATCAGTTTTACCTCCTTACTTAGTGGCTGAAAATAACAATATAGCCCATCTTCTGTTTGGCTAAGGAGTCCTGTTGGATTCTTCTGGAGTCCATTGCTACAGGGTTGCTCTGCAATGTGTCTACAGGCTCACCTGGGGCCTGGCTTATCTGGCACATCTGAGATGGCTGGGCTTCCCTATAAATGTGGTCTTTTACCCTCAAGGACAATTGACCAGATGGTTACCAAGCTTCCTGCTTGCATCATGCTTCCTTGTGTCCCGCTGCCTGAGGAAAGTCGCAGTGCTAAACCCAGAGTCAGTGTGGGAGGGCACTATACTGGGGCATATGCATTCGCGGAAGGGTGACATGTTGAGAGCCAGAGGATACAGCAAGTCCTCAGATAACATCGTTTCTTTATAAACGTTGATGAGGGGGGAAAAAATCGATTTTCAGTGGGGCCACTGTTTGTGTGGAGTTTGCATGTTGTCTCCATGTCTACATGTCTACATTTCAACAGGAGCTCCAGTCTCCTCTCACATCCCCAAAATGTGCACATTAGGTGCGATGGCATGTCTAAACTGTCCCAGTCTGCGTAAGTGTGGGTGTGCATGAGTGGCCCTGCAATGGAAGGCTGTCCTGTGAGAGGCTGGTTCCTGCCTTGTGCTCTGAGCCTTGGGGAGATAGGCTCTGGACACCTGTCACTCTGAACTGGAAATAAACGGGTTGGAAAATCATTATCTTGTTTGTATTCATCTTTCTTAAATGCATGTATAGCTCACATTTATTTCAGTGTTTAATATTAGAAGTGTTTGGGGTCTTTATTTAGAAGTTTGGTGATGTTTTTGTGACTAGAAATATGCCATAGGAACTTAATTCTTATTTATATCAATTAGCATGAGGCAAAATTGGTTTCATTAGACATAATTCGCTTAAAGTCTCAGGTTCCAAGAACCTATGGATGATGTTAAGTGAGAACATGCTGTATATAATCTACCACAAATGGTATGCCATTATAATCACACTATAACACACATACATTCTCATACACACATTCTGAGGGATATATACCAAAATATTAATTTATCTTTGGGGGGGAGGAGTGAACAGTGAGCTTATAAGCATTTTTTTTATTTTTAAATGTGCATTTAAAATTTGTTTCTACAATAAACATATATAGGATACATTATTTTATTAAAGATTCAAAGTTTGTTCAAATACAATTATCTGTGGATATGTCCCATCCAACGATATAGTCTTGGTTCAACCATGAAAATGTCTGAATGATGCACATTTCATAGCAAAAGTACCACTTAGAGTCATTGTCTTCTTTCTCTCCTTCATTCTTCTAAAAGGAAATTGGCAACACTGTCATTGCTGTTGCTTCACAACTTTGCTAAATTTCACCCATCCATTTAGTTTTGAAGGTTTGAAAATTGCATATGAGTCATGTGTTATTCATCAAAAATTATAGTAATATTAGCATGCTTTCCAGACAGTGATTTAAATACACACACACTTGTAGCCCAAAATCAAGTTATACTCAAGAGGGTCACCTCGTTCTTCAAGAGCACTCCCATCTCTAAAGCCCTGCTAAAGTGCTTTCTGTCTTCCGATTGTTCTCACCCCTTTTCTGGTCAATCATTGCCTCAAGACCCACTCTGTCTCAAAGCCTTACCTAACTAGCTCAGCCCACACTGATTTCTCCTTTTCACAGTTTTTTTTGATTACCTGATGATGTTCAGTTTTGTATTATCATCTAATGGCTTGTGTATGTGCAGGCCCTCAATGAACACAGTGGTTACTCAAATATTGGAAATTTCTCATAAGCTCTGAGCTTTGCATGTAGCACTTGAACATAAAACTTTGATTATTTAAATGCCTTCAAATTTCAATTAGTTGAGGGGCAGCCGGTTAGCTCAGATGGTTACAGCACAGGCTCATAACACCAAGGCTGCCAGTTTGATCCCCACATAGGCCACTGAGCTGCGCCCTCCAGAACTAGATTAAAACAACTACTTGACTTGGAGCTGATGGGGCCTGAAAAAAAAAAAAAAAACACTGTTCCCCAATAAATTATATATATATATATAAAATTTCAATTAGCTGAGCCTTTGGATTTTCAAAGGTAAGGAGCAACCCCCGTTCCCAACCTTTCCCTTGCAGCAGGAGAGAAAAACATACAAAATGTCTTGCTTAAGAGTATGTATCATTTCTCCCAAGCTGTGACACCACTTTCTGCTAATGGACGCTCTTTACAAGTGAAAAGTTCTGGTGTTTGAGGAGGTGAGCCCTCGTTTTGGAGATTTGTGAGGGGCATTTGGCAAGAGGGCATTTTAGTAAAGGAAGAAACATCTCTGCAGTGGTAGCTTTTACTCATCATAAATTGAACAAACTCATTTTGAAGACCCCTTGTCCTTCCCCTCTACCTGCTTCCTGAGTGTTCTTTCTATCATCCGGAGATGAGAGAAGATGGTTTTGGCTGAGAAATTTACACATTCATATTTCCAGGAGTCAGAGTAGAGGCAGACAGCTCTTCTTGCATTATGGAGATATAAGGAAATGGCGTTGTTTCAAAAGCAATAAAAGTTTTCTTTATAGTCTCCTCTTTTTTACACTAGTTGTTTAAATCTGATATTTCCTGGCTTTTTGCAGATGATAAAATAGATGGAAAAATATTTATCTAATAAAGTGTATGCTATTAAACAAGCGATTTTGTTTTGGAAAAAAGTGCATCATCACTTTCTTCTACTGGCATCCAAAGTAGGATTTAGGAGATTTCTATTTCTTTCTTTTCTTGTTTTCATTTTTTAAAAAATCTCTGCCATTCCGTCGGGATTCAGTGTCCATGTTTGTGTCCTGTTACTACCACAAGAACGTAACAACCTCATCATCATGGTGGTGATTCACAATGGTTTCTCTTTCCTTGACATGATCCTTTCCACGTGGGATTTCTATGAGAGAAGGCTGTTTATCCAAACCAAAAGCAGTCTGCAGGTTTCAAGAGTGGGCCTGGCCCCAAGTGCATTGTGAAGTAGGCAAAGTTGTCATTGGTGCCACAGGCTCGGATGTCTGCAGTAGTCCCTTTGTGATTCCTGGGCCACCCTGTCCCCACACTGTGCTTTTCCTTTCAGCACCAAAGAGACTATTATTAATACACACACACACACACACACACACACACACACACACACACACACATATAACATGCCAAGTATATCAGTTGTCTCTTGTCTTAATAAAGTCATTCCCAACATTAGGAGCAAAAGAGTCCTTCTGTCATCCATTTGATTAAAGCACAGGGGGTCTTCTTACCTCACCTACATGCTAACTGTGGTCTGAAAGGTGTGGACCTAAGCTGAGAGAGATTTTTCCCTAGCTGTTCACTCTATGCATTCGTCATACCCATGCAGTACCGAGCAGGGGTTAACAGCCCCGGAATCAGATGCTTGGGTTCAAAGTCTGGTTCTACCTCTTTCTAGCTGGATAACCTTGGGCAAAATGTTTTACTTCTATGTGCTTGAATTTTTTTTTTTCTTTAATCTATACCAAACCTACCGTATAAATTTGTTGTGAGATAAAATGACTTAATACACAAAAGTCATTTTGAACAGTGTTTATCACATTGCAAGTACTCAATTAATGTTATCCTTTTTATAATACAATAGTACCTTGGTTTGTGAGTATAATTTGTTCTGGAAACAAACTACTTGTATTGCAAGACATCTCTCGTTTACCACGTTAAAATGTATTAGAAATGTTTGCTCGTCTTGAGGAACACTCGCAAACCACGTTACTCACAATCTGAGGTTTTACTGTATTTGTGTTCATTTCTTAAACTACTTGATATTCATATCTAATATCTCTCCTACAGTTTCTAACTTAGAGGACCTTATTCCATCCATGACCATAGATGCTTGGGCCAGGCTAAGAAGTAAGAATAGGTCTAAAAAAGAAAACTAAACATGGTTATAAGAGCTTACTGCCGCATAATTTTATAAAATCATAAAACTGATAGTAAATCAGGGATGTTCTGATCTAATGGTTCCCAAAGATGAAAATATCAATCAGAATAACAGGGAGTTTAAATGTACATTCCATCACCCCTAAAACATACACACACACACACACACACACACACACACTCTCTCTCTCTCTCTCTCTCTCTCTCTCTCTCTCTCTCTCAGCTCTCCCACCTCCATCCTATCCAACATCTACCAAAGGCCAGCCAGAGATTCTGTTAAGATTCACTGAGAGCCCCAACTATGTGTATTTTGAAAAGGCTATCAGATGATCTGATACATCTCTCTACCTACCTACCTTAACCACTGGAGTCTACATATTCTGACTAACATCCTCAGTTATGACGGAGAAAAACGAGCCAGGAGAGGAGAAATGGCTCTAAAGGCATATTGCTAGTTACTGTGCACCAGTGCTTCTCTAGCTCTTGTCCTCTCCCTGCTAGTTTAGGGCCTCCAGCTTCTTGTGACGTATGCTTGCCCCCAGATAAAACAATTTCTGGTAGTCCTTAGGGCATAGGTCCTTGGGGCAAAATCACACTGTCCTATGGGCACTACATGGCTTCTCAGTTCCTATTCTCCCTCTCTGGACCAGTTCTTTGAATTATTAACTCATATTCCAGGTGCAACTGGGTCCATGGCACCTCTAGGTCCTACAGCATCTTTGTGTTCCCAGTGCTGCTTCTGCTGAGCACGCCTGCTGCCATTCCTATTGGTGTAGCCATCTCCCATCTGGCACACTGCCTTCCACTGAAAACTGTACCTCCACTGATGCCCTGGGACCCGTGGTGCCAAAGGTATGTGCTGTGTACTACGTCCTCTTACACAGAAAACCAATGGAGTGCAACTTATATTACAGCCTGCCCCCAAATTGCAGAACAACTCTTTCTTTCCAATTTCTTACTTATGGCTCCTGTTTTCTTCCCTGTGTCTCTGAAAATGGGTAGGCCAATAGGACAATAATGAATTCAAACAACTAAGACTTTATTTCCTCTTTAATTTGGCTGTCTGATTCTCTCTTCCATTGGGCAGGCCCTCTCAACCTGAATTCATAAGGAAAAAACAATAACAAAAAGAAGAACCAACATTTTTTGAGCACTTACTCTGTGCAGGCATGGTGTTAAGCACATTAACTCATTTAATATTCACAACTATCCCACAACAAAGGTCCTAACCACTCTAGCTTGCTGCTTATGGCTAGGCTTCAGGAGTTTGCAAACTCCCTAAAATTATATGTGAAAATGTTGCATGTATATACATTTTTCTCTCTGGTAAGAAATACAAGATTCTCAAAGGGCCAACAATGGCCCTAGCTTTATGTTGAGCTTTCTTACGGGAAGCCCTCCCTACAATCTCTTATGAAAATAGGTACTTGCTGTGTCTCCATCCCCCCAGCCTCCCTACCCCCACTCCTATCACCAAACCTGCCCAGACATATTTGAGCCTCTGCAGTGGATGGAGCTCAGGTCACTGTGACTACCTACAAGTAGCAGAGCCAGGACCATGTGTGTAGCTGTGTTGAGCCGATTCAAGCAATAAGATCATGTGCTTCTCATTTTCCTGTTTTCGTAGACTTTCTACCTGAAGCCTTTCTATGTGGCTGAAGACCTGATGAAATCAGGACTGCAAGAGATGGAAAGTGAAAAAATCCAATCCATGGGAATGGTGAGAAGCCCAGAAGCCCAGTTGGTGGAAGCCACCTTCCTAGGGGCCTGGGGCAAGTGCGTTCCTTCCCACCTGCTCAGGCAGCCACATGGGGTGGCTTAGCATGCTGCAGCTGTGCAGATTTCTATCACTGATAAAACTTTGCCTGAGAGGTATTTGCTGATGATTGTCAACAATCAAATGAATTATAGATGATGTTGGTAAACAAAATGCTGCCTTGATGAATGATGAGTTGGCTGTACTCTGACATGACTGCTAAGTCATTCAAAGCGCTGATTAAACCCATTACTGTAAAATAATCACCATCCATTACCTTTAATGTCGTGAACTGACAACCTAGTTAAGGCAGCTGATGGTGTCAGCAAAGTGATTTGTTGTACTGCATGTCCATCGACAATAAATCACTTCGATAAATCAATGAACAGTAGCAATAAAACAATATATTTTCATATTTCTTGACATTCAATTACAGTGTGTATACTGACTTATTCTTAAACACAAACACCAATGCAGAAGGATTCAGCATTCACCAGCAATGAACACAGGATTAATTCTATTTTAGCCTATACTGGAGGAGGCTTGTATAATTGTGTGTGTGTGTGTGTGTGTGTGTGTGTGTGTGTGTGTGTAGAATGCGTGCATGTCTGTGTGTGTCTCCTTCAGCTACTTACCATAGTTGCAGCTGCCAAGATAACATATTACACAAGCATAATGATGATACTAAAAATGTTCCTTGTCCTAAACTTAGTAGATAAGAAAAGGCAATAACATACAGACTAAAGAGTGGCAGCCCAGGAATTCGGAGACCCGAGAACTCCATTTTAAACCACCTGTTTGACCTTGCATAAGTCACTTAACCTTTCTGGGATTTAGTTTCTTCACCTTTAAAATGGGGGTAATATCTGCCTACTTCAGAGAGTTCTTATAACAATCAAATGATGAAATAATATATGGGAGAATCCTTTGCAAAGTGTAACACCTTCAAAACTTAGCTTTCATTTCCTTATTCTGAAGCCACTATTAGCTTTAAAATTCTCTCATCTTATATGTTGAGGGCTCTTTGCAAGTCTAGGGTTCTTGTATGTGATTAAATCTTAACCAACTCAATTTTTAATACAGTAATATTTTATGTACTAAATCTTTCCTTTCTCACCGGCATCTTATCTAGCACTTAATTTTGTGCCAAGCAACGTCCTAGGTCTTGAAGGACAGTAGTGAAAAAAAGAGTTTATCATTTAAATATGAAAATAGGAAAGGAATAGGAAACTAACACAATTGGTGTAAAACATCATTGTATCATTACATAGAAGTTATTTCCCCAAATACACAAAACATATTTTTTTTTACCCATATGGTAGAAATTTTGAAAACTATATTGTACATTTCTGAGTCTTCAACTCAGTTTCACAAATATTTTTCAGAAAACTGTGATATAAGGTGCTGTATAGGTTAGACATATCTGTATGATTCTGACCCTGAGAAGGGCCTATTATTCTAACTGGAAGAAAATGTAAATATACAAATAACTACAATATGAGACAGAATTTGTAAAGAACAATCAAAAAGGTAACTACCAAGCTTCTTTATGATTAGAAGGATAAATTATATCTGATCAAGCAAATATGGAGAAGCACCAAGGCAAGGTTGGCATTCGAGATGGTTCTGGAAAGATGAACAAAATTTAAATAAGTAGATCAATGTGACGAGTGATGGAGGAATTGATCATTCAAAGAAAGACATTCCCAATGGAGAGATAAACAAAGGCAAAAGTAAGGATATGGGTAAGTACAAATTGGTACGGAAATTGGTGATTCATCCACTTCGGTTGGTGTATTAGTTTAGATAAGCTTGGTTGTAGTATGGTAACAAATTACCTCCAAAATCCCAATGGTTCAACATAACCACATACTAACACATCAAAGGTTTGTTTCTTCTTCACACTGCATATCCATCAAAGATTATTGGGGACTTAGATTCTACTACTTTGTAACTACACGATCTGAAATGCACAGCTTCCCTGTTGCTTTAGGAGAATAAAGAAGAACTCACGCCTGTTCTATGTTCTGGCACAGAAGTGACATATGTCTTGTCTGCTAGCAGCCAATTAGGACATAGCTAGCCATATGTCCTGCCTAACTGCAAGAAGCTGAAAAAATACAGAGGAAAGTAGGTTATTTGGTGAGCATTAATATCTCTGTCATGGCTGGACTCTAAAACACGTACAACTGGGAATAAAAGATAAAATGAGAAACGTCAGTTACTTCTAGCCATCAATGTCAGGATGTATAACTTTGCACTAACAGTAATAGAAACTGGGGTGTCCATTGAAAGTGCTTGATCAAGGGAATGCCCTGATTAGGTTTGGTTAAATCCAGTTATTATCCTGAAGGTGGTCTTCTGCATAAATTGTGAGGGTGTGGATAAATTAGTATGATGCATATATGAGAGAGAGAGAGAGAGAGAGGGAGAATGAAGGGAAAGGAAGGGTAGAGTTAAAGCTTGAACTGGCACCTTGACTATGACAATGGAAAGTAGAGGGCATATATAAAGAAATGATGAAGGTAAACCTATTAGATTTGGTCATTTATTGAATGTGGGACCTGAGGAGTGGGGAGTAAAAAAGGAGAGAGCCAGTGGCTTGAATAACGGCGCTGCCATTGTACAGGTGGTGCAGAGGAGAAGCCACTTTGGGGACCCCATATCTGGGTATAAAGGTCATCATTATGAGAATCAGCGTGTCAAACAGTAGCACAGCTTCTATAGCAGAAGCCAGAGAAGTGAGTCAGGTCTAGGGTGCCTTGACATCCATTAAAAATTGTCTAAGACTTCTAATAGGCTACTCTTCTCTCTCACCACTAGTATGGCCACATACCATCACTAAAAGATACCATGTATCTTATACATTAGCGAACATGGTAGTTTTCTTTTAAAAAATGAACATGTCTCACCATAAATAATTACTATCAATAATTCAAAATGTAATTCTAAAGTTTTTATTTCATTAAGTTTTTATAGCATAATGGCATCAGGGTGCTTGCGTTCTGCCTCTTGTACTAACCAGGTGTCAGACCTCAGGGAAATTACTTCATGACTCTGTATGTCAATTTCCTCATGAGATATGTGTTGTTTGCTTTAAAAAAAAGTCATCTTTGTGAGGTCCTTCCTGGGCATTCCACCTAAATTTCAATTGCTGCCCTCCTCCCAACATTCCATGTGCTTTATTTTTTTTCTCCTTACCCTCTAATATGCTATATATTTTCCTTTTTACTCTTGTTTATAGTCTGTCTACCTCACTAGAATGTAAACTCCATGAGAACAGAGATATCTATCTATTTTGGTCATAAATACTCAGTACATAGAGAGGTATCTATAAATAAGAGTATTATTACCTTAAAAGGGCTTATTATTGGACTTGGCAACAAATTAAACACAGGAGTTGTTGTATTAGGCTTTTGAACTCAACAAACATGTATTCATTCCCCTGATCCTAAATATATTTCTACATTATCATTTTTCATATTACACTTGTGTAATATTCCAATATAGATGTCACTGAAATTACATAGCCATTTCCTGTATCTTTAATTCAGGATTTCCTTCTTACTGTGGACCATACTACTATATATACCACTGCACATATCATTTTGCATTCTTCTCACATCATTTGTTATATTCCTAAAAGAGGAATTCTTAGGTAAAGCATCTGAACATTTTAACAACTTTTGCAATTAAATTGGTTTTGCCAAATTGTCTTCCAGAAAGGTATTAGCAATTTATACTCTCCTTTAATGGAGATAGCCTTGCAGTGATAACTAAGAGTATGGCCTCTTAGATAGGCTCTGAATTCAAATCTTAGCTTAACAATCTCTGGTTAAAGGTACTGGGCAACTTACTGAACCCGTCTAGGTCTTAATTTCCACAACTGAAAAATTAGTAAAATAATGGCATTTATTTCATAGAGTTCTGAAGATTAAATGTAAAAAATATATATAAAAATATAAAATGGGGTCTGACACATACAGTATGTATTAAATAAAATTTAACCATTGTTATTTCAGTGCATAAGACTGTCTTTTGCCCATGCCCTTATCAATACTGCGTATTTTTCTTTTATAATCTCAAAGCCATAATATGTTTCTATTGTTAATTAGCATTTGATCACAAGTGATGATGAACATTCTTTCATTTTTCCACTGAGATTGTCATCTCTTACTGACCTTATAAGATTTCTTTAACTATTAAGGAAATTAATCTTTTATCTGTCAAATATATTATAAATGTTTTTCCAGATTCTGATTTGTCTTTTAATTGGGTCTAATTATCTGTCTTACCAAACATAAAAATTTTACGTTATCAAATCTATCAATATTTCCCATTTGGAGCTTTGTTTCGGGGGTATGCCTATTCAGGTCTCCTTTACCAAGTATGAAATAATTATTCACTTATTTCTTCTAGTCCTCTCAAGCTTCCATTATTTATACTTAAAATTTCAGCCCATCTGGAATTTATTTTGGCTTATAGCATGTGGTAAGCATCCAGGTTTTTTTCACATGTTAATTCAATTGATTGTGTTGTCTGTTCATAACTCTTATTCTTTGTTATTGTTACTGATAAGAGAACCAAAGGTAACCAGGACAAAAGTTTAACCAGATTAATTAAATCCACATTCTTACTTTATGCAACAGTGTAGTTCATAGACTCTGACCTGACTTCTCTAAACTTGTTAATAAAGCTTAATAAAGTAAATGGGCTTTGTAACAATTATTTGCCTGATTGCATTCCCTTTTTTGCTCCTGCCAAACCCAGTCTTCAGACTGAAGTTGCCACAAGAATGCGGCAGACACCATAAGCATTACCTTTGCAAAAGTGGGCATTGATATTCCTCATAGAAATGTTAGTATCTCTGGAGGAAGTTGAAGAGAGGATGCCTATACCAATATAAGAGTGCCCTGTGGACACTTGTTTCAAGGGCCTCTTCTTTAAAAATTCAATTTTACCTCCCTAAACCTCTCCCATTATCTCAAATAGTATAGGATGAACATTCTCTATAACTACTGGAAGTCAAATTTTTGTGTTTCAAAATATAATTGATTTTTAATTATTTTTTACTTCCAGCTTATAGAGTCAAATCTTCCCAAAGATTCCTCCAAACTTATTGGTATGAACAAGTTATCCAAAATAAAATAAGAAGGCCTATTTAAGCCTGAAAGGGCTCTGTGGTTCTTTGGGCTCCGTGAACATAAGACTTTCTTCCTATGAGTAGGATCGTAAGAGAACAGGATTCCCTTAATGTAGAATTTGATTACTGAGAGTTATTATTGATCTAATGGCCTCCTATCTGTTACCTCATACCTTGGCCTTTAAGTCAGACTCTTGAATGTCTTCTGTTTGCTCATAAAAGCAAGCTCTGATGACCAGCTGGCCTTGGAGCCAAAGGCTCGGGGCCTTTTCTTAACCCCCTCTCACTAGAGGTTCTGCTTTTGTTTGACCTCATCTCCTTGATCTTGAACTCTTGATTCTCTATTTGGCACTGTATCTGGGTTTTGTATCTTCAGCTAGATTATGATCTCCTTAAAGAAAAAGACTAGAGTGGTCTGTAATTCCCACAATGGTTAACTTAGTGTTAAGTGCACCATAAGTGTTTAATAGATGTTGTCAACTGATGGACTATCAGCTCCATTTCCACTGCACTGTAGCCTAATGGAAAAATGGGGTTTGCTTATTCTGATTAAAATTAGCTCAAGAATATGAAATTCCCAGTGCGCTTTTTGTCCATGCTTTTGTCTGCCATAAAACTCATAGTTTTTCTTCACCTTCCTTCAGCCTTCCTCACAATTTTATAAATGACTGTGGTTGATAAACATCTATTTACTAGAAATATTTACTAGTTAGATTTAAACTCAGTTTGCAATTTTCCAAGTATTTTAACAATCAATCCTGCAAATTAAATAAGGGAAACATTTTTTTATCCTCAATGTGTTGATGAGAAAATGGAGGTATGGAGTTTCCAAGTGGCTTCTCCAAGTTCATAAGTTTAACCATTCGCACAGGTGAGGCTAAAACACAATTCATCTGGCCTAGAGCTAGTGGTCTCCAGAAAGAGACCAATGCTCATTCCACTGAGCCCCACTGCCCCTCAATTATAAGGCCAACTTCCATTAAAATTTATTCCACTTGAAAAAGTATATAAACTTTAAATAGTAGCAATGTCTCAAATCTTACCATTAACCATTCCTCTGTGGTGCTTTACTAAAAGAAAAGTCTAGAATTCAAGGCTATGATTTCTCCATCTATTTACCCCCCCTTAGTCTTAGTCTGTCTCCCTAAGAACCAACTATTCCCCTAAGTGAGCCAGTCTTTAAACTGGAAAACCCTTTCATTTTCCTGTCAGAGGTATCTGAGTATCTCCTTACTGAATTGGCTGTGAGGATTGTGTCTGAAATTAGTTAGGGAGATATAGTGGCAAGTGTATTATGGCTACTTGCAAAAGGCAATTCAGGCCTGGGATGGTGGCCAAAAGCCCTGGCAGGCAGAGACTTGAAACCAGAGGAGGGATTATACTGGAGCCATATTTGTACCATCTAATTGCTGTTTTAACTTTCTCTTTTCAGCCATATTGGTTGTCCTGGCAAAGACGATGCTTCCAACACAAGAGCAAGAGCCAAAGCAAATTTATCATCAGATTGAATTTGCTTGTGTTTGAATTAGTCTGAAACCTGGCCCTGAGAAATTGTTTCCTTTACACCTCTGAGATTGTTCCAGATGTTCCAGCTGCTTGTAGGTTGTTATGCTGCTGAGTCAGCCCTGGCCCTGGCACTGAGAAATGATAGCCGATCAGCTTTTGGAAGTCCATTCCCAAATCAATTGTTAATAGGTTTATATGCGTTCCAGAGACTGAGGAATTGGAAAAAAATACTTATATATTACACTGAGAGAGGAAGGAGCATTTAAATTCCTTTTTCTGGTGAAGGAGATTGTAATATCGGGGTATAAAACATGGTGGTTTTATGGAGGAGGAAATGCCCTTTTTCTCAAATATCTTCTACACATTTACCTGCAATTCTATACTAGTTATATATAATAGAAAGTATCATTCACTTGAGACTCTTTTTAAAAGCAAATTCCCTTGAAATGGGGAGCATGTCAGCTTTAACATGTCAGTGTGGATGAGCAGGAGAGCTATGTCAGCTAGGATAAGGTAACTCTACAAAGGAAAGGCTGTACAGGCCGAGGTAAATCTTATGCAGTAGCTTCAACTTTTTTCCAGAGAGGAAAGTATGAATTAACATGCAGCATCCTGAGACTTAAATACATCTTGAGAAGCCAACATTCCACAAGAAGTACTGTCTTACCCAGTTCACCAAATGTGTGTACCAAGATCATAAATGCAATAATCAGATACCCAACTCAAGAAGTAACACCTGTAATTGAAATAAACTATTTTAAAATTCTCTCACTGAAGAGATTTATTTCCTTCAGGTCACTGGGCAAATGCCTGCTATGTATTTCTGTTACTTATTTGCATCTCCATTTGCAAGATACTAGAGTTACATCTATATCATTGTTCTGAGTGCTGATGTAGCAGCTTCAAAAATATTCACCATTTAGTTATATAAAATAAAAATTTCCAGATATCTACTCTGTAGCATGGAGTCTATAGTATACAATTTTGTATTATATAGTAAAAACTTGCTAAGAAAGTAGATCTTATGTCAAGTGTTCTTACAGTAATAACAATAATAATAATAATAATAATAATAATAATAATAATAATAATAGGAAACTTTGGGAGGTGATGCATATGATTGCAGCCTTAATGGTGGTGATGCTTTCATGGATGTATACTTATCCCTAAATTCACTGAGCTGTATACGTTAAATATGTGCACCTTTTTATCTGTCAATCATACCTCAATAAAGTAGTTTACAATAAACTGAGCATTCTGCATTTTGCCTGTGTTGCAGAATTGGGAGAAGAGTAACACCAAGTGTAGAGTCCAGCTTTCAAAGATATGCACCTGGAAATACAGACACCATGATACATCAGGTATAACAACCTGAAACATTTTCTGTGCCTGCAGGAACTCTGTTCCCCCCTTTAATCATTTCACTTTGAAGTCAGGTGAGCAACACAAACAGAATTTGAGGTAAGAGAAAAAGGATTGCCTATATTTCTCCATCAACTCCAACTTTTCCTGTCCCAAACAGCCACACCATGAGCCACTACCACAGACTCGAACATTGTCTTGAAGAGGGGAAAAGGGACCCAGAGGAGGAGATCATGGAAAGTAGGGTCCTATTTAGAAGTGAAGCATGGAAAGAAATTGGTGCTTCACTCTGACTCCCAACTCTGAGATGCTGGCCTTTCTACAGTCTATTCTGTTCTTTCCTAGCTGACACCTCTTTTGCCTTCATTACCTTTAAAAACATTCCTCAATTTTGGTGAGTAGAATGAAAAGGGGCACTGGATTGAGATTCAAGCAACCACGGATTTAGTTCCAACCCTTGAGCTCATTTGCAATGAAAACGTAGACAAGTAAGTCAGGCACTTAGATGCCATCTCTTAGATGCCATCTCTCTACCACCTAGAAAACAGGTGCTCTCATTTCAGGTGGAGGCATTCTAGGCCAACCCTGCCCTGCTATCTGACCATGTCTCCAACCTTGGCCCTCCAATGGGATTGAAGAGGTTCACAAAGATGATGCTGATCACCATACTTTTATCCCTAGTAAAGAATTAGAGAAATTTCTACAGGAACATTTCCTAGGTTGGTGTTCTGTGTTAGGACAATGGGAAAGTGAATTTTGAAAAATGCTGCAGGTAGCAGTGCCTAAAATCTCACCATTAGAGCGTTTTTTTTAGTTTTATTTTGTTTTGTTTTCTGGATTAAACATTACACTCTTTCCTTAAAGTAAAAAGACCCATAACAAGGATCAAAACAATCAGTCCTCAGCTCCTTTTCCCATCCCTTGATAGTTGAATGTCCTGTACACCAGCACTGTGGTAGGCTGAATAATGCCTCCCCTCACACTCCAAAGTGTCCATTTCCTAATACCAAGAACATGAATATGTTACCTTATCTGTCAGAAGGAACTCTGCAGATGAGATTCAGTGGAAGAACTTGAGATGGGGAGATAATCTTGAATTATCTAGATGGGCCCAATGTAATCACCAGGGTTCTTTTAAGACAGAGTCTAAGGATCAGAGAGAACGAGATTGGAAGATGCTACATTGCTGACTAAAGATGGAGGATAAAACCATAACCCAAGCAATGCAGGCAGCCTGCCAAAGCCAGAAAAGGCAAGGAAACAGATTTTTTCCTAGAGATACCAGAAGGGGTAGTAACCCTCCTAAAACCTTGATTTTAGGACTTCTAACCTCCAGAACTGTAAGGTTATAAATTTGTGTTGTTTTAAGCCATGAAATTTGTGGTAATTAGTTACAGCAGCAATAGGAAACAAATACAGCCATCCAATTTATACTCTTTAATATGGATCTGTGTTGTTTGTGTTCATCATTCCTTGTCATTATTTCTACCCAGGATGACTTCATTCAAATTATTCACATTAGCACATTAGCACATAAGGAGCCATGCCTGGTGGGCTGGTGGTATTCCCAACATGGAAGATTATGACATGTAGATAAAAACTCTTGGGCTGGCCGAGTGGCGCGTTGGTTAAGAGCTGGCTTGGGACGCCAGAGGGCCCCGGTTCAGATCCCACATATGAGATCCAGTGACACTGCCCTCTACAGCTAAGATGCTGAACAACAGCTCAACCTGGAGCTGGGCTGCCGTGAGTCACCTGCGACAGTGTAGGCTGCAGCCCCTGCTGCAGTGGGTTGCTATGGGCTACTGTGTGTAGCCAGCAGCCGCTGTGAGCAGCCATTCAGAAGCTAGCGACTGATCTGCCTTGCCCAGGGAAGAGCGCAATGATGGTGCCAACTGGGACCAGTGAAGCAGCGTCCTCCACAACTAGACTGAAGAACAAAAGGACAGCAACTTGTCTGTTCCCCTTCCCCTAATTCCCCAGCGCTGTTCCCATCCCCCAATTCCCCAATAAAAATCTTAAAAAAACCCCAAAACTCTGGTTCTGGGGCCAGACAGATCTGGGGGAACCCCTCCTCTGAAATATTATAGCTCTGTGTACTTCAACATGATGCTGTATCACTCTGAAACTAGATTCTTCTTTGTAATAATGTCATATTAATTTCATAAGATCAATGAGAGCATTAACTACGACAATTTATGTAAAAGAACTTAGAAGTCCTAGTACAGAGGAGGCACTCAATGAAAGGTAGCTATTTTGTTATTACAAGGGATGATTCACTGAACTAGAGTATTTAGCAAAGACTTTATAAAGGAAGTAGGATCCAAACTGGGCCTTGAAGATTTAGGTAGGCTTGGATAGAGCGCTTCAGAGATAATGGGACCATGTTGGGGATTTCAGGATTTGGGGCAGAGATTTGGATTTACCACTTATTAGCCATGTCACTTTAGGCAAGTTTCTTCACTTCTCTGACCCACAGTTTCTTCAGCTAAAATTTGCATAATAATATCACCTCATAGGATTATGGATGTGAAGCCTTGGAAAAAAGCTCAGCTGGGCATTCAATCACAGGGGCTTAGGAAAGCAACAGGGGCAAATTTGGAGGGCATGTTTTTGAAACAGGTAAACTGGTAGACAGTCTTTAGTGGAACCAGCAGAATGAAAGAGAATAGTGACAACAATAGAAGGTAGGTGGAAACCAGACTGCAGGGCGTCCTGTGTTCCTGGCTAGGATTTCTTGGACCAAAGGACTGAAAGTGATTTTTATAATAGAAGCTATCAAATATAAGCCACAGAGGGTTTTATGTAACACTATATATTCCTGTCAGTTTGCCCACAATGCAAATGATAAAGGAGTTTATAGAGATGCATTCTTGGGTAATTCTTTAGACCAACGTTTTCAAAGTTTCTTAGCATGAATTACATGCATTTTCTTAGCATGTATTACATGTATTACAATGAGTCCATTGTAAAGAGGAAATTACTAATGCACAATCCCAATATATAAATCACAAAATGGTATTTAAATATAAATTTATATTTTAACTTTAAACATTTATTAGGTAGATATGTGCTGAGCACCTATCATTTAAACAGCTAGTGATAAAATAATCAGCAAAGGGCTCCATCACTGTATTTATGGAGCCTAGTGTCATGAAGGAGATGGATATAAATTAAATAATTATATACATATATAATATTTCATATACTATACAGTCATATAATACATGTGCTTATTTTATACATGCTATGAAAAGAAAGTATAAAAGGCAGTGATAACACATACCAGGAGGACTTGATACAGTCTTCTATGAACCGAATTGTGTCCCCCCAAATTAATATGGTGAAGACCTAACCGCCAATGTGATCCTATTTGGGTGGGGGGGTTCCATGGGAGGTAACTAAGTTTAGATGAGGTCATAAATTAGTGTTCTTATAAGTGACACCAGAGAGATTGCTCTCTCTCTGTCTGCTCTGTGAGGATACAGTAATAAGATGGCCATCTGCAGACCTCAGCAGAACCAACCAGGCTGGCACCCTGATCTCAGACTTCTAGCTTCCAGTACCGGGAGAAAATAAATGTCTGTTGTCTAAACCACTCACTCTATGGTGTATAGTGATGGCGGCTCAAGCTGTCTAACACACAGTTCAGAGAGTTTGTATCCTTGACACCCACTCTTCCCACTCTGAAGGTAGGGCTGGATTTGTTCCACTCACAGGCTCTGGAATTGGCCCCTGATTGTTGTAAGCTGATTCAAGGCCAGCTCTCCTCCAGCTGTTTTCACGCACACATTGTTGAACAGTAAACATTATATAATCTCTTTGATCATGTAAGAACCATTTCTTCTCCTGCTCTGTACACAGTATATGTATACTGTGGTCGGTAGCTACCTTTTGACTAGACCAGGACGACTGAGAATTTGAGAGGCCTCTTATTTGGGCTGCAATGTGGGGGAGTAGTTGTGGCATGGAATAACAAATACTGCTTGGAAGAATCAAGGAGGACTGGGAAAATAATAACAATAATAATAACAGCAACAACAAAAAGGAAAAGGAGAAGCAGCTATCAAACAGCTAGGAAAAAAGGCCCCATTGTGGGTTAAACTGGACATTGGCTTTGCATGTTTATTGAGTCAGAGTAATTTCCCCAGAGAAAAGTCATTTGTTGAGTTGATTAAATAGTTCTACTGAAAAAAAGTAAGCGCTTCAGACAAATGGAAGGCAAAAGTACTGAGTCTACTTACATGATCTGCTAGTTTTGCCAAGTGAAGCCCTTGTGATGTCTCCACCTGGTCTGTAGCTAAAGCCTCCTAACAGTCTTTCATCACTGTCTTCTTTCTCAAATCCATTCTCCACAAAGCAGCCAAAATGATCACTGTAAATATAAACCGGACACTTACAACATAAATTGGCCCATCCCCTGCTTAAAACGAATCAGGGATTTCCTTTGCATTTAGAATAAAAGCGAAGCTCTTCACCATGGCTTACAGGGCACTGGTCATCTCATTCCTGCTCACCTCTCCAACCTCATCTGCTCACCACCCTCACTCCCAATGCATCTGCCATACTGGCTTTGTTTCCGTTCTTAAACGTGCTATTCTCATTCTCACCTTTGATTCCTGTTTAGGCTGAATGCTGAGACTGCCACAGTCTTCTTTCACTTCTTCATTTGCCTGTCTCTTTCTCATGTGTCAGGTTGCAAGTCTGAACATTATCTCCTGCAAGAGCCCTTTCAATACTATTCTGGCAAATAACACTGTTATTTACTTCTCTAGCACTTTGCAACATATAAATCTACCAATGAGGGGCAGGGTTTGCCCTTTTGTTCATCATTATATTAAAAAGACCCAACCCATTGTCCTGCATAGAGCAGGCACTCAAGTATTTGTTGAATGAATGGTACCTCTGGGGAGAGGGGTGTGTGGAACAGACAGCAATTTTAAGGGGAGTCAGATTTTTTAAATTAAAGTTTAGACCCTTCAGGAAATTAAAATCTGCCTCTATCTGGCCAGTGCAAATTTTCCCAAACATGGTTCTTTTCCTTGTTTTCCATTCTCCCTGAAATCCTGCAGGACTGGGAGTCCGTACACTACATCTAGCCTTTTTTTTAAATGTTTATTTTGTCTTCTTGTTCTATCTGATTTTGTCCACTGCTTTATCTCTAGCCTCTAGACCTCTGCCCAGCATCCGGTGGGTGCTTAATGAATATTTGTTGGATGAACAAGAGTTGAAATCCTTGAGGACAAGAATCATGTGAAACACCTCTTAGGCATTTTTAAAAATTAACATGTCAAGAAAGGAGTTGACGTTAATGGAGTCAGGCATCATTATTTAGAAAAAATAAACATATTAAAATCTCCCTGAAATATAGGTTGCATATTTTTGCCTTTTATACATAGGCCACTGAATACTGAATTTGACACTTTCTTGATGTTTCAGGGTTATTAATATGACGATCAATTATTGTTTGCTTCTGCCTCTGAGGATGTACTCAGGCCCCATATGGGCAGGAAGGAAAGGAGGCACACTAGCAAATGCAGCTCCCTTGAGCCATTATGCCAAATGGCCTGGGGCATGCATGACAGAAATTCTAAAATAACCAAACAAACAATTTCCTTGGGAAAAAGAAACTGATCCAGACAGGACCTCTCTCTAAAGTCAGTAACAGGCATTCCATTTCTAGTGTAGGATGGCTCTCTCATTCTCTTTCCCCACACACACATTTAAGAAAATACGTTGGCAATTCTATCTTTGGGGCTTGCCACCTAAACTTTTGGAATTATTCTGAGAAAGTGTGCTGAAAAGAGCACTGTCTTTAGAGTCAGACACAGCTGAGCCTGAATCCCAGCTCTGCCACGCCCTCCAAGGGAGATGTGGAGATAAGATTATACAATGCATATGTCAGACTTTACAAAGAACCTGGCAGTCACATACATGCCCCATTCATTGAGTTTTCTCCTCCCCCTCCAATGTGCCATCTGCTCTCCTAATGACCTAACTACCCTATGATCCTCACTCCCCATCTGCTCACCTGGGGAAGGTACTCAGCTTCCTTTCCTCTACCTCCCGCCATTTATCAAGAGCAGTTCTAAGGAAAAAATTTAATTTACCCAAAGGTACTGTATTTTGAAAATTACGTCCATGTTTTTCTTTCCAAAGTTATTTGCATTTGGAAAGAGGACAATTCACCCATGTGTAGGAGTGGCTCTTAAATAATGGCCCAGCAGGCATCTTAGTCTAACTGGAAGCCCTTTTTCTAGGGTGCTGCTTTGCTATTGCTTTTTAAACCTCACCATTTGGGTAAAGCTGTCTCTGCCTTCATGCAAGGCAAAGCTTCGCATGCAATATTTTAATGTGTGCATCTAAAATTTGTGTGCCGATATCTCTGATAGTTCAGATTTATAAAATCTTTCTTCTTCAAACGTAATATGGTACAGCAGAGCCGATACATTTCTATCTGGAAAATAATGTAACTGCTGTGT
Source organism: Hipposideros armiger (assembly GCF_001890085.2). Classification (NCBI taxonomy): domain Eukaryota; kingdom Metazoa; phylum Chordata; class Mammalia; order Chiroptera; family Hipposideridae; genus Hipposideros; species Hipposideros armiger. Next base: position 226,868 of record NW_017731598.1, read on the forward strand.
CTTTATATAGCGGCATCTCATTCTGAATTATTGAAGGATTGTGACTTTCCAAAGAGAAGGTTTTAACAAAGCCACTCTCCGCCCTTTTTGGATTTGAAATGATAAAAGCATTGGCAGGACTTGGAAGACTCAGCACAGGGCTGCCATAGGAGTGTCTTTAACAGCGGAAACCTGCCCCCAGCCAAAGACAGCGCTTTGCTATTTATCGAGATTTAGGGAAGAGACTGAAGTGCAAGCATGATGCAATTTTAAAAGGAGACATTTCCACACCCACTGGAAATGGGGAGAGGTTTATCTGAAAGTCTGCAGGGGGCACGTTTTCCATTTCTGTGGCCATTAGAGGATGATTCCAGACTGGAGGTTGCCTAGGTCTAAAGTTCTCTTGGTAACTCAAGAAAATCTCTAAGATAAACTCAGTAGCAGCTAAGGTGATTAACTGAGTTGGTGATTTTACACAGTATACAAGTAAAAACGAGTAATGTATTAATTGGAATCTCAAGACATAAATGTATATTCCAGGGTGAAAGGGAGGTGGGTTCATTTGTTCGGTTGCATGTTACTACTGCTTGTAAGTTTATATGTGTAGAGACTGAAAGTGTATAATTAAGCGGTCTATGCTACATACAAGCCCAACTTTCATCAACATTTTACTAAGCACTGAAGCAGAAATCAAGAAATACACTGCTGGGCCGGCCAAGTGGCTCAGTTGGTTAAGAGCTCGCTCAAGAGTTTGAGCTCTGAGCAACAGCGGTTCGAGTCCTGGCCCGAGATGAGCAGCCGCTGAGCTGCCAACAGGTGGCAGGATGGCTCAGCTTAAAAAATAAGTAAATAAATAAAATTTAAAAATTAAAAAAAAAGAAAGAAATACACTGCTTCTTTAGGAAAATACCACGGTTGGCACCTTCTGAAATGGCTCCAAATGATCCCCACTTCCTGGTATTAACATGTCTGTGTAATCCCTCCACCCTTGTGTGGGGGCTGGGTGTGGTGACTTGCTCCTACCAAATAGAATATGAAAAAAGTGATGGCATGTCCCTTCCAAGATTAGGTTATAAAAGACTCACCCCTCTCCCCTCACCCCTCACTCTTCTCCCTTCCCCTCTCTCATCTCCCCACTTCCTCCCTCCCTCTTTCCTATTCTCTTTCCATTTATCTCTCTCTCTCTCTCTCTATCTCTATCTCTCTCTCTCTCTCTCTCTCTCCCTCCCTCCCTCCCTCCCTCCCTCCTTCTATGACGAAGCCAGCCACCATGCCAAATTGTGAGCTCGCCTACTGAGCAATCCTTGTGCCAAGGAACTGAGCACAGCTTCCAGGTAACAACTAGCGAGGAATTTAGGCCTTCAGTCCAACAGCCCCTGAGGAACTGAATCTGCCAACAACCAGAAGTTGGAAGTAGATCCTCCACTAGCTGAGCTGTCAAATGAAACCAAAGCACCGGTCACTACCTTGACTGAAGTCTTGAGAGAGACCCTGAAACAGATGACTCAGCTAAGCCACACTGGATTCCTGACCTACAGAAACTATGACATACTAAATGTTATTGTAAGCCACTAAATCTTGGGGTAATTTGTTATGCTACAATAGTTAACTAATTCAAGAACATTTAAATACATAACATATAATAGAAGGGAAGGGTAGGTAAAGTGTAAGTATATTCATATAATGTAAAATAAAGTTCAACACTATTTGATTACGTGAAAAGAATATCTACATAGTTACATTGTTGCGGGGAACCCAGACAGAGAGACAGGACACCAAGGCGTGGGAAGCAACTTTTACTAATGCCTGCACTGGCTCAGCAGATTCACATCCAGAGGATGAGTCCCGACCTGGGTGGGACTCGGGGCTATATACCCTGAAGTTTCCAGGTTGGCAGCTAAGATTTATTATTAGAACATATGGCCATTGTGCCAGTTCCTGACTGGCTCCTGGGTGAGGTAGGAATTTGGAAATATTAAATGCGGGAGTCTTGCTGACCATACAGTCCAGGAATGTATTTGTCAGAAGTCCGCGCGAAATCCTTAGTGACCACATGGTCTGGGAAGGCCTTTGTCTAGGGCCCACTGCCACAACATGTGTGACATCCAAATAAGACTACACCAATTTTCTTCAGAAAGCCAAGAGACAGAGAAACCAGAGCATCAAGTCAACATCCAAAAATTAGAGAACACTCTACCAAAAGGCATAGGAAAACTGTGATTTTAGTTTTAACAAATTCTGTTCTTTATCTGCCAGTGCTCAGGGAGATAAACAGAAACCACTCTACACTGCCTTTGGAGAGAGAGATTTAATGCAAGAACTTAATTAGGAAAGGGTTGGAAATTCTGGGGGAGGGGGGACAAAGGAGGGAGGGTGATACTGAACTGAGATGAAGAAGCTGCTGGCGCCATTGCAAGACCCTAAGGGACTACCCTCACTTTGGGTGCCACTGACGTGCTGAAATGGGAGCCATGACCCAGTGCTAGCCCTGCTGGTTCTGCCTCCAGATGCGGAATGGCTCTACAGCCCTCCTGCCTTCTAAGACTCCGTGAGGGTCTCCTGTGGACAGAACCTCCCTTGAGCCCAACTAAGAAGGGGTCAGGGAAATGTACTGCCCGTAGGCTAAGTGCCAGTAAACAATATGTGCCACATAGATAACGCAGTTTAAATATTTCCCTTTGAGTGATGGCATATAGTTTTCAAGGCTAAAAACTAAAATTATTACAAGAGGATACATGGTACAAAACTCATCAAATGTTTTACCTTAGTTTTACAAATTAAGCCCACTTCATCAGTTTTACAAATTAAGATTACCACTGTATTCATATCGCAAGATAACCGGATGAATACATACATTTTGTCATATCTGAAACTAAGGGATTCTGGATTTTAAAATGTCACTCAAACCTGTTGTAAGAGTGAGTTTTTGATTGATTTAGATAATCTCATCAAAATAATTTATTTATAAAACAAATTCTTATTTACAATACTTACAAGCCTGGTATGCACAGATTTATATCCTCATTTCATTGAGAAACAGAAGTAAAAAAGTACAAGTTAGGTATGAGTGTTTCAGGATCCAAATATTTTTCTTGCCCTTGTTCATTTACAGAATTGTTTTGAATCCCAAATATGCAGCCCTGAAATCTCCAGCCACATCAGACAATATTCAGAGCCTTGAATATTTTGCATTAAGATTTTAGCAGGCAATTATTTACTCTCTCCTCAACTTGGTCACGTTTTTCAGGCACACATGGGAAGGGAGTCAGGTTAGTAATTAATTTTCACCTGACTATTCCTCTAGCTTTCGGGCCTGTCTAAAGCTTTGTTTCTTCTCTGCATTCTCACAAAATGCCTTTGCCTTTCTATCAAGGGAGCATTCTGTTTGAGAGCAATGGCCATATTTTCGCTTTAATAAATATTGACTATTTTTCACCATTAAGTATGTTATTATCTGAGCATTTGTAGTATATGGCCTGTATGATGTTGAGGTACTTTCCTTAATATATATTTTATTAATTGTTTTAATCATAAATGGATGATGTACCTTGTCAAATGCTTTTTCTGCATCTATTGATTTGATCATATATTTTTTTATCCTTTATTTTGTTTATGTGGTGTTTTGCATTGATCAATTTGTATATGCTGAAACATCTTTGTGCCCCTTGAAAAATAAATGAATGGAACTATATCAAACTAAAAAGCTTCTGCACACAAAAAAAGAAGCCATCAATAAAACAAAGGGGCAACCAACCAAATAGGAGAAGATATTTATAAATAATACCTCCCATAAGGGGCTAACGTTCAAAATGAAGAACTCATATAACTCAATAACAAAAGAAAAATCCCATTAAAAAATGGACCGAGGACCTGAACAGAGACTTCTCCAAGAAGACATACAAACGGCCAAGAGATATATGAAAAGATGCTCAACTTCATTAGCTATTAAGGGAATGCAAATCAAAAGCACAATGAGATACCACCTCATACCTGTTAGAATGGCTATTATCAACAAGACAAGCATTAACAAGTGTTGGAGAAGTTGTGAGAAAAAGAAACCCTCATACACTGCTGGTAGAAATGTACATGAGTGCAGCCACTATGAAAAACAGTATGGAAGTTCCTTTAAAAATTAAGAATAGAATTAGCATACAACCCAGCAATCCCTCTTCTGAGTATCTACCCATAAAATTTGAACATATTTATCCGTAAAGATATACATACCCCTATGTTCAATGCAGCATTATTCATGGTGGTCAAGACATGGAGACAACCAAAGTGTTCTTCAATAGATGATTGGATAAAGAAGATGTGGTACATGTATACAATGGAACATTACTTGTGCCATAAGAAAAGATGAAACACTGCCATTTGTGACAATATGGACAGATCTTGATATTATCATGCTAAGCGAAATAAGCCAGACAGAAAAAGTAGAGAACCATATGATTTCACTGATATGTGGGATATAAAACTGAAAGCAACAAAGGAATAAGATAAATAAACAAGCAAAAACTCATAGACACAGACAACAGTTTAGTGGTTACCAGAAGGTAAGGGGAGGCAGTGGTAGAAGAGGGTAAAGGGGATCAAATACATAGTGATGAAAGATTTGATTTTGGGCAGTGAACACACAATGCAATATATGTATTATAGAATTGTACACTTGAACCCTATATAATTTTATTAACCAATGTCACCCCAATAAATTCAATTATAAATAAATAAATAAATAAATAAATATTTACTGAGGACCAAGATATTCCAAGCACTGCGGTAGCTGGTACCTCACATCTCTTTTTAGTTCCAGCACCATGAGCCTCACATGAACTCTGCCTGGCCTGAAGTTAGTGCTTAGTGACTAGTTATCAAATCACTAATCAGCTCAAGAAAAAATACAGATTCAAGATAACTAAGGGTTTTCCAATTACACCACCATCTGCCACCTATTATTGTAACAGAGTTATTTCCTATCTACCTTCAGAATCCCCAGTAACTTGTCAATGGCATGGTTACTGTAGAGGAGAGAAAAACCTGGATGTCTTGCTTTAATGCTCAGGTTTGTACAGATAATTAGATTTCTTTCTTCTTGAAGGGACACAATTAGAAAGTCACATCTCTGGTCCTGTTTCTTAAAAAGCCTACAGAATACTCCACCACAATTTCCACACTCCTTGCCTGAGCCTTTGCTAAGCTGAGATAAGTGGTAGCATTACAGCTACTTCTGAAGGCTGCTGTTGAGGAAGGAAATGTGTGTACTGATATTTGCATCTGAAAACCTGTACTCAACACCAGTGTATTCTATAAGGTCCTGGAATAAGTAAGGACCTTTCATATTGCTCTTACCCTTGATTCTTATTTGTTCATCTAAATGAACAATTCAAGCTGCCAATGTTGACTGAGTAGGGCCTGAAAGGACAACACGCCTGGATCAATAATGCAATTGGCTCAGGTGCCAGTGAAAGATGGCAGATGGCAGAGTGAGCACTAGTGTTTACCTCTGCTCCCTTTCAAGACCTACTGAGATGACAGAAAAGCAATTTTTAAAAGGTATAATCTCATAAAGACAAGGAGATGAGGCAACGTTGTGACAGCTGGCAAGCAGATACCCAAGGGCAAACCCAAAAAGCTGAAACTTAAATGAAGGAGAGAATGCTGATAAACAACTTGGTTCATACTGCAGAACCCCACAAAAGGCTTAGAAAGGGGCATCACCTGTCACCTCTGGAAGGAGGGGTGTATATGGAGCTCCAAATGAGAGAATCGGGTCAAAGTCTGTTTACAGAGCAGTTGGACCCCAAGATCATCTACCTGATTTGTAAAAGTTTCTACATCATCAGAGGACTAGAGATTTGTTCTCCAGAGAAAAAAACAAAGTGTTTCTGATCTGAAGGACAGGAAGCACTGGTTAGAATAGGAACATGATAGCAAGAAAAGGGAGAAAATGTGAAAGACTACATATAGGATCTTGAGAAACTCCCACCACAAACAGGAGCACTCTTTCATCACCAAATACTAAGGATGCTATTACTCTTGGAAATACAACCAACCCTAGAGAAAAGGCCTAACCTACAACATTCATGATTCCCCATTAAGTCAAAGAGCAGAAAACAAGAGAGAAAAGCAACTTCAGGGGAAAATAATAAATAAAATATAACATTAATATTCTCAGAAGATTGAGGACAATGTTATGCATAAGTTAATATACGAAGGTCTGACAATGAAGTTTGCAAACTCATCCTAGAAAAAGTGCTGCATACCTCATTGCTGGATATAACTATGGTCACCTTTGAAATACTCCTCTTGGGAAGCTATGCACTGACACCAGTGCCTAGTCCACCCTTCAAAGCAATTTGGGAACTCTTTTTCTGGAATGGCCATCAGATCTGTCATTGTATTACCCTTGATGTCCTGAATGTCATCAAAATGTCTTCCTTTCAGTACTTCCTTTATCTTTGGGTAAAGAAAGAAGTCATTGGGGGCCAGATCAGATGAGCAGGGATGGTGTTCCAATACAGTTATTTCAGTTATTTGTTTACTGGCTAAAAACTCCCTCACAGACAGTGCCGTGTGAGCTGGTGCATTGTCGTGATGCAAGAGCCATGAATTGTTGGAGAAAAGTTCAGGTCATCTAACTTTTTCACGCAGCCTTTTCAGCACTTCAAAATAGTAAACTTGGTTAACTATTGGTCCAGTTGATACAAATTCATAAAGAATAATCCCTCTGATATCAAAAAAAGGTTAGCAACATCATTGCAACAAGTTCACAAACTTAATTGTCAGACTTCATACAGATGAAAAAAAATTCTATAACTTAAAACTGTGGTAGTATTTCTTTTTTGAATTTAATAGAGAGAAGAGAAAGTTGAGGAAATTACCCCAAAATGCATGCAGAATGACAAAATAAAAAATGGGAAATTTTTTAAAAAGTTAGGTGAGGCAGATGACAGAGTTAAATTCTTATGTTTCAAAGTGAGTAGTCAATAGGTAAGTACTAAAACTGAAAAATCCAAGAAATAGTAGTATCTGCATGTTATCTAGAGCTATGGAGGTAACTAAACAGATAAAATAATTAGAAGCAGTTGTCTTTGGAAGACAAAAATTGAAGTGATATGAGCACAAGACTGCTATTTTTGGTAACAAGCCTTGTATACTAGCTCTTTAAAATATTTTCATGTACAATTTTAATAAAAATAAGTTTTTGTTTTTGGTTTTTTTCTAAACAGCACAAGCTTTGTGCCTGGCTTGTAAAATCCTGGCTCTGCCACTTATAAGCCTTGGGCATATCATTGAACTTCTTTAATGTCTCCTTATCTGTATATTGAGGGAAATAATATCAACCTCACAGAGTTGTTGTGAATGTCAAACATGGTGATGTCTGTAAATACTTAATCAAATAGGCTAGTAAATTTTAAGGGCATAATAAATGTTAGTTATCATTATTATTCCCTAAGTTAGCTAAACGTAAACTTCTCATTTGCCAGAGGATTCTCTCATTACATCCTTGTGACAAGAGAAATGGAAAAAGTTTTGAAAGAAAACTATATTTCTAGGCTTATCTCTGGCCTCTGAGATTGACACTGGCCAACCAAAGGCTTCTTAAATTAACCCATGTTGCCTATTGTTATGCCTATTAACTATCTCTTTTATGTAAAAGAAGGAAGTCTGGAATAGACAGCTCAGGAGGATCATGAAGGAGGTAATATGGAGATCCTTGCTATGTGATAAAGAAAAGAGTTATTTTCATCTTATTATTTAATTACACCTATTAACCTAATATGTTTTCCAGACACCAAGAATTAAAAATAGTAACAATATTTGTAGTAGGGAGAATGGCATTCCAGTGATGTCCATGCTCTAATCACTGGAATCTATGAATATGTTATATTACATGGCAAGGCGAACTTTGCAAAAGTAATTAAGGTTACTAACCTTAAAGTAGGATAGTTTTTCTGGATTATCTAGGTGACCAAATCTAATCATAAGAGCCCTTAAAAGCAGAGAACTTTCCCTGGCTGGAGGCAAGAGAGAAGTGGTCTAAAGGGAAGTCAAAGACATTACAAGTAAGAAAGAATACAACCTGCCATGTTTGGGGTCATTTGGAAAGCATGAAAAGAAATGCAGGCAGTCTCTAGGAACAAATAGGAGTTTTGGCCTCATTGGATCTCATCAAAGGATCCAGTCATGCCCACCCAGACTTCTGACCAACTATGGCAGCATATGAGTAGAAGAGTAATGCAATATTCAAGCAGGGCATACTTCTAGTAAAGTGTCATCTGATTTAGAATGGATAATCTGATCCACTGCATCCAGCATATTTTCAGAGGTTTGACAGTATAAAAAGCATTATATTATATCAGCTTGCATTTTAAAAGGAGTCTTTATGATGTAAATATTAAGTACTTTCATCTTCAAGATATCAATGAAGCTTGACAGAATCCACATGCTTCTGCATAGAAGATGGGTTCCAATGGCTGGATAACAAGCCAAAAAAACATGATCTTTCTCAGTAGCAACTGTCTTTTGAAAGTGATTTGGTCATTCATTAACATTACAAATAGCTAAAGACACTAATATATACCATAAAGTATAACTTGGTAATTTTTTTCCTGTCATTGCTATTAGACTACGTTTTAGCCTACATTGAAAGGTAGTAAAATACATCATAGGAGACTACTTAATTTGTTTCTAAAAGAGAAGGTTTAAGTATAAAATGAATAATAACATAAAGTGTTGAATTTCAGTGAATTGAGAGCTATAAATTATGATATACTATAATACTTGATAAAATGTCCATATTCTGGGAAAGGCATCTGGGTTAGAAATTAGAAAAAGGGAATAAAGGAAAACAAGATATGTTCCAAGCAAGATCTTGAGGTTGAATACAAATATGAGACAATAAAAAAATAATGGGTGGTTATATTGGATCAGATTAAAACAGTGAAAGAAGAAAATGACAGAACTCTGGGGAGAGTGCTACAACATCATTTAATAGTATGTAATCAAGAGCAGTTTTTCAGTGCTTAGAAAACACATCAACTGAAAAAGACCGCATGTAATAAATACATAAAGGTCTCTGTTGAGAGATAATTGTCTGTGGCTCTATCACACTTCTAAACATCTTGAGAATGAGACCCTGATTATCCTTTGTTCCAGATTATCATTTCAAGGATGTCTGAGTATCACACAGCCTTGCGAGATAAAGATAAGTGTCTCTCTCCAGAGCAAAAGGCCTGTATGCTTGGTGCCCTCCTGTTATGCAAACCACTGTGTATGCATGCATCCATTTGGATCTATCTGCATCACCCTAATAGGGTTTGGAGACAAGGAAAATGATGCAAATATGTTGATGTTCATGCTTCTTGCTATAATAAAATTCTTTTGCCAGCATCTCCGACACTGTGGCGGACTAACTAGTTACCTGGCAGGAAAGTTAAGATCTCAGCCCTTCACTGTTCTTGAGAATTTGGGAGATGATATTAGATGTTCGCTGGGACATAGATTTCTGGGAGTTAAAATGCAGAGGCCTTGTGGGCTGGTTTCAAGGATATGAGAAGGTTCCTTGGATCTGGCATTGAATGCTCTTGCCCAAGTGGCAGTCAGGGTTAAGAATCAAAGGTATAGATGTATGCAAGTATATGGCAGGTACAGGAATAGGAGTAGTCTCTTGTGGCAGGAACAAAGGATTGGAGAGAAGATGAAGGAGTGGAGGTAATGCAGCATCAGGCAGATAAAGAAGGATCAGATTCTGTAGGCCAGGATTTGGCCTGTGGACCAGATCTGGCCCACCATTTGTTTTGTATGGTCCATGAACTAAGAATGGTTTCCCCAGGGCCGGCCGAGTGGCTCAGTTGGTTAAGAGCTCGCTCAAGAGTTTGAGCTCTGAGCAACAGCGGTTCGAGTCCAGCCCGAGCTGAGCAGCCACTGAGCTGCCATCAGGTAGCAGGATGGCTCAGAAAAAAAAAAAAAAAAAAAGAATGGTTTCCCCATTTTTAACCTTTTGGGGTAAACAAAAACAAGAGAAGGATATTGTTTTATGTATCCTTCTTATGATGGATACTACTAAATGGAAATTATATGAAATTCAAATATCAGTGTCCATAAATAAGGTTTATTGGTACACAGCAATGCCCATTTGTTTATGCATTATCTACAGTTGCTTTGCAAAGTTGAGTAGTTGTGACAGAGACTATATGACCCACAAAGCCTAAAATATCTGCTGACTTATTATAGAAAAAATAAATGTTTTCTAACCCTGGTGTATCCCCATGTACCATGCTTACAATCGTCGAACATTTTTTCTATAAACACGTCAAGAAATAGTTAAATAAAATCAAAATTGGAACTCTGACAGCAGGGTAGGTGATGAATTAGACGAAGAAGAAGCTACATACAGATCAATCACTTAGAAATTATTGCAAGAGCCCAAATTATAAGTGAAAAGGGAATGAACTTGGATGAGATGGGGGGAGCAGTAAAGGACACATGATGTGAGACACATAATACAGAGAATTGACAAAATCTGCCTGGGAATGGGGAGGTAAGAGGGGAGAAGAAAAAAAGTGATACCTTTAGTTCTATGGGCTAGAATGACATTATTTGAAGAAGTCAAAAGGAGGAGAAAAATTAAGCGTCGAAAAAAAAAAAAGAGTGGCACTGTACATTAAAAATGGAGCATGCCTGTAAAATTGCTAGATAATCCCTGCCACTGAACATGTATAACATAATCTTATGTCATTTATTGCATAGGACATTATGCTGTGTTTTGTATAAAACTATTCTTACAATATTGTGATCCCTCAAGGATGGAACCCACATCTTATTTATTTAGTACCTTGACACGTGTTGTAATAGGTACTCCACACATATCCTTGAAAATGGATGGATTAGGTTGCAAACTCATTAAGGGCAAGGATATATCTTAAACTGCTCCAGAGCCCATCAGCACCCAAGACATTGCAGAGAACACAGTAAGCATGAATAAGTGGCTTGTGACAGATGTCAAGGGGACAGACCCTTTGACCTACAAGAGGAGAATGCATTGGCCATCAGGCTGTCCCTTTCTCTTCACTTCACCAAGGCTCTGTAACACCACTTTGGATGGAAATGTAGTCTGGGCAATAACTCTCTCAGCAGCTGCATGCTATAGAAGCAGAAAACTTGCTTTTTTCTTTTCTGTCCTCAGGAGACACAGAGAGACAATGGTAGCTATTTTAAAAGACAGGTTATTTGGGAAAGTTGACAGGTTAGATGAATGGGTGAGCATTTTGGCAGCGAAAAGAATAAACACGGGGGCATTAGGAGGTGCCACCCCCAGAGGCAGAATAAACCCATCTGCCAGTGACACTTTACAAAACCACAGTCCAAACTGCAATTGTTTAGCAAATAGACTCTTACATCATTAGATAAAAAAGATAGGTAGTGACACGTAAAATTGGATGAAGGCTACACTGTTATGTATAGTGTATGCCTAAGGGTTATTTCTGAATGTGCAGATTTCCATTTGAGATTAAAATCACTCACCAGTACTTGCCAGAAAAAGAATGAAAGAAAATAAAGGGATGCTGGGTGGAGGCCAGGTGAATGTGGGACTGCAGCTGAATCAATGGCAGTTCTACCTATGAGGCAAATGGCAGAGTCACATGTGTAGCCATAGCTACAAAGAGTAAGGTCTGCAAATAGTGCAGAGGAGAGAGGTCATAATTCAAAATGACTTTGGTCTCATGATAAATGCCCCATAATTTGAAACTTTTCTCTTTATTTCTTTAGCTCACAGCCACGACGTCCTCATTACAAATTAGGGCCCATTTTCAATACATAATACTCAATTAATTGTATGGTAGACTGAAAAGGAATAAAAAATACATTCCCTCCTTTTCCCCTCTTAATATCAATAGATGCTCAGCCAACACCAACCTTCTCACCAGCCTTTCGTACCACCTCAATTGAGGATTCCTCAATTATACTCACTCATTAGGACTAAAGGCATTACGTCTCTAATGGCCCTCTTAAAGAATAGGTTTACTCTAGGGCAGTAGCATTAATACTTTTTCAGGGCTACCTCAGCCTAAGGTATCAAGTTGAGCATCTCATCTCATGAAGACAATTGAGCAGGCCCAGAGCAAAAGTGGCTGGGCTCAGTAACAGGATCCCTGAGAGACAGAAAGAGAAAACTGACACTGGGAATCAGCAAACCTCTTAAGCTGAATGAAGCCCACTCTACCCAGGTCACGGCCATCAACGCACTGTCCAGAAGAATTGCTGTCAGCATCTACACTCTTGTGATGGGGCAGGGAGCAACTCTTCACATCATTTTGGGCTGTGATAGCCCGTGACCCGATTTTTTGTTCTTGTCAATCATCATGTAGAATTCATCCATTAAAAAATAAGACACGTTGTTCTTTGTATTTCACGAGTAACTTTCAACTGAAGATTTCAAAGCAAGCACCAGCCAAATTCTCACATCTTTCTCTAGAAAGCCATAGCATATGAAGTTCTTCTTAAGCTATGATTTGATTTGATTTTAATGATTGTGAACCACTAGAGAATAGAGTTTATAGGATGGATCATCTTTGGAAATTGTTCCTTGAAAAAGATGAGGTTCATAGAGACCTCCCATGGAGGACACAGCCATGAATAAAGTAGAACATTGTGATTGATCATATACCATGGCCAAAGATGGGATAAATGTTGAGGGAAATAAAAGAAAAAAGAATCCATCTGTACCTCAAGAGCATGAGATAGAGGGAAGGGAAAGGGGACACCCAAGCTTTTGAGTTAGGCAGATTTACATTTGAATACTGTCTCTATTGCTTTCTGTGTGACATCGTGCACACACGGAAAATGTTAAATGTTTTGACTTCACTGAGGCTTAGTGTTCTCATTTGTAAAAATAAGTATGATACATGATCTCACAGAGCATTTATAACAAATGTGACTGGCTCCTGGTGGGTGCCACATGACGCTTCCTGCCAACTTTGATCTCCCACCTAAAACTAGGCAGACAAGGCTTGTATAGAACGACAGCAATTTAATAGAGGCAGGTTGATATGATGGATAGAGCAGGAAAATGTCAGCAGACTTGGCTCCTAGACATGGCTCTGCCACTACAAGAACAACTGCTATTTCTATAGCAATTTTCAGTTTATAAATATGATAATACACATTCCCAGTGGGTGATCTAAAGTCAGTAACATTATGTCCCTGAACTTCAGTTGCATCAGCTGAAAAATTCAACAGAAGCAGTCAGGTAGGTTCTGCAAGGGCTCCTCCAACTCTTCAATCTTATGACTCTAGTGACTAAGCTGCATAAAGTAATTAATTCTTGGAAAAGGAGTCCAATGAACACGGAAAGATCTTGGTGAACTTGGGAACCTGAAAAAGTGTAATAGATCATTAGAGCTTGGCATCATCTCTTGAAGCATGGGTAGCATGTGAATAGATAAAGGGAAGATGAGAGGATGTCTCCAAGTGAGGGTGACAGCCTGAGCAAAGACAGGGAGGCAGAACTGTGGCAGATGTGCAAGGTCAAGAGAGGAGAATAACCCGAATGAAGCAAACAAGAGTGCTGGAATATAATATATTAAGAAAAGCCAGAAAGGCCGAGGCCAGCATTTAGATACACTGCAAAGCCAAAGATAAGATTAGCTACAGTGGGACACAAGAGCTATTGAAATTCTTGTATGCCTGAGCCTCTCTCCTGTTACACTCGTGATTATCACTATAGTGAATAACCAATACTCTAAACATTGTTCCAATTTCTTAGTGCCCCAAGTAGATTTCTCCAGGGCTCAAACTATGACTTATGCTTGTCTTGTGGAGGGCAGAGAGTAGGTAGACACTCCACAATGTACATGGATTGGCCAATTGGCTGAATCAAATATAATGTTTATTATGCTTTCATCCACATGGTTTGGCACCAAAATGGTATTGTAGTCAAAGAACACGGGCCATGCAACTAAAATAATACAAAAATAATTCAGCTCCAGGTTTGTTTGTTTTTCTCTAACACCTAACAGCACAAAAAAAGGACTTTAGTGAACAGCAACACTTTCCTTCCCCAGTGCATGAATTGCACACACTGTATCTGCTCTCTGGTCTCTCCTAAAACCATCTGAAGCCACCCCTCAAAACTTTCTTGTTTTACCCTCTGTCCCCACCTCAATTTGTTACACCCTAGTCCTAGAATGAATCCAGGGAAGAAGCAGAGAGATACTGAAAAAGGCACTTAGAATTCTTGACAGCCAGCGGGGGGAGGGAAATTTTGTAGCTATTCACATATTCATCATTTTCACACAAATTTCCAACATCTAGTCTATACTGAAGAAATTGTGTTCAGGTATGTTCAATATTTTGCATCTCACCTGGACTATACCAGACATGGGCTCCAAAAAACCTAGTTCCACAGACTTAACAGGAGAGGAGCAACAGCAGTCCTATTCTGTTCAGTAGCATGTCTCCCAGCTCACAGAGTCAGCTTTAGAGAGGTAAGCACCCTTGCAGCATCTAGACTGGCCCTGGGTCAGGAAAATGGCTGAGAGCAGGATTTCAATAGAAAGGAAGAGAAGAGAGGCATTTGGGCAGTCCAGATATTAATATAAACCACAAACTCCAATGTTCCTCTGTGGAGTTCTGAATTTCTGGCTTGTCTAATCCCAACAGAACTAATCCTCACAGAGCTCAGAAAGTTAACTTTCCCCAATTGCTAGCTGCTACTCCTGGAATCCCTTTTTCAAAAGTCAAAACACCATTGCCTCTTTTATTCCTGCTGAAAATGAGAGTAACTGTAATCCCAAGGAGTTGAAGGAGCCCTGCCTCTGGGGTCTTTGGGTAGAATTCCTGCAACTCTTCGAACAGCCCAGGGGAAACCAAGAACAAAGCTTCTCTCTCCAGGGCATGCAAGTATATTCATTCCAATATCTCTTTCTCTTCTCCCCACTTAGCTCACACGTCCCTTCCAATTAATTGAGGGCAACCTGAATCCAATTTACATATTCCCACATTAATGAATCCTCATCTACTTTTTATGACAGGGCTGTACCCACCTACAAACCTCTCCCAAAGTATATGATGAAGAGTACAATTCTTGGGAGCTGTATTTCTGCAAGTCAGAAAGATGCCCTACATATTTCTTAACTGATCAGTCTAAAAACAGTTTCAGCCAATTTAAACCACTTTTTATAAAATATCATTTGCATCAGGTTTGACAGCTGCCTGCCACTTTTCCACCCCATTAGGATATGAAACAACTGAACTACCAACTCTGGGAAAAACTTTCTGCTGGAAACTGCAACTCTACAGTAATGGTCATAGGCCCAGAACCGGCTTTAGCCAACATTACGGAGCTCAGCCTCAGAAATTTAGGGGAAATGAAATCAATCTGAAGAAGGCCAAGAAAGAACTAATTTTTCTGTATTACATAAGCGAGGAGAGGCATGCTAGTGGCTTTATACTCTGTGTGGCCTCAGGTAATCTTCCCAACACTCCTTAGGGAAGGAAGCTTCCTTTGCTGCTTTCTTGCTTTCTTTGCTGGGGAAACTGCTCCTTCCTCACTATATTCTGTAATTCTGGTGGGGCTTCCTAGCACAGCATCCAGCCTCACTGGCCATTGGGATGGACATGTGACCAAGACCAGCCATTTCCATATCTTTCCTTGTAGTATCCATAGCATCTGGTTGACCTGGAGAGAGAGGGAGTCCTGCCTGAGAATTCATGGACTAGGAGCAGTGTGAGCTGAAGCTTGACTTTCCTGCCTTAGGGGGAATCATTACCTATAGCATGAGAGAATAAAATCAGGGCCAATTAGAACTGAGATAGATGGGTGTACAAGAAAAAGATTGTGTTGGTGTCGACTCCTTGGTTCTTGATGGTGCCAGAGCTGCCCTTGTTCACTTAGATGTACTCTTGTTTCTGTGAGCCCATTCAGTTAAATGGGGTAATAAGTCCCATTTAGTGTAAGCCAGCTTGTGTTCAGTTTCTGTTACGTGTGTAGAGATTCCTAAAAAAAACATGTTAGTCATTAGAAGTGAAGAATTATTAATGTTAGACCCTAAAATTCAGAACTACTTGATTTCAGGTAAAGTGTGGTCGATAAGATTGCTTTCATCTGAGCTGAGAAAATGGAATTATATTTATGTAACCTCATAGCAGATGGTTAAATGCTCTCCTGTCATCTCTTGGGTCATGGATTAACTGTACATACCAAGAGGGCATTTAAGGACTTGGAAGACTACTTAGGGGTGTGCAGGGTGTTAGCTTCCTTTTATGGTTATCAAGGGGTTCTAATAAAGGAAGAAGTCATTATAAGCGGACATGACTAAAACTATAAAATGAACCATGTTTAATATTTTTACAGTAAACCTTTCCCATCTTCCATCAGCATCCTTCATGATCCTGTTCAAGCCCCCTCTCTAGCACATAATTCAGAATCCTAAATCTATGGCAGTTCAGTGAGAGATCTCTGGCCACGTTACTTTCCCACAAGAGGAACCACACAAAGCAAGATACATATTCAGCAACGTGAATTGAGTACCATTCTGCAAATTTGACATGACTTCTGCCTTTCAGGGAGTTCACAGATTCCTGGGAGCATTGTTAAGTCATCACATTGGGATTACAATGGATTATTAGGAAAACCTAATAATTGGTTTCTGGGTTTCCTTTTTCAGGGATTATATTTTCACTCTTTACTAAAAGAAAATCAGGTCAAAAGATATTATGATATAGTCTGAACACTTGGACAAATGCTAAAGCTACAATATCACCTTGTGAACAGGATTAAACCTTTTTACCGTTGAATAAAGTTCCTTTGGGCATTGATAGTCTCATCTCCCTATTATACATTTCCTGTTTCTCTGTGTTCTTAGAAGGTTACTGAGAGTCAATTCTAATTATCAAATTAATTTCTAAGCTTACTATATTATTCACCCATTCATGTGTTCATTTGTTGATTCACCAAGTATCTATTAAACGCAAGCTACTTAGCAAGCTGTGTGCCAGGTGAAGCCAGAGGCAGCATAGAGCTGAGAGTGAGGAAAAGATTGCAAATCTTGTTTGGCTACCAAGTGACTGTGTGACCCTGAGTGAGTCATGAAAATTCTCTGCATCTCAATTTCTTTATTTGTAGAATGGGATTAAAATCTGCATCTCACAATCACAAAATAATCCAGGACCATAAATGACATAAATATGTTCAAGGCCATATTGATATAAATGAACGATCACACAAATAAATGAGGGAAAAAGAAAAATTCCAGAAATAAATAGAGAAGGAATTAGGAAATAAAATCATTGCTAGATTAATTGCTGCAGGCAAGATCTACAGGTAAATATTAAAGAACAGGGAATAAAACGTTAAGGAGAAGCAGGATATTTGTATAGCCTCAAAATATCTTCCCAAAATATTTAATAAATATGGCCATGCAGCTATAGCAGGGGTTTCTGTTGGGTACCACCTCCAGGTGGTGTCAAAGTGCTAGTACATCATCACAGGAGTGTTTGGCTTCTGCTGGCCTCCCATTTTGTCTGACTCCCACAGCACCCCAGTCCAGCTTCTCCTCTCTCCTTCCAGACAGGGGAGCTCTTGCCTGACTTCAGCAGGGCCATCCCAGAGAACTCAGCAGGGGGTGCCAAGGAATTAGTCTAATATTGGTCCTAGACCAATAATAGTACTTCTCAGGTGAACAACACAAACAAATGAAAAACTACCCCACAGGGATACATTCTCAATTCACAGTACACAAAATTTCTACAGAATACTCTCTAAAATGAGCTCAAATTTCTAATTACAGAAATATAAGTTAACAATCTACCATGAATGAACCAGCAAAAATAGCAGAATCAGATCACCTTAAAACTGCAAATAATTGAGATATCAAATATATACTAAACAATAAACATTTTCAAATAATTATATAAATAAAATAAAAAATAAAAATGTAAGAAAAGAATAAGAGATTTCAAAAGACCCAAATAAAAGTAAAAATGCAAGCAATTCAAATTCTGCTAACATAAGAAATGCTTACAATTTCTCTGTGCTCCCTTAAATTCAATATCTAATTAGAAGATTATCTGCCTTCAGCGTCTTAACACTTTTTCTTCTACCTCTCTCTGTGGTCTTCAAAATTGTAAACTTTATACTACTTTGATCAGGAAAACTGGAACTGATCTTTGTTGGTTTGAAATCTTGGGAGCTTCCTGGGTGAAATCTGAAAGTGGCCCCCATACAAGGAGGACAAAGAAAGACAGAAGAAAGAGACCACTTCAGATTGGTAGGTGGGAGTTTAATAAGCAAAAGAATTTACATATGAGGCTGGTGTGGGGTGACCACAAGGTGAGTATATCTCCACATCTACTCACCAGAAGCTTACAAGTTCATATAGAGGCCTTCACTCAGTTCAGTCATGTATACCATCCAGATGATCTCTACAATACATTGTTCTCTCAAAGTTATGTCCTTGAAACAGCTCAAAGTGAAGGAATGGTGGGTGTAATATACATTCCAAGGATAAGGGAGGGGAAACGTCACCTTCAATTGCCCAGGTACATCTTATGGATCAATGGGTGGTCACGTCCTCTGAATGACCTCTTCCAACAATCTTTTAAGGAGTTCAGTAAATGAAGCACAGTTCAGATTTCTAATACAGTGTTGCTAGCTGGACTAAGCTAACACTTCTTTGTTTGCTCTTCTTTACATGTATTTTCTAGATTCTGGCTTTAACTTGAACATCCGCTGTTGAAGAGAAATCTCAGGCAACCCAGACATAGGGTTGTGGCTTCTACTTTGGACATATGTTGCGAAGCTTCTCTACTTGCTTTTTCTAGTCTATTGGCTACTTTTGTGACTGTGATAAATGGTCAGATCAATCATGATGGTCATCTGGTCAGTACTGGCCTCATTCTAATCACCCCAACAAGCGGAACCTTACACAGAAAGGATGTGATCACCAGTAGTCACCATTGGACGTGCTTGCCCAAAATGTTGCTAAAACCCTACAACGACATTGAGTCTTCTTCTGATAGTAGGAAGGACAAAAAAGATAAACTTTGGTAGAGCCACTTGTGGAGCAATAAAATATGAATTTTGCAACAACCTTAAATGCTCATGGTACACTCCTTGCCAAGCTAAATTCTGAATGAAGCAGGGACTCAGCCACATACAAGTGAGTTGCAACCAAGTAAATAACATAGGTCCTGACCTGGGGAGAGAAAACAACCATCTCTACTGGTCTCCCATAGTATCGGCTGCTATAACATTATAATAGTGTAAGCTTTTAAATCAACAAGAATTGTTAGGGTCATTGTTTAACTCTAGATACTAGATCATAACCATGCTGGGTCACAGAGGTGTGCAGTGTGAAGGAGCTGAGATTTATTGGGATCTGTAGAAGTAAATAAAACTGTGATTGAAGGTAGAAAAGAGACAAAATCACAGAACTGAAGCAAGATGCCGAACAATCTAGTCTGGTCTCCATGATCTCATGATCACCGAGTCATGGACAGCACTATTTATCCCACTCTCTCCTGCCTCAGGGGGTGGTAATAAGTTTCTGGGAAAGACTATCAAGAAAGACTGTTCCATAGGGAATATAGTCGACGGCATTGTAATAGCTATGTACGATGTCAGGGGGGTAGTAGGCTCGGGGGGGTTTTCACTGTGAGGGGTATAAATGTCTAATCATTATGTTGTTTTGCGCACCTGAAACTGATTTTTTTAAAAAGTAAAAAAGAAAGAAAGAAAGACTGTTCCATAATTTAGTTTCCATCAATATAACAGATCAGAAATTTTACAACACACTGGTTACAAAAATCTAAAAATGTTAGCAAAAATATTTTTCAAGGACCTTTATAAATTAATTAATAAACCTAGAATAAAGTAAATGAGCTCCTCTAAGTTCTGAAGAAATGGGAATGTGAGTGGGGGATGACAGCCAGCACTGTAGCTATTGCATACCCAAGACATGTCAAGGGATCCATTTGGGCTGGAGTATCAGCAATGAGGCGGAAGTTAATTAAGCCTGTGCATGCACAGAACAGGACACTGGACTTTTGATCACCCTGCACTAAGCAGGGTGAATCAGAAAAAAAAAAGCTCATCCAGTGCAGGTGAAAAATAAGGATGTGTCCTGCCCTTTGCTCTGGATCCCCTGAGATCCACCTGAGTTTGGGTCTAAATATTGTGTGTGTGTGTGTGTGTGTGTGTGTGTGTGTCTCTCTCTCTCTCTCTCTCTATCTATCTATCTATCTATCTATCTATCTATCTATCTATATATATATATATATATTTCAATTGAAGAAACCACAACCTGAGTAATTTATTTTAAAGTAAACCTGGTTCTGTAGAGAACCCCTGGATGCCTGCAGAATCAAAGGCACATCTCTCAGGAGAAACACACCTCAGCATGGGCCTCTTATTATACTCTTACAGAAAGTGGAAATCCGACACACAAAGAATTTGCACTTATGAAATAAAAGAGAAAATAACAGATGATTAAAAAAATGACCAAACTGGTTTGATAAAATTCAGACAGAATTTTTAGAATTGAAAAATATGATCACTGAAATTAAAAAACAAAATGCAATTGAAAACTTAAACACTAGAAGAGACGTTTACAGAGGGACTAAGTAACTGGAAGGTAGATATGATGAAACTGAACAGAATGAACCAAAGAGAGAAAGAGACTGAAATAGGAAAGAGAGGTTAAGAACGTGGGGAACGAAGTAACATACATCTAAGTAATGTGGAGGAAGGAAATGAAAGGGAAAACGAGGAGTGAATAATATGGAGAGAGATAAGACCGCAGAGTTTCTCAGGCTCGCTAAAAGACATGAACCATCAAATCTACGAAGTCATTAAACCCCCAAAAAAGTAACACTAAAAAAAAAACATTGTTAGTTACAGTGCAAACTGCACCAAAGATAAAGAGAGGGTCTTAAGTGCAACAACAGAAAAAATATAGACTGTATACCAAGAGCAATATTCAGATTGATGTCTAACTTTTTGATGGAGGGGGGGAGGGCGGGAGGAGGAGCCAGAATGTTGAATACTGCCACTTATAGACCTACACCAAAGCTTAGAAAGCAGCGGTTCTGAACCAGTGGGTTGCGACCCCTTTGGGGGTCAAATGACCCTTTCACAGGGGTCACCTAAGACCATCGGAAAACAAAAAGATACTTACGTTACGATTCATAACAGTAGCAAAATTACAGTTATAGAGTAGCAACGAAAATAATTTTATGGTTGGGGGTCACCACAACATGAGGAACTGTATTAAGGGGTCGCGGCATTAGGAAGGTTGAGAACCACTGTTTAAAGGATATTATTTGAGAAAAAAGAAAAATGGCCCTAAGGATGAAAAGTGAGTAATGAAACTGCTAGACATGCGAATTAAACTAAACAGACAATTCTTGTGCAAAATAAGACAATGAATAATAATATAAATATTTTTAAAATAATGAAAGTAATTAGTGAGGTTAAAAACAAATAAGTATATTTAAAAAGCTAAGCAAGACTATCATGCAAGTTTGGAGTGTGTGTTTGCAATCGAAACATTCATCCATTTAACAATATTTGGTGAGCACTTACGATGAGGAGGAATTATTTGATCCACTGGGTGTACAAAAGTGAACAAAGTAAAAAATTCTTGTTCTTGTGAATCTCCACATTAGTATAGAAAAGCAAGCAATAAGCAAACAAAGCCAGATGATGATAAATTCTATAGATAAGAATATAGTGGTGGTGGAGAGAGGGTGAGTGAGCTGAGGGATTTTGTTATCCCTTATTATCTGTCATACAGTTCATATATTCTGTGTGTTCTTTCTATAAATCTACCTTATGGTAAATAGAAAATTACTCTAGGACTTTTATATTGTTGAACGAGAATTCAACTCAAGTAAATGTAACCTTAACTATATAAAGTGTGGATGTAAAAATTTTTTAAATGAAAAATAAAAATAATCTAAATATCTTCCAAACAGGTATGAGGAGGGGTAGGTAATGGAACGAGGGAAAAAATAATCCAAAGAAAACCAAGAAAGAGGAAAAGCTGAGACATAGAAAGAGTGGAGCAAATAGAAAGCTTAAAAATAAGATGATAAAAATAAAACATATTTCAGGAATTACAGTAAATGAAAATGGACGGAGCTCTATGGGTAAATGGCAGGAACTGTCAGACTGGATTACAAAAATCAAACAATATGTGCCCTTTAAGTGAAACAAGCCTCAGACAAAGAGACAAATATTGAGGATAAAGAAATGAAATAAACATACTAGGCAAATATTAGCCAAAGATAGCTGGTATCTAGTATATCTATATCATACCAGTCAAAATAGATGTAACTACACACACATAAAATATATATTTGCTTTTATGTATAAATATGTGTCTATATAAATACATACAGAAGGTGCCAAAAAAATGTACATACATTTTAAGAAAGGAAAAAACTGTATTAAAATTACACTGATGGTGGGCCGGCCGAGTGGCGTGATGGTTAAGAGCTGGCTTGGGATGCCAGAGGGCCCCGGTTCGGATCCCACATATGAGGGCCAGTGACACTGCCCTCTACAGCTAAGATGCTGAACAACAGCTCAACCTGGAGCTGGGCTGCCGTGGGTCACCGGCGATGGCGTAGGCTGCAGCCCCTGCTGCAGTGGGCTGCCATAAACTACCATGTGTAGCCATCAGCCAGCGTGAGCGGGCAGCAGCAGCCGTGAGCGGCCGTCCAGAGGCCGGCAACTGATCTGCCTCGCCTGGGAAGAGCGCAATGATGGTGCCAACTTGGGCCAGTGAAGCAACGTCCTCCACAACTAGACTGAAGAACAAAATGACAGCAACTTGTCTGTTCCCCTTCCCCCAATTCCCCAGCACTGTTCTCATCCCAATTCCCCAATTAAAAAAAAATGTGTAATCATTTCTTTGGCATCTTCTGTATATACAGAGAGACAAATACATATAAAGCTAGAGTTCAAGAAGATCATTCCACAGTGAAAAAAGTTTCAGTTTTCCTGGGTGATGTAATTCTAAATTTGTATTGTCCTAATGTATCCAAACTATGTAGAACAAAAACTGAAAGAACTATCAGGAAAAATGACAATTCTTTCAATCTGAAGGAGGTATTAAATCCTTCCTTAGTGGTTTACAGATCAAGCAAGACTCCAAGGTTTTTTGGTCTGAACAACTGGAAGAATGAAATTGCCATTTTCTAAAAAGGGAGAGCTGTGGGAAGAGTAGAAACTTGGTTTTAGATATGTCAACCTTTAGTTGGCAATTAGACATCCAGGAGAGATACCATATAGGCAGCTGGATATATGCGTTTGGAGTTCAGAGGAGTGGTATAGGCTAAAGATATACATGTGACAGTCATCAGCATATGGGTGTTTTTTTAAGTCATAAAACTGGATGAGGTCACCAAGGGAGTGCATATAGATAGAAAAGGGAAGAGGCCCAAAGATTGAGTTTGGGAGTCAACCCATAATTAGAGTTAGGAAACTAAGGAGGAACTAACAATAGTGGCTGAGGAGTGATCAGACGTGCAGGAAGAAAGCCAGAGTAGCCAAATGCATCAAATGCCGTTAATAGGTTAAGCAGAAGGGCTGGATATAGATGTAAAAATCTTAAACAGAGTAACAGCAAATTACATTTAGCAGTACTTGAAAATAAAATCATATCCTAATCAAGTTGGATTTATCACAAAGATGCAAGACTAATATGGCATTAGGAAATCTATTAGCTTATTTTCTATATTAACATTAAGAGAGTCAAATTATCATTTTAAAGATGCAGGAAAGCATTTAACAAAATTCAACACCCATTTATAATAAAAGTTTCCAACAAACGAGTAAAAGACTAAATATCTCTTACCTTGATTGAGTGTTGGCCAAAAATCTAGAGCTATGATCCACTGGATATTCAAATAATGGAACTGACTTTTAAAAATTAAAAATAAGGCAAGGGTGCTCACTACTCAACATATTCTATTAAGCATTGTCTTGCAGATTGCAATGATCTTAGTAAGTAAGAATAAAATGTAAAATGTAGGAGGATTGGCTGGAAGATACAAAATGTTATTATTCAAGAATTACGTAACTATCTACAAAAACAAAAAAACAAAAAATAGTCTACAGACAAAAAGTTAGTATTTTTAAGAGTTTTGAGATATAGTTAGAAAAAGATTTATATTAAATTAATTGTATTTATATACTCCAAAAACAGTTAGAAAATTCAATTTTAAAAAGGTACTTTGTATACTAACAGCAATAATGCAATATATGTATTTTACCTAAGACTACAATTAATAAATGATGTGCAAATTCTTTTCTCAGAAAATTATAAAATAATATAAGGACATTAAAGAACTAAATAAGTGATCTTTGAAGTCAGTGATATACAACAATCTTAGATTGGAAGACTAAATATCATTAAAAAATTAAAATTACCCCTACATTGACCTATAATTTGAATGCAATTTCATCAAAATCCCAAGAAGTTTTTGAAAGGAATTCAATAAGCTGATTCTAAAATCTACATGAAAGACCAAAGGCCAGCAAGAGCCAACACTCTTAAGAAAGGGAAGTCTTGCTCTACCAGGGAAAAAGATTTATCATAAAGCTATCCTAAATAAAATCATGAGAATTAGCTTAATTATAGACAAAAACAATGGAACAGAAAAGAGAACCCAGAAACAAAGTCTTACATATATGTAATTTGCTATATTGATGGATGTGGGGAAATGAGATACTTTATTTTAATAAATGATGCTAGAAAAATTGGTTATTCATATGGAAAAATTGAAATTCTATTTCCAAGGTCCCAATGCATACAAATCAATTCCTTATGGATGGAAGACGAATGTAAAAGGCAAAACTTTGAAATCTATCTGTGACTTCAGAATAGAGAAACAAGCGCTGACCATAAAAGGAAAATATTTTACTAGATTACAAAATTTTAATGTCTGTCTTGACATTAAGAACTTTTATTTATCAAAAGATTCCAGGGGAAAAAAATTAAAATACAAGCCATAAACTATGAGAAAGATTAGAAAAAAGATTATATTTTTACATACTTTCAAATAATCAACAAGAAAATGAGAAACAACCCCACATAAAACCCTTCAAAAGATATTAACAAGCATTTCCCAGAAGAAGCAAAACAAATGACTAACAAATATGTGGGGAAAATATCCACCCTAAATAGTAATCAGAGGATTGCAAAACAAGACAATGAAATGGGATTTACAATCACCAATATGACAAATATTTTAAACCTGACAATAGCAATTATGACAAGAATGTGGAGCAATGAGAACTACGTACCAATGATGGAAATTCAAATAAGTAGAACCAACTGGAAGTACAATTGACATTATCTTGTTAAGCCAATGAATATAAACCCTACGACTCATACATAAGTTTCACTCCTAAGAATACCCTAATTATAACCTAAAGCAGCACTATCGAATAGAAATGTAAAGCAAGCTGCACAGGTAACTTAACCTAGACCATGGATCATAAACAAAACAACTGCCATTGATTAAGCAAATAATTGACACCACTAATTCAGTGCCTTCTCTATGCTAGGTGCTGGGTCTGCATCAAGCCTCTCATTTTCACCATGCTGTTCTTTTTCATATGAGGAAAACGAGTCTCAAAAAGTTATATTGAGGTCATACATTTTAAAGATGGCAGCGCTAGACTGCAAACCTACACTGAGGTGCCTGTTCCTAATCTTTATAAACACTACAGGAATGCGGGTAGATGGTCAATATCTTCTGGCAGTAGAATTTGTAGCTGGGCTCACACTGCATGAGAGATGATATCCTTCCACTTGTGGTCATGACAGCCTTCCCAATGTAAATGATGACATTTACATGGAATTTGACTGTGTGTAAACCACCCTCATGGGTGGGACATGCCTGAGACCAGACAGGATGAGCTCCTGGTATGTCACTGAGGAAGGAGAGGTGGTAAGGGAACCAAATCAACAACAAGATGGCGAGGAACGAAGGCGGGCGATGATTCTAAAGATGCTGTCCAATTAATGAAAATGAAGGCGGAGGCAAAGCTTTTTGGGTGGTTGGGGCAGTTTTGCTTTTTAAAAAGCATACTTTGAAGCTTGATGCTACATATAGCGAATAATTCATACTCTTTACTACAGGAAGTCTCTGGTTTCCTTTATTGTGAGCTTAGGGAACTCACAGGGCATTACAGCCACAGAGGTCCCAGGCAACACAATAGGTGAGGCTGGAATGTCCCTTGAATGTCCACAACAGACAAAAGCTGGGTAAAATCAAGAGCCAAGACCAGAAAAACTAGATGAAGGGCTAGATGTAAGAGGTGACGATGAAAGCACAGGGCAGGCAGCCTCGCTGAGCAAGTCAAGAAGTTCTGGAAGCAACCACCAGAGAGACAACAGGACTGAAGTACAGCTTTCCTCCTCAAAGGGGACCCATGCTATACGGTGGTTAGAGAGGGGTAGGACCGCCAGGCGATGAGGTCTCACGAGACTGACACCCTCAGCTGCTCCCGGAGACGGTGGTAGTACCTAGCTGCTACTTTGGTGAAGCTACTCCCTCTGAGAGTTACTGGGGCTGTTCTAGCCCAGAAGTCCTTAAAAGATGTTGCTCCTGGTAACAGTAATAGCTCCCAGGAGCTGCTCCTACAGCAACACTTATGTCCTTGACAGACTCTTGAGTCCTTTAGACCAGTTAAAAAAAAAATGATGATGATTATGATCATGATGATGATGATAATGGCTAACTTTTACTAAGCACTTACCATGTACCAGAAACCACATACTGAGAAACGCTTATTTCATTTATTCCTACCAATAACCCCATGATGAACGTATTATTATACCTCTTTTAGCAAAACAGGAAAATGAAGCACAATTCAGTTAAATAACATGCTCAAGTTCATAGTTTTTAAATGCCAGAGCTAAGATTTGAACCCAAGTCTTTCTGATTTCAAACTCTATGCTCTAAACTCTATAATACTGTCTCCCAAATTTGAATGATGCACAAACTTCTTTAAAGGGGGAAATTTTTTTTTTAAGATTTTTATTGGGGAATTGGGGGATGGGAACAGACAAGTTACTGTCTTTTTGTTCTTCAGTCTAGTTGTGGAGGACGTTGCTTCACTGGCCAAGTTGGCACCTTCATTGCCTTCTTCCCGGGTGAGGCAGATCAGTCGCCGGTTTCTGGACGGCCACTCACAGGCGGCTTGAGGGCCGCTCACGCTGGCTACACATGGTAGCCCATAGCAACCCACTGCAGCAGGGCTTCAGTCTCCGCCGTCACCAACTACTCGTCGCAACCCAGCTCCAGGTTGAGCTGTTGTTCAGCATCTTAGCTGTAGAGAGCAGCGTCACTTGCCCTCATATGTGGGATCCGAACCGGGGCCCTCTGGCATCCCAAGCCAGCTCTCAACCAACGTGCCACTCAGTCAGCCCCCCCAAAAAAATCTTACGCACCTCACTTCCAGTATTGACTTGTTACTTTTATTACAATTTTATGAAAGTGTGAACAAATATACACCTAGCTATAAACTCCTAAAATTATGAAACCAAAACCAAACATATGTTAAAAACATTTAATAACTATACTAGAAGATAAAAAAAGTTAGCTTTAAGAACGTTTCTTCAGCATGATGAAGGATGCTGTCCTGCTGAAACTAGATTGTCAGTGTGGGTTTTAACAGGAGAAAGATGGGCCTTGGGTCAGCTTCTGTAGTTAGTAATTTTATTATTTTTTTTGCATGTTTTTTGGCTTCAGTAATTCAGATAATGCCTGTTAGCATAAGTATGTTATTAATTATTTCAAAGCTTTTCTTGCTGGTACACAATAAATAGACCTCAAATGTTTCTAGAACGCTGCTAACAAACAATCTTCAAGTGTCAATTTTAATTAAGTGTCATTTGATAACTCTGTAATGCTGTCTTTTTTACTTGAAAAGAAGGCTATGATTGCAGCATTATTAAAATTTTCATTAAATAACCTTGATTGCCAGAAGCTGGTCTCATTTCATGTGTCTGGCCATGCTTACAGTGAATGAGCGGTGCAAGTTTGCCTTGTTCAAGGATGGGTTCTCCAGAGGGTGTCTGTGCAATTTGGGAGCACCTACCCAGGTCCATATTATTTTAAGTTCAATGTGTCTACAGGCCATGGGCACTTGTGCCCTCTGAGAGCTCAGCTTTCTCATTATGTGTCTTCCTGTGATGCTTTTGTTAGCGAATCATTACCTGAAGTCACTGGACCTTCCTTCAGTAAAAATAAAATTTATAAAAACAAATGCAAATGTCCTCGTGGAAATTGTGTGGCGGCTCTTGGAATGAGTAATCTCAAAATGATTCAGA
>NW_017731598.1:258748-270352 GCF_001890085.2 Hipposideros armiger
TTGCAAAAATGCATCATGACTTTTCCGACAACCCAATAAAACAAACAGCACCTGAACTCCATCTATATGGTCACTAGCGATACAGCTACATGGTTAAAAACAGAATGGGCCATTTTCTGTCTTTACACTGATGTCTTTACACTGTTGACTACTTCTCTCTGACTGTTCTTCCCTTCTTTGCTCCCACTCTTTTCTCCTGCAACCTCTCTGACCCCCTCCTCTCAGCTTCTTTCACAAGCTTCATCCTTCAGCCCATTCCAGGGGGATGCCCCTTCCTTCTCTCCCATCCTTCTTCTTCTGCATTAGTAATGCGCACATTGTTTTGCTTGCATTTTTGTTTTAGACTGATGCCACAGTCTCCTTCTTGGTCCTCTTGCCTTTAATCTTGCTTCTGTCTAATTCAGCTTCCACATAACTGACAGGGAAATTTTCCAAAGTAAACCTCATAAATCCTTTCCTTACTTAAACACACTCCAACAAGCCTCACTGTCCATAAAACACAAGCTCCTTGGCCAGGCATAAAATTGTTTCATGACCTGTCTCCCGCCTGACCTCCCACTACTCCTTCCACAGGTATCTCATGATCAGGTCCTACAGAATTATTTGCAGCTCCAAAGTATTCAGGCCATCTCTCTGGAATCTCCGACCCTTTGCCAGGCCAGCCCTGCCCAGGTAACCTTCCCTGAGCATGCCCATGGCACCACCTAATCTTAGGGAGCTGTCACTCCTTTCTGATCTTCCTTTGTGCCCACTATATGTCTTCATTATAAATTCCTCTTGTAGTGGTTTGAATAGGATTTAGAGAGGAAAACAGATCACTATAAGTATTATGGATTTATTGCAGGAGATTTACACCAACTCGGCTCCTTTTTTTGCTCTCATGTGAGAAAAGAGACAATATGAAAGGAGAAGTTGAAAGGTCAGAAAAAGTCACCCATCAAGCTCCCTGCAGCAAAGGTACAGGTGGACCACTGGGGGCTTGAAGAGAATTCTAAGCCACCAAAATGAGACCACAAAGAGACCTGATGGGGAAGTCTCTAGAAATTGGCCCCTCTGGAAAAGAAATTGCCTGTGCACAGCTGCAGCCTAGCTGGGTGCCCAGCCAAGCATCTGATGGTTGGTCTGGAGCCTCTCTTTGAAGGTAAGCTGGATGAAAAGTGGAGGAGAAAACAAGCTGGAGCCTACCAGGTACCTCTGCATCTGTCCATCACCATAGTTGACAATGAAAACATTCTGATAGCAATGAACTCTGCTTTGTTTCTGTCAGCCAAATCGCATACAGGCTCTTCTTTCAGAAAATAAGTCAAAGAAGGTTTTCCTGGAAAATACAGTTCCCAGTTTGGGCCAAGTTGACCTAACACAGTCCAGTACACCTTAACTGTCTGTCTCTACTTTAGTCTGTGATATCAGAAGACAAGAGTGTGTGTCTCCATTTTCAACTATTAGCATCAACCACAGGGCCTAAGACATAGGAGAGACTTAGCAGAGGTCTGGGCAATGAATGAAGGGCATTGGTAGAGATGATACGGCATCTGTGTTCAGTCATTCTCAGAGCAGATGTGGGAATGGTATTCATTCTTGGTATCGAAAATCTCTCATGTGACAAGATTGGATTCCAGTGACTAAATAACTGTAGAAGGATTCTACTGTAAAAGATAAACCTGATTATCTACATCTAACACATTTACTTAAAATTTAAAGAAAATGGAAACATGTTTTCTAAAAGCAAATTTGCTTTTTTCCCTTTAATGCTATTGATGTCTTAAGTTTTATTGTGCTTTGTTTTGATTTTAGGGTGGTCATTTATTTTTTGGTTTTCTATTTTGTTTTCTTTCTTTCTTTCTTTTTAAGTTGCAGAAAAAGGAGTTTAGTAGAAGAAATACATTTCAAGGAAACAGAAGCAGGCCCAATCAGTGGTAGAGAATGGCTCAAGGGCCATTATTAGAAAACAAAGTACACTCCAAAGAGTTGAGAGTGGCCCCGAGCAGAGGCAAGGCTCAAAATGTTCAAAAAAAGCCTCTATTTTGTTTTCTATTTGTTGTTTTCTATGTTGTTGTTTTTAGGATGCTGAGAGTAATGTATATGGAAGGACTATATTATGTTGACAGATTTATCCTGAGGTTAATAGTGTTCTCATCAGAAAATCAAAACAGTTTGAAATGATATCTGTTTTTTTAAGTCTACTCCAAGAATATCAAAGATCTACCCATCTGTCCTTATCTCAGAGAAGGAAAAAAATGTCTCCTTCAACAAAGAGAGAAGGGCAAAATCAGAGTTAAGAGTCTTCACAAAAAATCTTGTGGTTTTATTTTAATCTTAAATCTGATAATTGAATCTTACACATTCCTAATTGTAAATTATCCTTCTGATAAAAGCCAATGAACATTTGGGATGAGGGAGCCATTTGGGAGAAAAGAGTCAGCACTGGTTTTATTTGGTCAGTACAAAGATTACAGTGTGATATTTCTCTCCTTGTTTCTTCTCCCTGGCTTCTTGTAGGTCAATATTGTGTGCAATAACATTGTCAGAGTAACTTGTTTTTCTGGTACCATATTTCTGGTCTACTGAAATATTGGGAGGAAAAGTTTTGAAATAAAATTAGTATATCCAGGCTTTTATTTGACTTTTACAACCAAAACTCTAGGTCTGTGACCACAAAAATAACAAACTCTTCCCTGCTGTCAGCTGCTATGGGGTGTTTTATATTACCTTATTCTCAAAGTGGTGGGTATTGATAAAGCTGATATGGCATTTGTGTTCAAAAGTAATGTGAAACTGCAGAATAAAAGTGTCACATCTTCTTTGCCTATAACTCTTACTAAAGATATTTTGAGAAATTTAATAGTAAACTAAACATAGCTATATTTTTTACATGGGCTTACAATATAAAATGAGACGCCAAAGAAACGTTGACTTTATTGGGGATCTCTTTGGAAAATGTACCTCTCCACCCCCAGCCCCCATGCCATTAAGGGTGGTTTGATAGAAATTGTTGAGAAGCCTGGTCTTAAAGCAAGCATTATTTTTGGCATTAGTGATGAAAAATACTGATGTTTTTAGACAAAGGGAATTTTCTGTCATCCCCAGAAAGATTTAGGACTGGAAGCTACTATCGAAATTGATACTGTCAAGTTAATCCAAGAAGCATTTTTATGATTCTTTATTACCAGACGTAACACAAGACAGCATGTCATTTGATCATTGATGCTGTCATGAATCAACATCCATTTGTCAGACTGAAGAGAACAAATGACAAGAGGGTCAGGGATTGAAAAGGGGAGTGGCCTGGGTTAGAAGTCCACTGTCACATTGGAAGATGTTTCTGGATTTTGTGGCTTCAAGACAGCTAGGCCATCCTCCCACCCTCCCTTCCCCCTGTCTTCTCTCCTACCTCTCTCCCCAAAACCGTCTCTCTTCTTTTGGAGCCTTAGACCAGCAATACGTGATATTTTACAGATTCCTGCAATGCCTTGGGTTAGATTACCCATTAAGAGACGCTCCAGTGTTCCTTATTACAGTTCAATATATAAATTTTAGCAAAAATGCTGAAAGATGTTCAAGAATAAGAAGTGCTTTAATTCTTATAAATTAGAAAAGTCCAAATTCACTAACTTTGGCAGCGAGTGGTTTGCACATAACAAAGTCACTCCAACATGGGAAACCAGAACTGCCTTGGCTTACTATGGGGTGGGTTCAGGCTGAGGGGCTGAGTTATCCAAATCCACACCTTAATATCGGATAGGTGATAACCTTTGCTGAAATCGATGAATTCATTTCCATTTGGCAGCTCCCTGTCCTGAAGGTGTTCTTGTAAGAACAATGTAGATTTTGTTTCCATGTGAACTGTATCCCTTGATCCCATATTGGTAGGGCAATCATAAGACTGCAGTGACCAGAGTCCCTCTTTACTCTTATAATGATCCTAGTTTACATGATAAATTCAACAGTTTCTTTTAAAACCTTACTCCAAAAACTGACAGTAAAGCTAAGCTAATTCCCGCTAACTCAGAGCCAGCAAAACAAAAACATAGCATTAATGCAAGTAATTTGGTCACAGTGAGGTTGAACTGACTCACCAAGACCATCCAGTAGATACAACTGAGGGACCACCGCCTTCCAGAGCCACCATGACAACAGAGGGAGGGGCCCCTCTCCCTGGAAATGCGGCTGCGCACAGCCCAGCAGAAATCACTGTGTCAGTCGCCAGGCCACCTGCTTCAGCCTACCACTTCCTGCCGGTCCCTTCTTCTGGCCGCCCTCGCTTTCCAGGGCAGTGCTGCACCTCAACAGAGGGGTGCTGGCTTGAGAGCCAGAGCACTTGTGTTTGAATTCTGAGCTATCACTTACCAGCTGTGTGACCTCAGGCTAATACATTTAACCTCTGTAAGCCTCAGTTTTTCCCTCCACAAAACCAGAATAATTAGAACTGCCTTGTAGGGTTGATATAAGGATCAGAGATTATGTAAGTATTTAGCCTGGGGTCTAGTATAAAGTTAGCACAAAATAAATAGAAGCTGTTTTCTTAGTCTAAATCTGAATCCTGCAGAATTTAGTAGCCGACTCTCCATATCTTATAAATGGGTCTCTATTTTTATATGCCCCACTCTCATCAGTCCTGTGCGTCAGCAAATCCCCTGAGGACAGTCTCCATATGTACCTCAATTTTGCCCACAGCACCTAGTGTTCTGGGGTGCGAGACACAAAGCAGGCCTTCAATACATTCCTGATCGATTAATCAATCGCTTCCCAAGCCCAGTGAACACTGATGGGCAGGACTGCCAGCTCCTCCGCGTGCCCTACATACAAGGCATCCCAGCGCCAGGCTTGCCCGAGATGTCCACAGGGAATGGGACATCTTGTGAGGCAAAGGTGCGAGGTCCTATGTGGAGTCAAAATAATTTATTCTTTGAAAGCCATGAAATTTTACTGCTTCTCTTTTCTTTAACCATGTTCATAAATAACAGCATGTTGGCATTACTTTTCTTCATTCCAAAGAGTAGAAATAGAAAATAGGCACTGGGTTTGCAGCTTGCAATGCTGTGTTGCTGGCAAATGAAGCTCATGCATTCATAAACAGCAACCCCACCCCAAGATGCTGTTATGATACACACATACACACACACACATACACACACACACACACACACGTTTAAATATATTTTTAAATGTTTAAAATATTTTAACTGTGGATTTTATGGAGAGGTCTAAGTGGGTGCAGGAACCAGACAAGCCAGAAAATCACCAAATCTATTTTCTGTTCCTTGCTACGGTGACTTGGCTTAAAATTAGTGTTTCCTCCAGGACCACGGCCTACATAGTTTGCAATAAACTATAATGTAGTACTTCAGTTCTTGAGTCTATTCCTATGAAGTAGAGAATATCATATGCTGCAGTCATGTTGTCATAAATTGCTTAAGCCACTCAAGGCCAGGGGCAGTTTTCTAGACCCTGGTATACATCCACTCCTACCTAGGGCTGAACTTTTGGGCAGATATCCAGTATAGACCTATCTTAACAATGGCATCACAGCAAGCATTCCTGATAATATTCATTGGCCTTGCATTTTTATGATACTTCCTGTGATCAAACCAGTGACGAGATGCAGCCATCACCACCTCTTCCCTCCAGCCCTTGCCTGGTGTCTGGGCATACGAAGCATTTGCCCTTCCTATCAGTGCACCTCAATTACCAAAGGTGCCCCTTTCAACTTCTGCTGCTCACTCTGAGACCTGAAAATGTTGGGGGGGTCAAA
Organism: Hipposideros armiger; assembly: GCF_001890085.2. Taxonomy (NCBI): domain Eukaryota; kingdom Metazoa; phylum Chordata; class Mammalia; order Chiroptera; family Hipposideridae; genus Hipposideros; species Hipposideros armiger. The sequence continues at coordinate 264,501 of NW_017731598.1, forward strand.
ACACTGACCCCAAACATCATTTACAGTGAATAAGATGTGATCTGGATTCTCTCCATTTTTTTTAAACACCTTGAGGCTCTCTGCGTCTCTCTTTGAGAAATTAAACTAATACAAGAATTTCAAAATCCATTTTTCTTGCTCAAAAGCAGCACTCAAATGCCCATCAAGCTTACAAAAAGACCTCCCATCATCTATTGTTGGTCTTCCTAGTAACATTTTGGTGATATAAGTTTGACCATGCACTTTCTAAAGCAGTCAAGGACAAGCCGGGGTGGGTAGATCCTCTCTCTGCCCACAACAGGTCAGCCTTGAACTTCTTACCTTCTGAGTGGGGCACAGAGTCTGAAAGGGGAGACAGGGGTCAGTAAAGGTACATGTTTGCCAATGGCTTCATTGTGCTAACTGGCTCAGGCAGGGTCAGAGGCATAAACATTTAAACAATCATGTAACCAAAGGGGTCCACATAGCACTTCACCACAGAAAGACTGGAAAACTGTCATTTACAAAGATTTGCTCTTCCAGCAATGAGCAGTTTGCTTTTCCCTTTCACCGCAATAGCAGTAAGGAGAAGACCACCATCACACCAGGCTCTCTCTCAGGGCTTTCACATGGGCACCTCATGCTGTCTTTACAAGAGTCCTGTAAAGGTTCACACTCACATTTTAGAGAAGAAACTGACTTCCAGATGAGTCAACATATCCCGAGGTCCCACAGTAGTGACAAAGTTGTGACCATGCCCAGGTCTCCCAACTCCAGCACACTGGCTCTTCCCTTACGGGCCTTAGGAACAGGTGATGCAGACAGTTGGCTGTATGGTGTCCTGCAGATGCTCCCCTGGACCACCCTCCGACACCCTGAGTTCTCTGTCAAATGTCTCTTCTCGGCCTCCACTGCCAGTACCCAATAATCTTACCCTCAACAGGTCAAGCACTCAACACTGGCACCCATCCTGAGGGCCAGTGCAGGGTCCCCAGGTGCAGCTGTGCAGGTCAGACACGGCTCAACCCAAGAGGGTGCATTAACACTATGGCGTAAATGACCGTCCTGTCTCAATATGCAAATGGTGTGCCATGGCCCTCAGACCAGATATGACTGGTTGTGGAACTGGTGTGCCGGGCTCATGTGTAACACTCTACTACGTTTATATAATCCCATCTAATTCTCAGTACAAATTTTATGATAGAACACTAAAATATCAATAAATAAAGCCCAATGTGTAAAAACTAAGCATAACAGAAACTATAATATTATAACATTGATAGTAATGAGGATTCCAGGATGCTAATTAAAAATTTTAGTATTTAAAGATTATCATGTTTTACTAAAAATTCACAAGCTAGACCTGCTCTTTTCATATCACTGGGCATTTTTATACCTGCCATAAGTCTCATAATATACTACATCGAGGTCTATGATATTATAGCAAGGCTCCATTAGATTCACACAAATAACTGAAATTACAACATGATAATATATGAAAAGAGAAAAGGAATTTTAAAAAATAAATATAGGCCTTACCAAATTTGATTTCTGAATGAAGAATAAAAAAAAATCTCTGATCCTTCTACAACATTATAGTTTTTAAAAGATCGGCCTACATTATTTTTTTCTGTTGGGGTAGCAACATGTTTAGCTAACATTTGAACAAACTACTAAAGGCTGAAAATTAATCTTCAATATTTTCATTGTCAGTATCTCTATTAGTTGGCCTAACTTATACTTTGGAAAACAATAAGAAAAAAAAGCAAAAATTACCTAGCATAGACAATGATGTCCTTTCTAAATGCTTATGTACCCATGGTAAATGTTGGCAAAAGTGGCTGCAGTTATTTCCACCTGTGTGTGCATACCACTCTGCCACGTGCTTTTGTGTTCCTCTAATCAAAAGGTGGAGTCTGTGTCCCTAGCCCTGGAATCTGAGCTGACCTTGGCATGACCAACAGAAGGTATGGTGTGACAGTTCTGGGCCCCTTGGAAGGCCGCCATGTGAATCCCACCAAGCTAGCCTTCTGAGGGATGAGTGACCATGTGGAGCAGAGCTAAGCCAACCCAGATGAAAATACCTCGGACCAGCCAGACCCCAGCTGACCCAACAGCTGACCAGAGACACATGAGTGACCTGGGCCAAATCCAGAACCACTCAACTGAACCCAGGCCAAATGGCTCACCCCCAGAATCATGAATAAAACAATTGGTGGTTGTTTTAAGATGTGAAGATTTGGGGCTGTTTATTAAGTATAAAAATCTAACTGACTCAACACATAAGAGAAGAAACAATATCATTTTATAGTCTTCATATCTAGTTTCCTTTTATCTGCAATCTCTGGTACAAATGTTTCTACCTCATCTCATTTTACAGTCCTGCTTGTAGGATTTTAGTCTTTATGGGGCTACTTTCTCTAGCAATAGGACAGCTTTCTTTCTGCCTAGCTAGCAGACACACAGATGTTGTCCCACTGACCCCACAGACCCTATCTTCACACGACTGCCTGGAAAAGAAAATTGGCTTGGAAATTAATTTTTCAGATTTATAAGCCATTTCAAATTTTTGACCTGTGACAAACCTTCCTTAGTGAAGAACTGTACACAGTTCCGTGAGACCATCAGAGTCCATAGAATAAAAGCTGCCTAAAGAAGCTGCACTTAGTCCTCTAGGCCAGTGGTTCAAGTACATGATACTACCTCACCTTGAAATTTGAGGAGCTTTAACTTCTGAAATCACAAAGCTATAAGAGACCTTGAATTCCTAAAATTAGACTACCAAGAGAATTCCCAAGACAACAATCATAATCATAATCATCATCAGCTGATATTCACAGCATTCTTAATCTCTAAGGAATCTAAAGGAAAGTCTGAGCAACCTGAAGGTGGTGCCAAATACAATGTGTCCTCTGATACAAGGAAGAACTGGCAGATGACATTTTTTAAAAAGCAATAAAATTGCTTTGTGAAATAGAATGAAAAAAAAAGAAGTAACAGAAGCTAAGCGGCATGATCAAAAGGATGATGAAGGTCAGGTGGGAGATTCACAGGGGACAGAAACAGATCTATATTCCACATAATTTTTCACGACTGAACCCTCAGTAATAAGGCATTTACTTCAGGTTTATCACCACTAATCTCCTGGTAAACTGTCAGAGTCTCATTTTCTACATCTGATTCCCTTTTGTATTAGAAAAGGGTTTTTCCCTTCTGTACCCAATACTGGTGCCAAACACTGATGCCACAATTGCTATGCCCAATTCTCTGATTAAGGTATGAGTGGTCATTTCTATTCACTTTAGAAGAGTGCAACTCCAGAGAGCTGCTTCTGAGGGTATGCCATATATATTCACGCCCTAAAATAGTTCCTGTCTGGTCAGACTCTCATAAAGCTCATAGAACTCCTGATGGTGCTAAATAACCCAGGACAACATTTTAGGCTTCAGCCCTTGAGGTAAAGCAGCCCAGGTTGGAGATTATTCTAAAGTGAAGATCCAGACAAACTGTAGAACATTCAAAGCTATGTCACATAAGGAATGGCTGAAGGAATTGGGAATTACCTACACAAGTAATATAATTCAAGAGGTACAAAATAGGGCTGGCCGAGTGGCTCAGTTGGTTAAGAGCTTGCTCAAGAGTTTGAGCTCTGAGCAACAGGGTCCCCGGTTTGATTCACAGGCCGAGCTGAGCTGCCACTGAGCTGCCAACAGGTGGCAGGATGGCTCAGCTTAAAAAAAAAAAGAAAAGAAAAAAAAGAGGTACAAAATAGTCAATGATGTGCTAGGTCCAGCTCTTACCAGTTCATAAGAACAGATTGATAAATGTTCAGGAACTTTATAAGATGGTTGACATCACATTGATAGCTTGACATAAGCAATGGTAGGAGAATTTTCACCATAGAAATTAATAAATACTGCAAATAAGAACTTTTTTCCTGGAAAGCTGATTGTTAAACATTTATCAGCATATCACTGAAAATAGCTGTCTTCAGTTATTTTATGGAGTAGCTTTGTAGAGATTACATTTGTCCATGAGCAATGCTTTGCAAAGCTTTCTAATAGAATGCCTGCAAAGGTAAATGAGAATAAAACAAACTCCTGTGAGCTCCACTGACATGGTCCAAAGTGGAAGAGAATCTAGGCAAATATTGAATGTATAAAAAAATGAGGACACGTAATGACAGAACTAAAATACAGGACAGCAATAATTACATTTTATCTAGCCAGTGAGTGGGTTTAAAACTTTCCAGTCCATGCATTTTTCAGGAGAGAATTTAAAATACTGATAAAATTAGCCTTTTTAAGTAAAAGGTATAAGCATAAGGTAAAAAGTATAAGGTAAAAAATCAGACATAGCTATTGAAGAAATGAGAAGTGGGGAGAGAAGTAGGGAGAGAAGACAGGGGGAAGGGAGGGTGGGAGGATGGCCTAGATGTCTTGAAGCCACAAAATCCAGGAACATCTTCCAATGTGACAGCGGACTTCTAACCCAGGCCACTCCCCTTTTCAATCCCTGGCCCTCTTGTCATTTGTTCTCTTCGGTCTGACAAATGGATGTTGATTCATGACAGCATCATTGATCAAATGACATGCTGTCTTGTGTTACGTCTGGTAATAAAGAATCATAAAAATGCTTCTTGGATTAACTTGACAGTATCAATTTAGATAGTAGCTTCCAGTCCTAAATCTTTCTGGGGATAACAGAAAATTCCCTTTGTCTAAAAACATCAGTATTTTTCATCACTAATGTGAAATTTGCAATGTCCTAAACAGTAGATGGAATAAAATAGAATAAGGAAACAGTTATAAAGGAAACAAACACAGAAAATCTCAACAAATAAAAGGCAAGAAAAATGGAGCGTGTAAAAGTAGAACAAAATAGAAAGCAAGTTGCATGATAGAAAAAATATACATATAAATTGATAATTAGAATAAATGTAAATTAAGGTCATCCATTAAGAGAGATTATAGGAATGGATTAAAACACAAAATTCAGGTGACAAGTGGTTATAAAAGGATGCCTAAAACTTAAAGACATAGAAAGGCTGAAAGTGCAAAGGTAGAGGAATATATACACTAGAGAAATATTTATCAAATGAAAAGCTGGTGTGGATATCGTAGTTAGGTAGATAGACAGACAGACAGACAGACAGATATCAATATCAGATAAAATAGACTTTAACATAAAAGACAATATGACAATATTATGGCTAGAGTAAGATGCTGTAAAATTATAGAAGGTTTAACTTACCAGGTATACCATTCTAAACGTATATGCCTCAAATAGCATTAAAATATATAAAGAAAAATTGACAGAATATAGGGAAAACTTGCATCACCCCGATCATGTGAAATTTCAACAGAAATCTCTCAACTAGTTTAATGAAAACTTAAAATGTTGTAAATACATAAAGGATTTTAGGAAAATAATATGCTGCACTTATGTCTACAAATAGAGAATATTGATTCTTCTCAAGCTCACATTGAATATTTAAAAAAACTAACTGTAAGCAATAAATCAAGCATTAAAGTGCTTGGGGGAATAATCAATGCAGACCACATTCTCTGACTATTATGCAATTAAATTTAAATTAAATTGGATTAAATTAAATCAATAATTAGCTAAATTTAAATATATTTGTGGTTTGTAAATTTCAAAAGCATACATGTGAATTATCTCTGTGCCAAAGAAGAAATCATAATGGAAAACTGAGAAATACTTAGAGCTAAAGTATAATGAAAAGTTTACCTCTCAATATTTGCTAAATAGAGCTAAGGCAAAGATTATAAAAATTTACAGCTTATGTATATATTTTGGAAAGGAAGAAGGGCTAGAAAACTAATGAATTGACATCCAAATATGAAGCTAAA
>NW_017731598.1:271127-275937 GCF_001890085.2 Hipposideros armiger
AAAGACATGAGTGGGAGATCCAACTGGCAATGAGTTTTTTTGTCACTTGAGTTAGTCAAGCATAGGTAAGCAAACCCCTTTAAATTAATGTGAATATTTTAAAGTAAGCTTAAACATTAGTTGGTTGATTGAATTAAACCCTTCCATATCTGAAAGACTATGATTCCATAAATTGATTATTGAGTGAGATAATATAACTGTTCATGTTAGCCAAAATTGTAACAATTAAGAGTCCATATATTAATAGATACTGCCCAGGTCTTCCAATCCTGGAGTTAGAATGAATCAGTTGCTCCCAGAAGAAGCTAGGGAACAACTTCACCCTAAAAGTTACTTGCGTCTATTGTTCCCTTAATGATCATTTAATCCATTCATTATATGTCATTACTCCTGGGTGAGGTAAGGGAGAGGTAGGAAAGACAGGGGTAGATATATACATGTTTAGCAGTTTCACATACTCAATTTTATGCAACTAATTACCTAAAGATAAAGTTGAAACTAATTTTAGCAAGTAATAAATTGTAGGCAGGACCTTAGAGAATATTCTGCCTTTTACTCTTCATAGATTCTGGAGTTGAAAGTAGAAGGCCACTGTACTGAAGGTGTTGCCAAGTGTGCCTCAGATCTTTCACCATCAAGGAGATTGGGAATGCCAATGAAAGAACCAGCACTGTCACCTACAGGGAACATTTAAAACTAAGTTAAAAGCATAGATTAAATAAATTCATTTGTGCCAGTTTACATAAGACAAGGGCAAACTCCAGAGTTTGGAAAGAAGCCAGAAAAGATATGAAATAGCTTGTGGGTTACCAGCGTTTACTAAATAAATCCCCACTGAAAACAGCCCATTCCTTAGATCACTTGGATTAGTCAGTTATCTCTGTGATAACCCTCTCAGGAGTGCCTGCCACCCATGGAGATGGGATGGGCCTGGGGCTCACTACCCACCTGCTTGTCTTCTGAGCACAACCACTTGGGGTTACTAATTACAGCAAGAAAGAGGATCAATGACTACAACCCAGAGCTTCTGGTGTTATGTCAAGTGGGCTGGAGGAAGACATTGCTGCCAAGACTGGAAACATGTCCCCTACCCTTCACTGAATGACACCTTTAGTGATGTTTCACATGGTAAGTTGTGTCTTTTTTGGAGAAAGTCAATCATGTCACGCTGTTGAGAAGAAAACTGAGACCAGCAGGGACATATCTACAATGAAATAATGTTAACTCTTTCAGACACGCATCAAGTTGCTACTTTGATCAGGGTGTAAGAAACCCAATTAAGAAGGACCAGGGAGTAACTTATCTTACCCTGGAAATCACTGAGGCACAGAGGAATTTTGCTATTCTCCAGGAGTGACCCAAAAAAAAAAAATTACCTTGGGTCATGTGACCCTACTGGCTTTCAAAGCCAATCTCATAAGGGCGCTGTGTGGAGCCTCTGAACTCTGTGGAGATTTTTCTCTGCAAATGCAGGAAGGAAGCAGAAGCAGGTGTATGGATAAATAAGCATGGCTTTGCTCCTGGTCGGCTTCCTGGCATTCCTGAGCTTGGGCTCAGGATGTCATCATCGGATCTGTCACTGCTCTAACAGGGTTTTCCTCTGCCAAGAGAGTGAGGTGACCGAGATTCCCTCCGACCTCCCCAGGAATGTGGTTGAACTGTGAGTATCTAGGCGGCGGGAACTGCATGGCGGACATCTGTGTGTTGAGTGCTATTGTTATTTTCACATTAGGCTGATAACTGTTGTACTGAAATATTTCTGCCCTGACTGAAGGCTTGACTAAAACAAACTCCCCCGGCCCAACACTCCTATCCTGCATCTCCCCAAGGATTTTAGGGAGAAGTCGTCTGGGCATTTCTCAGGGAAGGGCTGTGCGGAAATTTTTCAACACATTTGCTCTTGGGTTCCATACTCCATTTGGTGGAACCAGAAAACTAAAACTAAGAAAAAGTACAAACTTAGAAGACCTAGAATTGGAGGCATAGAGACAGCTTTGATTCAAATGGTATGGACAATGTGAGTCTCCTGAGGATGCTGAATTCAAGAATGCACAAGTCATTGTTGTTTGGAGGCACCAGCAAATAATTCCTGAGCTGAGATTCTGCCTCCTGGGGAGACAGACAGGTAGGGAAGATGGGAAGAAGCATGAAGAAAGAGAAAAAGAAAATTAAAAAGAGGTGAGGAAGGAAAGAGAAACACAGATAATCTTTCAGACAGCTGGGAAATTGTGGTTCTCAACTTTATATTTTTACTGAATGAACTATGTTAACAGGAAGTAGACTACTAGAATTGGACAAGAGCTTCAACATCATTTCACTCTATTTTGCAAGTGAGGCATCTAGGGCCTGGAGAATCAAATAATTGCCCAAACTCTCACAGTGATTTGAGGCAGAGCCCACACCTAAAAATCAGGCCTTTGACTCACCGTCTACTATCCTTTTCCTGAGATCCTTTGTCCGACTGCATTAGAACAAGAGGAAGGCAGGACTGTTTACCATTCCAGTTACTGCTTCCCCTGAGAACTGGCAAGTTGTAGCTCAGAGGCTGTAGATATCCGCAAGTATTTTCAGTCCGGGGATTTTAAACAGAAGCCCCTATTCTGGAAGCCAGTTTCAATCTTGGTCCCCTAAAGCTATGGATGATTCCTGTTTTCCAATGCAGCAGGTGGTCATCTTTTCCGTTCCCTGATGACCATATCTACAGTCAAACATGTTAGTGTTGCATTTCAGATTTTTACTCGGGGACAAATGATCACAGGCTTGGTTGGCTCTGCTTGTTACATTTTCCCCTGACAACACAAGTCCTCAGTTCCTATCCAGAGGCAGCTGCAGCAGCAGGGAAAAAAAACTGGTCAGCTCTGTGTTTTGGCTGCCTCAGAGGAGACAGTTATTCCTGATTATGGGGGGAAATGTGTCTATGCACAATCTGGTTTATTAGGTCCTTATAAACATAGGAGAATGCCGATGTGCCTGAGCTCCTATAAGAAGTCAATTGCTTGCAAGTGATTTTAAACAATTACTTAACGCCCTCTGAGGCCCAGGTTCCTCACTTCTAAAGTGGTTTTAATCTAACCTGCTTAGTTGGTTTGCTGTGAACACTAAAAAATATAGCCCCCACAATACACACCCCCATTTCTACCTGTCCTGGCTCCTCTCCACTTGTCCTCTTTCCCTGTGGGTCAAGCAGTGCCAACCAGTTACTAAAGCAGGTAATCTCGGTTTAATTTGAGGGTCATACTCCTCTATCCAAAATGCCCTTCTATACTAGACTGTCTGCTTTCTGATATCTTTTTACAAGAGAGATTCATTTTGCATTGAAAATAGGAAGGGAGGGAGGAACAGAAAAGAAGAAAATCCCTCCCCAAACCCCAAACCTCAGGGAGTACTAGTATATGTGCATGAGTTAGTATGGGAGAAGCAGGAGCAGAATTTAAAACAAACAAAAAAAAGATACTAAGATATAAATGACTAAAACACATCTCTGCCCAAGAACACTTTGCAACTGAGGAGAGAGATTGTAGGAGAGAGTGTGTCGAACAGAACACCAGGAACAAATTTCACACTCTTGGCAAAGGCCAACCCATGGTCAACTCCTTACCTAGAGGTACTTAACGGAAGACAAAGTTGCATAAAAGTAAGAAGGGGGAAGAAAGTGCTTCCCTGTTATTGGCATTTTCCTCCACCTGAGTAATGAGTATGGTTATTTGAGAACTTTGAGGACTAAAGTACTTCCCTCGGATATCTAATCTTGAGAAGACTCTTTTCTCTACACGCTCATTAGTAGGGCATGGGTTAAACCATGCTAGAGTTCAGCTTTGCAATCGTCTCAGCAAGGTGTATCGAGAAAAAGAAGATAAATGTTAGACCAAAAAAAAAAATTATTTGAGGATATTTTTCAGCTCAGTTTGTTAATCACTGAAGAGCAGATAAAAAGCCAAGTGAACTAGATCTCAGATGTGTTAGGATGAAAGAGCAATTATTTTTGCTTCCTTAAAAGGGTTGGATCAGGGCTATCTGGAACATTGGCAGAAGGAAGATGAAATGGACTATTCAACTAAGTATTTCTAATTCACCTTGCAGTCTTCCAAGTTTGGGTATTGACTTTAATGATGCTCACATCCGGTGTAGGTGAATAGAATAGCCTGGCTTCCCAGACTGCAATTGCTTAATCCATCAACATGACAAAGCTTCACTGTTAGTCAGGTTCACCCAGGGAAAACCACTCCTAATTTTACCATGTACATTTTTATCCTACCATTCCATCCACCTTGCAGAAGTCCAATTTTATATACTTATCAGCTATAGCCAAAAATTTCTAATTCCCAACCATTTGCACATGCTGATATCAATACCAAAAGCACACAAAACACCATCAACAGGCTACTGTTGCTTCATGATTTACACATAGTGCTTCATTAAAACTTCACAATAGAACTGCAAGTTTGATAGGATTGCTCCATTTTTCAAATGAGGCAAACTGAAGAAAAGTTCAAATAACTTGGGCAGAGTCACGACCCCTGCAGCCCCTCGATGGCAGAGCTGGGATCCAAGCTTGAGCCTGTTTATCTCTCCTCTGCATGCTGGGCACAATGAAAGGCTTCTGACGCTCCTTTCATTTCACCCTCTAAAAAGTGTCTTTTCAAATTTTGACCAGAAGTCAACAATTTTTTTCTATGAAGCGTCAGATAATAAATAATAAATACTTTAGGCTTTATGGGCCATTCAGTCTCTGCTGCAACTACTCATCTCTGCCATAGTTGTAGGAAAGCTGCCATAGACAAAATGGAAATGAATTAGCATGGCTGCATTG
>NW_017731598.1:280074-286837 GCF_001890085.2 Hipposideros armiger
CTCTCTCTCTCTCTCTCTCTCTCATTATTTTCAGTTTGCCAAGGGGTGTTAGACAAAGAATTTGTGAGGGGTCCCAACTCCTCCATTGACTTTGTAACTGAATAAATGAAGGCTGATGGGAGATCATGGAACACTTCATCCAGAATCCTCCTGGAATAAGAAAGGCATAAAAACATGAAGTCCCCTTATATGGAAAAACCACAGCCTTGAACACTAGATTTTTAGGAGTGGCCCCCATTTGAAATACTCCGTCCCTTCTAAGAAAGTCTACTGAATTTTCCATCAGAAGATAGGATCACATCCCTAGAAGATATGAGTGCCTCTACTTAGCTTCCCTTATCATCTCACAGCAACAGCTTCCGAATTGGTCTCTCTGTACCCGCCATCTTCTGCCCTCCCAACTCCCTGCTCTAAACTCTTGCTCTAGTTTAATTCCTCCGTGGGCCCCAATGCCCAGATCCAGGACAAAAGTTCAAAGTTTGACATTCAGGTCCTCCATATTTGGGCTTCAAATTAACTCTCTTGTCCTCTCTCGTTTTCCATTCTCTCAACTCTTTGCTCTATGCGCCATTTTCGGTTCCCCAGCTCCCAAACATATGTTCTATTCCTTTATCCAAATACCATTATTTTTTCCAACCTGAAAGACATTCTCCTACTGCAATATTGTTCAGTTTTTAAAACCAAAGTAAAGACATTCATTTTTTTATGACGTTTCTTTCAGCACCAAATATTTATCGATTATATTTGTGCAAGGCACCATACTGAGCACTTGGGAGAGGAGAAACACTAGGAGAGGCACAGTGCCTGCTCTCATAGAGTTGCTAAAACAGAAAAAACATCAAACAAGCAATGATAATAATGTTTGTCCTCACTTTAACCTACAACAATCAAAATCTCCCCCTGGGAACCCAGAGGAGCCATTATCAAAACCACTCATTTGACAATTAATTGCAAGTTGCTTTGTGCATTCTGAAATTGTAGATTAGGAGAGCTGAAAGAAATGGATGTTTAGTGAAAGCCAATGAGAAGATGCTTGCCTGCTTGTTGCCAGAAGAAAAGTTGATGAGAAGACAGGTGTCCGCCTGTCCCATCTAGATTTGCTCTTCTGACCACCTAGGGTTGATTTCAGAAGCTGTACAGGGTGACTTTCAGAATACCCCATTCTTTAAAAGGTCAGAAAATCCCTGCTCTATTTTACAAGGAGAACACCAATGTCAAATAAAATTTAATGACAAGTGAACATCAGCAAATTTATGATAGGGTTTAACTGGCAGATGTCCTATTGTTTAAACTTGACTAGAAGTTTTCAAATTATGAAGATACAAGGGACTGAATACTTTGAATTGGGATAGAAGAGAATGGCACAGAAGGCGGAAGCACCAAGAGGGGAATCTTAGGCTGTGCTGTCTCTTTGCGAACCTCATAATTTTTCCTAAAGCTGCTTGCGTTCATGAATAACTATTAAGTGGATATCAGGGAGGGAGTGGATAAAAGGAGTTTACATGTCAATGGGCTGTGTATGCTGGCCTTCCCCCACAGCAGTGCCATCTCTGAAATCTGGTAATCACACAGTTAGCCTTAACAAAGCCCAGGCAGCTCCTCAGAATATGACACACCTAAAGAATGTCTACTTTGGCATGAGGGGAACACTAAGAAGGAATTATTGTGTGCCCTTGAATTCATCAGCAATTGAATTTATCAAAAATAATGTAAAGATTATGTAGGTGCCAGATGGGTACTGGACTTATCAGAGGGATCACTTCATACACTGTGTAGATGTCTGACCACTGTGTTGTACACCTGAAGCTGAAGTAGAATAATATTGAATGCCAACTGTAATGTGTGTGTGTGTGTGTGTGTGTGTGTGTGTGTGTGTGTGTGNGAAGTATCATCTTCTTTCATTTTTTTTTTCTCCATCATGTGAAAAGGTGAAAAACATTTTTAGCTCATGGGCCACAGAAAAACCAAGCAGGCCAGATTTGGCCCGCAGGCTGTAATTGCCCACTTCTGATCAAGATGCTAGCTAAGGGTAAATATTGCTGGTTTAAGTAGGGTTTAGGCAGCCTGAGACAACATGGCACCAAGGAGAAAGGACTACACTAGGTGAGCAATGTCAGGCATGGATGGAATTCTAAGGTAATATTCACAGATGGGCCTTGAATTGGTTCTGACAAGTCAGAGACGATAGAGTGTAACCAACAGACTCCCAGAGACCTGAGTTCAAACTCAGGCTATGCCATTGTTTTGCTCTATCATGTGGGCTCTTGGCTGTACAATGGAAATTCCAGTGTGTGTTTTACAGAGTTGCTTTGATGATTAAGTGTAAATAAAACACATAGCACAATGCGTCTCAGGTGGTGATGGTGGTGATGATGGTGGTGGTGGTTGCTGTTGTCATCTGTAAAATACTAGGAAAAAAACCACTTACCACAGAAGGCACTAATGATCAAATGACAATCGATAAGGAAATGCTGTGGAAAATCTATATAAAGATTTTTACAACTCCGAGACAGTTTATAGTGTCCCACTTACTTAACAATAATCTTTTCTTCCTCCCAGTGGCTGGAGCACTAACTCTGTGCATTTTCTTTCTAAGAAAATGTATTCCTTCAGGCTTTCAATATCTGTCAAGAACTCAGGGAGCAGGTTTCATTCTGACCAGTCAAAGGAATTTTGATTTCTGACTTACTCTAGAAACTCAGCTTAACCTGGAGGCAGTCAATGAATCTAGAAAGGACCCTTTGATGCTGCTTTATTCTTCCTGGAGGTAGAATTTCTAAGGAGAATGTGAACACCTATTCAAAATCTGAAATTTTAACTGTGAGTGAGAATATGAATAATCTTTTTATTCAATAGGGTTAGATGACCATAATACTAAAAGGAGAAAGAGGTCCACTGATGATGGTTCTCGGCATAGGGAGATCTGCACTGAGATTATATTATAAGCTGCCTGTATTGACCCCTCTCCTCATGGCAGCTTCCTGTACCTCATTACAATCTGAACTGATCACCACTTACTTCTAATTATCTAATTATATTTTTCCAGTTTTATTTGCTTCCTTTGCCTTATAGTCCCCGTGTTGCTATCTTGATTTAGATCATACTTAATATCCTATTACCATAGATTATTGTTTAGTTAGGATCTCTACCATGTGTCTAGCTTGGCCTTCTTTAGTGGGTCTTTACTTCTGAGGGATGTATCAGTGTTGTGTGCCAAAAGGGAAGCCTTCGCTAAACCAGTAAGTTCTGTGATCTCCAAGAGGGAAATAAAGTGATGTTTGCAAACATCTTTAATTGTGGAAACTTTTCCTCTGAGACCATCTTCGAGGATTAATATTCTCCATAACATACTTTGGGAAAAGCTGATCCAATTGTGGTCTACCCAACCCCAGCCACCAGAACAAATCCCTTATAAAGTCAACTGCAGCCCAGACCTCCTGATTGCCAATTCAGAGCTCAATACAGTTGGAGATGGGCTCTTGGCTTGACTCTCATTGCTTTGTGCCTGAGGAGTACCTTTTTAAGAATGTGCTGTGTTCTCAGGAAGGAGATAGTTCTGAAGTATAGACTATAGCCATGAGGAAACTAGGTGTTACTTGTTCTGAGGTAATGAAAGGGAAGATAAAACAATTGATTACAAAACTGCTAAAACCTCTCCTGACTTCCTCATTTGTTGAATACTGATTGTTTAATTCTCCTCATCATGTAGGTTTCACTTCCTGACTGTCCATATCTAATGAGTTTCACAAACTCCCTTCAAACTGCTACTAGCAATAATTCTCTTTTTTCATTGCCATCATCTTTGTTTGGGTTCTGAACATCTAAAGCCAGGATTATATAACTTCCGAATCGATCTCATTCCTACCAGCCTCTCTTCTCCAAACCTGCCTGCACACCGTAATTCTGTCTTTTTCCATAAAACACCACTGCCACCATGTTATGATTCCCAAGGTTGAAATCATTCAGTGGTTCGCCTTTTTGACTTTATCTCTCACCATCCTCCAGCAGGAGCCAACTACTCTGCAAGGCTGATATAGACTTGCTCTCAAAGTGTATATTTCTTCATGCTTGTGTCTTTTTGTTATGCCTGCCACTTACACTGTCCTCAATTTCTGCTTTGCCTCTTGAAATCCAATCTACTTATCATAGTCTTGCTCAAAGATTGCCTCTTTCATGAAGTCTTCCCCGACCACTCCATCTTTATTTAATCTGAACCCTGGTGCAATTCATTGCACAATCTTGCTTAGCACATAATTTTTCATGTGTGTCTTATTTCCTCAACAGCAGTGAAAATTTCCTTTGTATTCCTTGTTATGCCTGGTTCAATGCAATGTATGTTCTAGGCCCTCAATTACATGTAGAACAAATGATACAATAAATAAGGGGGAATGACATCTGTTTATTTGCTCTGCTCCTCAGTATTGAAGAAAAGATTCTTATAAAAGATGATTATGGCTCTCCCTGTGGTGAACTAATATAAGATTTGATAGTTTCCTTGTTTTCCTTTTTTATGTGGTTGTTTTAAGAAAATGCTTGTATGTCATTCGAGAATCCATTAATTTACTCAGAGAGGGAGGTTACATAGACTTGAAATAAGGTCTCCTAAGTTAAAAGTTGAATATTCTATATTCTAGGCACGTCTTTCTGTTCTCTTGACTTAAGTAATAATACTTTCCTCTCTATACCTAAAATGAATATTGAAAGGATAGATGAAATTGCCTAAACAAAATCACTTTAAACCAGGCAGAAATGTTAAAGAAATATAATTTTTGTCTACTAAAATTCCAAATCCTGAATGTTAGTTTTCCTGTGTTCCCTAGATGTGCCCTGATTGTCATAGTTCCAGCTGGACATCAAAACCAAACACCCCACTGTGCAGGTGGCCTGGGTGCCATGTCTGGAGACTCCCAGTGCCTTGTTGAGCTAGTTCTTTGAAAGGAACAAACACCACAGCTTTCATGCAATGCATACTTAATCCTTTCTCTCTAAACGAAATCCTGCACCTACTTTTGTGAGATGTTATATGTCTATGTCCAATATTTGGAATTTACTTGGGATGGGGGTAAGGGAGCTTTATATTCCCTGCAAAGGAATCAGAGAAATGATTAAAGGAATAGCTATAGAATTCAGTACCTTGAAAGGAAAAAAGGTTGGAATTATATTTTTGGGAAAGAATCCTTTAAAGTAGAAGATGAACTCTACCCTGAGAATTGGCTAAGAGCTATAATTTACAGAGCCATTATCAGCAATTGAAAAGTAGGGAACTGATAGCTCAGAACTGCACTTGCTTGGTAAGATGATAATATCCCCTTTACCTAAAAGTGAGTGTTGTCCTTCCTCACCCAAGCCCTCTTCCCAAGAAGCCTAAGCTTCCAAAGCAGGGCATCTTGGCTGCAAATGGGAAATCCATTTAATGTTTTGTTATCCTTTTCCAAAGCCACTAATTGGGTTATCCAGTCACTGTGGTTGATTGGACTACTCTTTTTATTATTTTTTTTATGCTGTTATATTTACACTCTCCAGTTTAGCTTTATTTAGACTAGATTCTACATCCCACAAGGTCAATGAGGAAAGAGAGCACATCATTAGTTTTAATTGCTTAGGATTTGTTATAATGATATTTGGATATTTGTTCTTAGTCTGACCTCTCCCTGAAGTGTCTCAGAGGATGTTTTGTGTGTCTGACCTGAACAAGCCATTACCTTGTTCTTTCATATGGATGATGCCAACTGATCTGAAAATCTTCAAGGGACATGCAAAAAAACACTTGAATAAAGCAACCAGATTCTTGGCATAGACTTGAACTCAATTATATTTTTCGTTTTACAAGTAACTTGAGTCCACTCTCATCCATTCTCCCAGACCTTTATTCAGCAAGAACCAGCACAGAATTCTGTGTCAAATAGCAGAAAATATACAGCAGGAGCCAATTTTTGTATTTCCTTAATGCTAAGCTTGAGGAAAACGTCTAAGAAATAGGGACCCAAGAAGTTCAGCTAAGTGTCAATGAAACAGAAAGATCAACTGAGGACATGACAGAGAAAATTCATCAGTAGATAGGTTCAAGGTTGAAGTAAAATGATGCTGAGGTTCCCTTCAATTCTAAAGGCTTTGACTTTACAAACATCTTCAAGCACCAAACTTCTCAAAACCAATAGGCTAGGGCAGGCCGAGTGGTGCATTGGTTAAGAGTTGGCTTGCAATGCCAGCTCTGAGCAGCAGGGCCCTGGTTCAGATCCCACATGAGGGCCAGTGACGCTGCACCCTCTACAGCTAAGTTGGTGAGCAATAGCTTGACTTGGAGCTGGGCTGCCAGAGTCGCCCGCAACAGCATAGGCTGCAGTGGGGCTGGCCAGCAGTGGGTGTGAGCTTTCATGAGCTGCCATGAGCCCCCATGAGCAGCCGTCCAATAGCCAGCAAGTGACTGCCTCACCAGGGAAGTGTGCAATGATAACACCAACATGGGCCAGTGAAGAGACATCCTCCACAACTAGACTGAAGGATAAAAGAACAGCAACTTGTCTGTTCCCCTTCCCCGATTTCCTAACATTGTCCCCTCCCCAATTCCCCAATAAAATCTTAAAAAACAAAAACAAAAACAAAAAAAAACCAACAGGCTTTTTCTAAGCCTCAGAGTCCAGTAGGTATGTAATTCCTCAGCTTGTATGATTTCAGGTGCGGGACTTGGGAAGGAGGCTGGTTAGGAGGGTTCCTTAGGCTTAACAGGCAGTTCTGTTATTTTAAAATGCAGCACAGAAAACCT
>NW_017731598.1:288881-297910 GCF_001890085.2 Hipposideros armiger
TGGTTACAGGATATAAAGTACAGCATAAGGAATAGAGTCCATGGTATTGTAACAGCTATAAGTGATGTCAGAAGACTAGTAGGCTTGGGGCGGGGAGGATTACCACTTTGTGAGGGGTATAAATGTCTAATAATGTTGTTCTGTACACCTAAAACTAATATTAAAAAAATTAAATTAAAAACAAAAACAAATTGAGTGCAAAAAAATGATCACTCTCCATTATCAGATCACACACAGCCTGAGCAAGTATCAACAGTCAGCCTCAAACCCCTCCCACTGCCTTGTGCCCATCAAGGCTAATTTCTGGTCAGGGCAGGAAGGGAAGGAACCTTCATTTAACTGGTATTTGTTTTGTAGGCAAGTAGTGCTACATTTCTGTAAGTAAATACATTGCAGCGGCATGGCGGGGGGTGGTCGGGGGGAGGCAGCAGAAAATGCAACAAGAGACATTCTTTAAATTTAGAAAACAAACTGAAAAGGCAATGAAAACAAGTATGAGAATTATGAGAACAGTAAAGAGGTCATCTGGAATCCTGCATACAGTAGCAAAATTGTTTGTCAGGCCCCCGATTGTGAAAATCTGAGTTCCTTCAATAAGAACATATAGTCTTGGAATGGTATCTAATTCCCCCAGAACAAATACCCGAGACAAGAGAAAAGAGATTGAACAGTTATGATAGCTAGGTAGAAAAATTACAAAGTGGCTCTTGGAAGCAGAGCACTAGTAAGATTCAGGACTAAGAAAAGCAAAAACAGCAGAAGATATAAATAGAAGAAATGGCGGGGCGATTGCACTGGTATTCATGTCAGGATCTAGACCTTCTTTCTTAGGCCGGTCAAATTCCCTGGAGAAGGTTCTTCCGAGCTCTTATGTGAAGGGTGAAGCCTTAATTGCCAGCTTCCTGGTGGCTGGGGGTCTCAGCATCCAGCAGCCATCCGTGGTCCCTAGTGTCCTCCAGTGCAGAAACTCTATTTTATTCTCTTTAAAAAAGAAAGCATTGGTGTTGTGCTCAGGTGGAGAGGAGCACTAGCCTGGCTGCTCCAGGTGGGAAATACAGCTGCCTCTTCAACTTTCCACCAACCCTCCTGCCCACCCCCACTTCCAGGAACACCAGGGCCTCAGATTCCTCAGTGTTTTAGGGGTTGTGCGGTGTAAATCACATTGGCTTAGGGTTCCATTCCCTGGAGTCTGCCAAGTCAGCACTTCTCAAACTTTAACATG
Organism: Hipposideros armiger; assembly: GCF_001890085.2. Lineage (NCBI taxonomy): Eukaryota > Metazoa > Chordata > Mammalia > Chiroptera > Hipposideridae > Hipposideros > Hipposideros armiger. The sequence goes on from NW_017731598.1 coordinate 290,104, forward strand.
CAAGCGAATCAGAGGAATGTATTGGGAAAATGCAAATTCTAATTCAGTAAATCTGGGGCGGAGCCTGAGATTCTACATCTCTAACCAGCTCCAGGAGATGGTGCCAGATCGAGTTCCAGATCCACACTCATCCATATTCTTCACAATCCAAAAATCGTTCTTGTTCCTCTGTCCTTGTGGTTTCATGCAAAAAAAAAAAAAAATTCCCTTACTGTTTTCTCAGTGGGGTTTCCAGAGGAAACAAACAGTCATTTAGTTATGTGTTTACTATGCCATCTCTTCCCAGGAAACCTCATTCATTATTCAACCCGTTCAATCTGGCTCTCTTCCCATTGTACCACTGAACATTTTCTCGTTACAGGTGCCAATAAACTTCTCTTTATTTTCAGTATGTTTTGTTATTTTTCAAATAAAAAACAGAAATTTGAATATAAGAGAAATGCCCACAACTCAGATGCCAGATTCAATGGGCACTTTCTATCCACATGTTACATGCTTCTCGGGAACGATCCACACAGCTGGCCACCTTCCTGCTTGAAACACTTTTCTCTTTTGACTTTCGGCTTCTGTGACAGCACACTGGTTTTCCTTCTCCATCTCATCCCAGACTTTGGTCGTCTCTGCTGAGATCTCTACTGCTACCCATTCTCTAAATGTTCGAGTTCCCCAGGCTTCAACCAGACCCTCTTTTCTCATGCATCTATAACAGCGATTCTCAACCTTCCTAATGCCGCGACCCCTTAATACAGTTCCTCATGTTGTGGTGACCCCCAACCATAAAATTATTTTCGTTGCTACTCTATAACTGTAATTTTGCTACTGTTATGAATCGTCATGTAAATATCTTTTTGTTTTCCAATGGTCTTAGGCGACCCCTGTGAAAGGGTCGTTCGACCCCCAAAGGGGTCGCGACCCACAGGTTGAGAACCGCTGGTCTATATGCTTTCTATGATCTCATCCAGTCAATGGCTTTAAGTGCCATATACATTCAGAATGTGTGTGCCATGGCTGACCTCTTCATTGAGCCTCAGACAAGTAAGATCCAATTGAAACCCGGACATCTCCACTTGGATCCCTTACTGGCATCTCAAAGACCAAATTAAACCAACAAACAGAAAATAGTGCATTAATCTCCTTCCCCTGAACTCAGAAACGTCTCTCCCAGTCACAAACCTCTCACCCCCAAATCCAATCTAACACCGAGTGCTGGGAATTTAACCACTAAAATAGAGCTCAAATGCCTCCACTTCTTATCTGTCCTATTATCACCCGAGCTTAAACCACCAAGGGCTCTCACCTGGGCCACTGCAATAGTCTCCAGTGCTTCCATCCCCTGGTTCCATTTAAATCCATCCCCAATATAGCCGCTAGAGAGACTTTTAAAAAGACAATGACATACAATTACTTAGAATTGAACTTAGAATACAATGTATTCAACCCATGTTTCATGACTACCTGCTATGGCAGGTACTGTTCCAGGTGCTGGAGATCCAGCAGCAAGCAAAACAGACAAGGCTCCTTCCCTTGCGGAGCTTATATGCTTTGTCATGGCTACGAGGCACCCCATTCGCTGACCCCTGCCTGTCTTTCCACAGGCATAGTGAACGGTATGTAAGTAACGCTTGTCCGTCACCACCATGATCTAGCCACCCTGGCCTGCTTTCTGTTCTTCAAATACACCAAGCTCTTTCCCGCCTTAGGTCTTCTCACTAGCTTTTATTTCTGCCTAGACTGCGTTTCTCTCTCTATTTCACATGGCCTCTCATCTTTCCAGTCTCTACCCAAATGCTACCTCCTCAGAGAGGTCTTCCTTGATTGCTCCACTATAGCAGCACCCCCATTGCTCTAACAGATGACCTTTTTCTTCCTTAAACTTACTGAAATTTGAGGTTTTTAAAAAGATATTTACCTATTTGTCTCCCCCTGCTAGATGCTAGAACTAAAGTTCTATGATGACAAGGATTCTAGCATGTAAAATAATTCCTCGTACAGAGAAAATGCTCCATACATACATGAATTGAATGAACGAGTGAAAGAATGAATGGCCCCGCCACGCAAATAAGAACTAGAAGATTGAATGTGACAAATATCTATTAAGTCCTACTGTATCACCATGCTTTATGGTCTTGCACTGTAGCTATTACTGTTCCCATTTCGGGAAATAAGGAAAATGGAATCAAAGGAAGAATTAGCCCAAAGTCGCACAGCTTCTCAGTGTCAGAATTGAAACTGAGATGCTTGATATAGCCGATTTAAAAATGCCTGGTATTTGCACTGTGAAAAAAGAGAAAGAGGACCTGAACTCTTCATCGAAGCTTAAATACATGTACAATGCTGCGGTCATCATAATACAAAATGTATTATCTTGGCTCTTAAATACGGTAGGCTTTCTGAGGGCTAGCACTGCACCCCTCTCCTGCACCCAGCAGAATTTACTCATTAATTACTCAATAAAAAGGACAGAGACAAACAGACAGAATATGAGTGAGTGGGGCCATGAATAAACAGGAGGACTGAAAATGTAAATGTCAACAGTCATTTCCAGTGATAAATTGCAAAAGAACTGAAGTTGTTTGATAATGCGAGAAAGCTGTTGGAGCGATACATGTGCCTATGCAAGGGGCAGTTGGAAGGGCTGGTTCCATCTCTCTGTTGCCCTTTACATATTTCCTATGAAGATGGTTCCCCAGTAATAACCAACGCTCAGTAGGTTGAGTAGCTGATCTTTGGCAGGTGTAGAGCCTTAGCAGAAGTGATGGCCACTGAACACAGAGTGCTTGATACAGGCTCGGGGTCTCTGTAGGTTCTCCCTAAACAGTCCTCATGCAATTAAATGAACCATGATACTGGTGTTTCAAAAGCTTAACAGAATTAAGAAAAACAATCCTTATTGATCTAATATGACCTCATATCCTCTTTTCTAAGATTTCTTTCTAGAGTTGGGGAGTTGTACCTCTGTTTTCTCATTTTGGATACATTTTAAAGTCTGGACCAATGATGATTTGAGAGGCACTAAACTCACTCAGTTACCCCAAAATATCTCTCCTGTTATTTGTCATAATACCACCACTAATAAATTAATCCTCAGAGTTTTAAAGATTTCCCTAATTTCTAAGACTCTGAAGTTGAAATATAAAATCCTCTTGGAGGATAAATATCTTAAGCTTTCAAAGGTGGGTCCTATAACATTTTTCAAAGGGTATTCTTCACAAGACCCTCCAGAAAATGTAAATTTTTAAAAGGTCTTCCATGATCAAATAGGTTGGGGAAATGCTGCATGCTATAGCCCTATTCTAGAGATTCACAATGCACATAACATATTAAAGGCTCTCAGAGATATTCCAATTTTAAAAAACCCATGAGTGTTCCACAGAACACACTAGGAAACCCTGATTTAGTGAGATGTAGTTAACCAAAAACATGCTTTGGCAAGTGGGTCTCCATATATACCCACAAGAACTAAAGGGTTGAGAAAGGTAGTACATACAACCCCAAATATGTGGTAGAAGTATATTTTAGAATTATATGTGGGTCAAGGCTTCACCTGTGTGAACCTGCTTTGTTCTTCAGAGAATTGTTCAACAGATGAACTTGAGTGAGCGTACATTTCCTCCTTCCCCTTACTTTTTTTAGGAATAAGAAATGAGTCCCAGTAAAATGATTTGTCTAAGGTCTTGGAGTAATTAATGGCATTGTCAATCCTCTATTTCCAAAGCCAAAAACTTGAAATCTTCAATTTGCAAGTTTCTATGGAAAGCTTGGTGATAAAATGAACCTCTCAACTCCCACAAAACCCAGGCAACCCCCACCCACCACCTCCATCTCTCATCCTCTCACACCCAAGATAACACCTTTCAGGTAGTATGAGCATTAGAATTCTACCACTATTTCTACCTTTGCCTGCTTTATTAAAAATAACAGCTTTATTGAGATATAACACATATCATACAATTCACTCATTTAAAGTATACATTTCAATGGTTTTTAGTATATTCACAGACCTGTGCAACCATCACCATAGTCAATTTTAAAACATTTTTATCACCTCAAAGTAAAACTCATACCCTTTAGCTATCACTTCCCTACCTACCCATCCTCCACCCAGATATAAGCAATCCCTAATCTACTTTCTGTCTCTAAAGATTTCTCTATTCTGGACTTTCATATAAATGGAATCACATTACTATGAGGTCTTTGTGACTAGCTTCTTTACTTAGCATATTGTCAAGGTTCATTCAAGTAGTCCTGGGCATCAATACTCTATTTTTTTCCAGGGTGAAAAATATTCCTTGGTATAGATATACGGCATTTTGTTTATCCCTTTATATGTTGATGGACATTTGAATTATTCACCTTTTAGCTATTATGAATAATGCTACTTTAAACACTTGCATAAAAGTTTTTCTGTGGACATATGTTCTCATTTCTCTTGGTATACACCTAGGAGTGGAATAGTTCAGTCATATGGTAACTTTATGTTTAATCCTTGGGGAACCACCAAAGTGTATCCCAAAAGTGGCTTAACCATTTTACATCCCCATGAACAGTGAGGTTGCCTATTTCTTCACATCATCTTCCACACTTGTTATCTGACTTTTTTATTCTACCCATTCTAACAAGTATGAAGTGGTGTCTCACTGTCGTTGTGATTTGCATTTTGCTGATGAGCAATGATGGTCAGCATCTTTTCATGTTCTTATTGGCCATTTGCATGTCAATTTTTAAATCTTTTCAAAGAATCCATGTTTGGTTTCATTTGGTTTCTCTATTTTTTTTTCCATTTTCTATTTCAGTTATTTCTACTGTTATTTTCATCATTTTCTTCCGTCTGCTTACTTAAGGTTTAGCTTGCTCTGCGTTTTCTAGTGCCATAAGGTAACAGGTTAGGTTATTGATTTCAGATCTTTCTTCTTTCTTAACATAGGCATTTACAGCTATAAAATTCCTGTACTCCATAAGTTTTAGTATGTTGTGTCTTGATTTTCATTCATTTCAAAGTATTTTTTGTTTCTCTTTTTATTTATTTATGATCCATTGGTCATTTAGTAGTTTACATTGTTTAATTTTGACATATTTGTGAGTTCCCCATTTTTTTTTCCTGCTGATTTCTACCTTCATTCCATTGCAGTTAGAGAACATACTTTGTATCATTTCCCTTCCTCTCCTCTCCTGCCATTCCCATTATGCACAGATTGGTGTGCTTAATTTTGATCCATATTTCTGAGTCTGTCTTCATTTTTCTTCTTTCTTTTCTCTGCTCTTTGGTTTGCATAATCTCTAATGATCCATTTTTAATTTTACTAATTCTTTCTTCTGCAAGTTCAAATCTACTATGGAGAGCCTCTTGTGGTTATTATTATTATTTTAGTTACTGTACTATTGTTCAACTCCAGAATTTCCATTTGGTTTTTTAAAATATTTTTTCATCTCTTTATTGATCTTCACTATCTGATGCAATATTGTCAGCATACTTTCCTTTATTTCTTTAATCATGCTTTCCTTTACTTCTTTGAACATACTGATAATGACTACTTTGAGGTATCTTTCTGTTAAACCTGACATTTGGTCCCTCTCACAGTCAGTCTCTGTTGCCTGCTTTATTTATTCCAGTGTACGGGTCATATTTTCCTGTTTCTTTGCATGCCTCAATATTTTTTGCTGGAAACATTTTAGATAATATATTGTATCCTTCCGGGTACTGGTTCCCCCTCATGCTTGTTACTGTTATTTGTTTCTTTATTTAGTGACTAGCTAGACTATTTTAGTGAAAGCCTCTGATATTGCTCTCAGGGAGGCACAGTTTTGGATATGCTGGGAGTCACCCTGGGAGGACAGTAGTACTGATACAGCTCTCTTTCATTCTTTTCTTGATCATACCCAGATGTTAAACTTCAGGACTTTGGAGCAGACTATGCTATTTTCAAGGATCCCCTGAGGGCATAAATTCCTCTACAAACTAATCCAATCAAATTATAGCTCCTTTGAAGGAATCAATTCTGAGGTCAGTATTTGATATTTGTTCTGACCCCAGGGGAGCTCCTTCCAGCTGTTTTACTTATCCAGTTCTCTCCTGCAAACCAGCTGGCCTACACTTGATAGTCATTAGATCCATGAGTTTCCCAATTACCTTTTATCATACTTCTAATGTTCTTAAGAATGCTCTTAGGCTTAAAGGTCTCCATGCTGTGTTGCAAATAAAGGGAGTTCCTTTGGGGAGAGAATACATGTTTATAGTTTGCTTCTCCCCTAAGCAAGACCTCAGCCAGAGCTCTGGAGCCAGGAGTGGATTCAAATGGCAAGCTTCTGTCTAAGACCCTCATTCTCAAAGCTAAGCACTTGGCAGGGGTTAGGGTAATAGCCTGAGATCCTCTCAGTTTGACTCTTCTGTCGTGAAACCACCATCTCATATGCCCAGGCCAGAGGTATTGGGGCCCAGTATTCTCAGCAGGCCACACCCAACAAAGAGCCTATAAGTGCACAAGGGTGGCTTGGTGAGAAGACAGGAGCCCACTTCCCAACTGCACTTGCCCAGGACTTCGCCTCAGCAACAGGCAGATGGAGGCAGAAAGAGAAATGCTCAAGTCCTGCGCCTCCTGGGAAGGGAGTCCTCCAGCTGGGACCTGAAGGGAAAGGAAACCCTGTGTTCTTGGCTGCAGCAGTCTGGAGTGGAGTCTACTTCTCTGAGGTGGGAGGGGAGAGGTAGGCAGTGGTTTCAGTTCAAATATCACAGACTCTTGCCTTTTTCATGGATTTTCATAATTTTTGTTTTAATAGATGTTTCCTTCTTTGTTCTTTTCCCTTAGGACCATTTCCAGAGGCTTTGAATGTTTTGTTTCTTTGGCTTTGTTTTTTTGTTGGTCTGTTTGTATAATTTTCCCCACAGAGCAGGTCAGCATAGCTCTGCACACTGTCATGCGGAAAGCCAATCCCAAGGCCATGTTTTTTGACCAGGCCAAGGAGAAGGGGAGTGGGTTGTAGGGGAAAGCAACAAAGCAGTCTGGTACTTAGGATTATCATTTCTGAAGTTCTTCGTATGCCCTTGAACAAAGGAGAACAGTTGGGCAAGCCTGGAGGAAATGAATGCAATCACAATGAAGTTTCATCTCATTTTTTACTTTAATGTTTTCGTGTGCATTGTTAGTTTTTAATAATTCAGCACGCACGTCCTAAATATCGGTCTGGCGACTGGTAATGGCTCCATCACCTACAAAATAAGGCCACTAACTGCTCCTCTTGGCAGGCATAACAGTTTCTTAAACTCTGTCACATGGTGAATAAAACGGAGGGAAATGAAATTACAACTGAAAGGGTGCTTTCCAGGTCTGCTTTGGTTTGTTAGATCAAAGGAAAAGAATGGATTTATTTTCTCCTGAGCAGGATAGAGACAAAATGACCTTCTGCCGGTGTACTTACAGTCCTGGCCATTTGACTGAAGTAATTTCAGCTGCAGAGAACACACGGTTGTACCAAATGGGAAATAAGCCAAAAGTAATATCAAAATCCTGAGTTCAGCATCTTCACAGGAAAAGTACTGAGATCCTAAACAAAGCAGTACATCAGGCAGAAAGCTACGACTGGCAACACACCTTTATCAGACACTTACTGTGTGTACAGCCACTTGCTGGGATGTAAGAGCAAAGCTGCAGCCCTGAGACAGACAGCCTTTTAATGTAGCTGAAGAGATGAGACCCAAGAATAGGCACGGACACAGAGAAAGAAAGCACGGCTTTTCAAGGCATCATGAGATACCATAAGGATAGGACACGCAGAACAAAATTCGAGTCCTGTAAAAGTTCTTTGAAGGGAG
>NW_017731598.1:298755-314425 GCF_001890085.2 Hipposideros armiger
CATTCCAGATCTTCAAATTCTAGAAAGTTTATCTAGCAGAAGAAATAAAAAAAATAAGTTCTCTTTTAATAATTTGTGGAGTTTGGGTAGAAAGTACCACGGTGTGGTTCAGAGAAACTTAGTAGGGTACAACAACATCTTTAAACATCTCTATGACTAAATGCAGAACTAATGAGACCCAGCCCTAGTTTGCAGTTAAGGAATATAAATTTTAAGTTACTAGAAGACTTTTTGAATATAGTTTTTTATTCATTTATTTATTTCAATTGCCTGGAGCAGGGACCAGCTGAGATCATATTATGCCTAGAAGATCTTTGGATCTAAAATAAACAATTCCTTCAGAGAAACTTACTTAAACATTGGGTTAATTTACTCTTTGACATGGTAAGCAAATAGACTCAATTAGATCTAGATAATTTTTCCTAGAATTAACCTGAATTTACCATTTTGTTGTTGATTCCTCAACTCACTTTGTTTTTCAAAAAAAGAAGGAAAAAATGAATGAATGAATGAATGAATGAACATGAAATGATAGCAAGAAAATTTTCAAATATCCCGCCTCCCCAGTAATTGTATTTTTCTAACTCTGCCTTCAATGTGAGCAGTCAAGATCAACTACTGATCTGCAGCTCATATAATTCTGTTTTTGCATTATTCTGTTAAGTCATCTCCCTTCCAATAATCATTATGGTGTAAGTGACCCTCCAAGGGAAATCAATTCATTTTGACTAAATAGAAAAGCCCAGTCTACCTCCCTCTAATCATAATTGGGGCTTTGTTTATTTTGCTGTGTTTTGGATCCTGCTGCCCTCCAGTTTCCATCCAAGTTGAATAGCTTTTCTGCTGTAGTCTCTGGGAAGATCTGCCAGCCTTTTGCAACTGCCCCACCTTGAGAAGGGAATAATTAGAACCACTTAGATATCAGAATTGCATTTCCCAGTAGCTGGCTAGATGTTGTTTTCCTCAAGATTGTTTAAAGGAAAAGTCCCTTAAACCTCTAAGGGGATAAAGTCTTTCTTATTTTCTCTCTACTTAGTAAAAATGTGAAGCTACAGAAAGCATTCAGATTTCTAAGACTCAAAAACAAGGATTCCCAAGCCTCATTTCTCTCTGTCTTAGGTCTGGCAAGTATTATGCATGTCTCAAACCTCAGGAGATATTTGTGAATAAATGAAACAAATGACGTGCACTAAACAGAATTGATGGGTTAAACTGAATTGGATTGGACTGGATTGAAATGAATTGAACTGAGTTTCTCTGGACAGAGCAGCTAACATGAAACCAGGTCAGAGTATTCCATTCACCAGCGAATCCAGGCCAGAACTTGGAATAACCAGAGTCCAGGCCCTCCTGGCTGTTGAGGAAACAGAGGTTAAGTGATTTCCCAGGGACACAGCAAAATGCAAGCAGAGCAGACTCCAAACAAAGTAACAATATAGAAAAGGATTGGGCTTCCCTACACTGAGTACATATTATGTGTCAGGCACAGCTCTAAGTGCTTCACTGTATCATCTCATTTATTCCTCATAGCAAAACGTCAGGGCAGGCCCCTCTATTATCCTCACTTTCAGATAAAGCACCTGGGCATAAATCAATTAAGTAACCTGCCCAAGTGGCACATCTGGGAATTGGACCCAGAAAGCAAGACCCCAAGACATTGCTCTTAACCATTTCAAGACATGATGGGCAGCGGAGGAAGAGAGCTTATGACATAACTTAAATAAAAATTAAAAAATAAATAAATACATTTTAAGGAAAAGAAGAAACAGGAGAAAGGAAGACTCTTCCTCTTCTTGAGGATTTGAAATTATAAACCTGTTCCAGTCTCCTTAACTTAAACATTTTAATTATCCATGTCACATGTCTTGGTTTCCAGAAGTTAGGCCTTGGTAGGCTCTGCCAGACCATATTGTACAGAGCCTTGTACATGTGTCGAGGTTCTAACTTCTGGGAATGCCATAAAGACCTTTTAAAAAATAATATATAATATTATATTTATATTTATTTCTCTTTTATATTCCATAACATAGTCTTGGAAGGTTCAAAATGTTCACTTAATGTCTTGGGACGTGGAGGCCCTAGGCAGTGCTGGACACCATGCTGCATCCTTACCTCCAGAATGAACAGAAACCCTGATGGCAGTCTCTCCCTGCCCTTTGTGCCAAAAGGCATGTCCACCTCTGAATGCTTTGCTCTCATCAGTGAGGAGTGATTGACTGCCTCCACTGAGCCCTGCCCATAGAGGGGGGTCGAATCAGCCTATTAGAATAAGAACTACACTATGGTTCTAATTAGTGTATATTAATTATAGAATAGTGACTATTCTAGTTCTGAAGATCTGAGCTCTTTCAAATCCTGAGTACAGAGAAGTCATTCCATTCCTTCTGGGGGGTAACTTAGCAGCCCCTACTCCCTCGGAGTCAGATAGCAATCAGGCTATCTGGGATGGCTGCGGAGGCAGGGATGTGAGTTCAGGATACTCAGGGGTTAATGATGAATTTGACCTAAGGTGTGAGGGAGAGGTCAGTTGCAGGGTAATGCCCAGCTCTGGCATGAGGGACCTAATGAATGGCTGTGTCATTTATTGGGCTACGTGAGAAATAGATGATCAGTGGAGGGGAAGTGTGAAGAGAAAAGCATAGTTTGAGGCATAAGTTTGAAATGAGTTTGAAACACATGAGTGGAGATAAGGAAACAGATAAATTATCTAGAAGATTCATATGCCTTAACCACCATCTGGAATGAGGATATGAAATTAGGATTGTCATGCCATGCTCTTAATGGATATAAGGTAGTTTCTAGCAACTTTTAGTTCTGTTTATCTGTTTCTTACCCTTTTTTTGTAAGCACTTATGAAGTATCAGTTGCAAAATTCTAGAAAATAACATTAATAGGATTTATGTTAAGTTTTCTGGACTGTAGTTTCTAGAACCTGTTTTCTACCTTTCTGGAAAAAAAAATGGGTCATTATTTGTTATTCTCGGACCTTCTGATATCACTTCTATTCGTCATAAGTCTTCAAAGATTAAGGAGTTTCCTCTCCATTTATCCAAGTTTTTCCAGAGTCTCGAGATGCCACTCATCTGTATATGGAAGTAGAAATTCAGTTGAAGTAGCTGTCTCTTCCCTTCCGCTCTCCTCTTCATTTGCAATATGACAAAAGACTATTCAACAATTCTCACTGATTTAGGAGTCAAACAGGAGTCAGGCACTTCCGCACTCTCTTGTCATCTGTGAGTGTCACAGCAACAGGAGGCTGATCATCTCTAGCCTTTTTCTTCCCCTAAATGTAGATGGCAAGTCTTCTTTGTAGATCTTAGCATTTTCCCCAGGCCCCAATAAACACACTCTAGGATTTAGGTTCCTGTCACTCTTTCATCTTGACTCCTGATCTTGTGTTTTGTTTTGTTGGTTTTTTTTAACAGTATAACTTTCTTAGTGCAATATTTTTCAAGATGTTTTCTCAGCCATTGTTCCATTTGTTTATGTGTATGTATAATATCCACTATAAATGCTCATAATTTTATGACTACTACTCCAAGAAAATGTTCCCATGCATTAACTCATTCACTCAACAAATATCTATTGAGCATGCAATGAGGTAGTTACTGTGAAGCACGGAAAGGCTAACAAGACACAGATCTGAGTTCCGAAAATAACAGCTTAATGTGGGCGTAAGCCATGCACAGAGCGCAGGTGCCACAAGAGAAATGTCTTGTGGGAATTCGGAGAAGAAAGGCACTAGAGGCAGCATTTGTGGGTGACAGGAAAGATCAAAGAAGGAAGGCTTCCCCGTGTGGTTGGCAGTAGACCTGCACCGTAATATACAAGGTAAGGGAAGATGGAGAAGTGTATGTGTGTGTGTGTGTGTGTGTGGGGGGGGGTTGTGGCATCCTTGTTGAGGGAGAAGCAGGTTTTTCCAAGAGGAGTAAAGAGATTATTGAATATTAGTTTTTAATTTACACAGGGAACTTAAATGTGCATACTTGCTCCGTTCCACTTCTTATTGCTTTATTTTTCTACGCTGCACTTTTCTTGCTACTTCTTATCTCTATTATATGCTCAGATATTTCAATAATTTTTGGCACCTCAGGACTCTTTTTCATCCAGGATCATTATTCTCTGCCTTTCCCCACTGGCTTTTCCCTCCACCACGTTTGCCCAAACCTATTGTTGTTTCCTCATCCTTTCTCTGCCAGCTTTACAGAAGTGGACACTCTTTCTCTCTGGTGAACTCAGGAAACAAGAGATAAAGGATGGGGGCCTCCCCGTGGGGCACACCTGTAGGCCACCTCTGTAACCCTCACATTCCACCCACTGAGAGGTGTGTCCTGGGGCCAGGAGGCCAAACAGCACAATGAAATCATTCCAGGACTAGGAATGAATGAGAAGACCTGTGTATTCATTTTAGTCCCAAAGAGTACCTCATTACACAACCTAACATCTCTGGGCCTCAGGTTACGCCTCTACCATGTAACTGAACTGAATGAATACGGGGATCCCCAAAGTCACTTCCATTCCCACTAGACAGAAGGCAAACTTGAGCCCTCAGGTGAACCATGACTGAAGTCATTCAACCATTGAGGAATTGAACCAGCATCACGTCTAGTCACTGTCCCTCTCAGCCTACCACTTCCAGAGACCGTTCACAGCTTGGTCACTCGTGATTCTAGGAATCTCACCTGTGGAGTGAAAATCCTGCATTTCTTTTTGTGAGCCTTTCTTCAGACTTGTCATCATTAAGTGGCAGCAGGAACTAGTAAAAGGACCCAGTGTCTTTTTACTGACAGTTTGCCCTCTAGACTCTGCCCTGGCAGAGGGAGAGTAAAGGTTAACACAGACTCATCAGCCATCTGCAGTTCCCTAGTTTTCAGTTCTGTTAGCAACTGACATTTTGTTTGCACCACTATAGTTAGAGGCAAGCCTAGGGAGTAAGGGCCACTTCAAATGTATTTGAGTGATCATTCCTGGCTTTCCTTTTCCAAGTCCAATATTTACAATCAACAGTCCTACAAATATGAGGCAGAGGATAGCCTTAAAATTCCTCGAGTGACTGCATGCTATTTCCTAGGATAGAAAAAAGCAAAGATTGGTGCGCACCAATTCATTCATTCATTCACCCACTTATTCATTCATTCATTCAACAAATATTTATTGATTGCCTACTATGTGCCATAACTGCTCTATGTGCTAGAGATACAGCAGAGAGCAAAACAGACTACGGGAAGAGATAATAAGCTCTTACAGAGCTTATATTCTATAGCAGATGACTGAAAATGAACATAAAAAATAAGTAAGATATGGGCCGGCCGAGTGGCTCAGTTGGCTAAGAGCACAAGCTCTGAGTAACAGGGTCGCCAGTTCGATTCCCATATGGGCCAGTGAGCTGCACCCAAGCTGAGCTGGTGACAGTGCATGCTCTTAGCACCAAGGTTGCCGGTTTGACTCCTGCATGGGATGGTGGACTGCGCCCCCCATCTCCCCATCCCTGCAACTAGATTGAAAGCGGCGACTGGACTTGGAGCTCAGCTTGCACCCTCCACAACTAAGATAGAAGGACAACAACTTGACTTGGAGCTGATGGGTACTGGAAAAACACAATGTCCCCCTTCCCCAATTCCCCAACACTGTTCCCCTCCTCAAATCTCCCAATAAAATCTTTAAAATAAATAAATAAATAAAGAAAGAAAGAAAGAAAGAAAGAAAGAAAGAAAGAAAGAAAGAAAGAAAGATATGTAATACACTAGATGGTGGTGTGTGCTCCTAAAATAATAATAATAATAATAATAATAATAATAATAGTAATAATAAAAACTGAAAGGGAATAGGGAGGGTCAGAGGTGGTATACACACTAACCAGGAAGCCCTTCTGAGGAAGAACCAGTTGAGTCAAGACCTAAAGTGGTGAAGGACTGCACCATGTGACTATCTGGGAGGAGAGTATTCCAGAAGACAACAGGGTGAGCTTTCCAAGGAAGAATTAGACTTTGGGGTAATGGAGGTTGAGAACAAGAGATGACTCAAAGAAGACTCCAACTTTCGTAACCAAACAGGCTGTCTCACGATTTCACAAAAGTTTATAGCAACCCTGTGGCTCCATTCCTAGAGGAAGCCAGGGCCACCCCCCAAGCCTCACATTTGCAGGATGACAGTTCAGTCAGCAGAATCAGTAAGGCACCAGCTCATTCCCATGTAAGCCAAGGGCATGCCCATGTGTGTCTGTCAGTCTATTCTCAGTTCTTTCTTTCTATCTCGAAGGTACAAAGAAAAATGCTCAGGGTGTGCTTCAGGCAAAGCATATTTCATCCCTAAGCTGAGAAAGTAAAAACTTCACCTCTCACACCATCAATGCCAGGATTTTGAAAGTGCCAAGAAGTGGATAAAAGAAATGAAGCTACAGCAAGGGCTCTGTTTCTTTAGTTAGAAACAATTTGCAGTGGCGTTCAAGTCACCTGACTGAGGGGAAATACAAAAGGAAATTTGATTGAATTGCCTTAGATGACAGTTTTCTATAAATGAATGAATGAATGAATGAATAGAAAAGCAGCATGTTCAAGAGAAATAGAGTTCATTTTTGTCCTGAAGACACAGATCACAAAAGGATGAGATACAGAAGACATGTTACCTTATGGATATTTTTTAAGGGAAAAAAAAAAGATCTTTGCTATTAAAAATGAAAGACTTGGGGATTTTGATGTGGTGATCCCCAGTTTTCCCATGATTAGACTTCAACATTGGAGTTCAGGCTGTTATGCATGGAGCTCTGCCCCCGAGGGTTTTTTTTCATATACACAGAGGTGTTCAGAAAGGTAACTTGAGGGCAAAGGAAATTAAAGTTATAAAAGAGTCTACCACTGCTACCCGGACCCTCAGCCATGTATGCAGAAGCCCTCATAAAATAGAATAATATCTGGAATATAGTAGAGAGCCAAAAAATGGTTAGACCTCTTCCTGCTCTACTCTCAACTCTAACAATGCACAGGACTAGGGGTTTTCAGAGGTAACGAAACAGGCCAGACTTCTGTTCCTGCTAGCTCTTTTTATTCATAATAATAGCTAACAATTACAAAGCACTTTACAGTTCACAAAGCACTTTGACGGGATTTATCTCATTTGGTTCTTACATCGCGCAAGTGTCTTAGTCCATTCCGGCTGCTATAACAGAATACATAGACTGGGTGGCCTATAAACACTAGGAATTAATTTCTCACAGTTCAGGAGGTTGGGAAAGCCAAGATCAAGACCCCGGCGGATTTGGCATCTGATGAGAGCCTGCTTTCTGGTTCAGAGACAGCACCTTCTCACTGGCTTTACATGGTGGTGGTTGCGTAGGGTCTCTCCGGGGCCTCTTCATCATGGCACTACCCCCAGTCACGAGGGCTCCACCCTCATGACCGAATCACCTCCAAACACCCTCATATTTGGGGTTAGGTTTTCAACATAAGAATTTTGGGGTGGACTTCCAACCATAGCAGTAAAGGAGAGGTTTTTATTCTGTACTGTACTGATGAGAAATAACAATTATTATTATTCTGTACTGATGAGAAAACTAAGTCAGAGCATTTAATGATTTGCCTAAAGGTGTGTACTTTATAAATGATGAAAACAATTGAACCTTACGTTGCTGTGAAGACCAAAAGTAGGCCACGTAAGTCACTCAGCACAGTGTCTGGCGCTCAATAAAGAGTGGCACCTCTAACACAACACACAAAAACTTCACCAAAATAGCTTGTCAAATACTTGAGCAATTCTTCCTTCAAAGGATGACCACACAAAGTAGAATGATTTGGCTGATCATCACTTGCTGTCTGGAAGTCTCAAAAGGACTTCTAATTCCTGCTCATTTATTTAGCCAAGAAGAGAAACCCAAATTCACCAGTGCCCTTCTGGTATATTGCAACACATTTTGCTCTCATGTTCTAAAACCTGGCTAACTTATACTGAGTATAATGTTGGTTTAGAACTTAAAGTGTGGAAGCAAAGTGCAAAGGAAACCAAGACTGACGCAGCACCTACTACAATATATACAAGTCAGCAACTGTGATAAGACCTTTACAAACAACAGTGCGAGGCAGCAGGCATTACAGCCTCTTAGTACAGAAGAGAGCGAGCTCAGGGAGGCTGTATGATTTGTCCATGGTGTAACTGGTGTGTCACTGAGCCAAGGTTTGACCCCAGGAAATATGCTTGGCTCTAAGCCCCTCCTATTTCAGCTATAGCACAGTACCTCTTAATGCTAGAGGTTGCTAGGATGCTACTGAGTGCTACTTAGCCCAACAAATGCTAGCTCTTTCAAGGACATAATATTACATCACTGCACTGATATCATTCCAAGTGCCAAATTTTGCCCTGACTTCTGTTAAAGTGTCAGGTAACTACAAAAGGCACCCCATCCAAGGACAGAAATCAGAATTCCTCAGTTTTATCCTCAGCGGGCCACAATACGTTTCCCACAAAATTTTGATTCACAGTGAATTCCACTGTTATCCTGACTCAGAGGATAAAATTCTGCACCGAGAGCACTGAGCTGTAACCATTTTCTTCTCTGCTGAGGAGCTGCCATTGCTGAGGTTGTCTCTGTGCCTGTCACAGCTGCATGCTGTGACCACACTCTCTCATCTTACCCTCACAGTGACCTTATGATGTAGAAACTGTTATCTGCCCCATTTGCAGACGGGGAAACAGAGGCTCAGAGAGTTTGCACAACATGCGAGCTCACACAGCTCTAAGTGTGAAATGGGACATAAACCTGGAGTCTGGGCTCTTTGCTCTGTTTTTATACTTCTGTCCTTTTGTTTTATATTGAAAGTTTCCTCTTACAATCATAATGGCTGCAAAGGGAGTGTGTCCAAAAGCAACATATGTTACCTGGGATTTCAGCGGCTATATAAATGTTTGTATAATATTTGCACAAGGATCCTGTAAGATAATTCAGTGCTAACTGATTCGATCAAACAAAACAAACCAGTGATTTAAAATATGCCATTGCAAATAAGGAATGGAATTGTACAGGTGTGAGATAAATTGAATTGATGATGGGTTTGAAAGAGAAATTAAAGAAAACTTTTAGCTGCATGGAACTTCCTAGAGAAGGTGATTGAATGATAAAAAGAAAAGAAAAAGAAAAAAAGAGAGTGCTTCTTGTCTGTTTGCTCAAACTATGTAATACTTGCTTATGGAGCTGTCAACATATTCTTGGATATTTTTGTCCAAACCTGTAGACAATTTTTGTAAGAACGTATTTGAGCCCAAGCTGATAATGCCAGGAAGAAAGATCTCAAATACTCCTGACAATGACAATTTTGCAGTTTCCTTTACACATTTGGGATTAAGGAAGGAGCTAAGGAAGGTGGGAGAAATCAAGGTACAGAATAGTTAACAAAATTATGTGTTTCCTTGAGGGTGGTTACACTTTCCAGGGGTCTGGAAAAGAGGATGACTTCTGGCATTTCAAACATGCGTTAACCCACGAGAACAATGAACAGGGCTTGTTTGAAAACCTTTCACTAAAGAAGTTATAGGCCTAGGGTGTGACTATTCACCATGACCTGCCCAGTTAGGAATTTATGATCAAATCACCCTGTGAGGTTATTTTCAGTTAGATTTATTACAGCAACCCTTTTTTGACCACAGAACACTTTCCAAAATATGTAACCTAAATTTCTTCAAAGTTCACCAGCACAGTAAAACAAATCACATTGCAGTAAGTTATAAAGTCTCTAGCTTCTTGCCCTACTCCCTCAAGCCCCAATAATGTCACCTTTCACTTAGCCCTTAAAGGGTCCCTGAGTTACACTGGCAATTCCTGGGGGTGGACCACATGTGTCCAGAAGCGGTCTTATCCTACTCTGGGCCTCTTGGAAAATGACAGCAGCCCATGAAGCCACTTCAGGTGACACCTCTCCAGTCTCACTGCTTCCAGAATGAGTTATTGGGGTGAGGAGCCACCGTCTGTTGTGGCACAACTAGTACTGTGCTCCCTTGGGGACTAGCTCATCAGTTGGTCCCATTCAGCCAGCCATTCACCAGATGTCCTTACATTGGCTGTTTCCCCATACACCCCAAGCCCACCTCCATCTCTCCCCAACCTTTCCACTTCCCCTCCACTTCTCACCCTCCCACATCTCAAAGAGCTCCCTCAACTTCTACTTCTGCCTGGGCCCCTCAGCGCAAGGCACTCAGTCCACATCCTTGGAAGAGGTTAGACATCTCCCTGTTTTCCCGGTGCTGGCTTTGTCTCCAGGCCCTCCACACACAAATCACGTTCTTAGGGGCATCCTCTCCTCACTAATCCATCAAATCAATGTTTTCAAAGAGATGCCCCAGAGCTATTGGCCACACCTACTTATCAGTTAGGCCCAAATACTTCTAAACACCTAAATGTTAAAGTTACTCTGGATCCCATACATCTATATGCCCCTCTGGTTCCTAGTCCAGTGCTCAGCAATACCTGCTAAGTGATTAAATAGTGGGGCCACTCCACAGTTCCCTAACGTAATCCCATAACTCTCCTTTGCACTGGGTTCTCCACCTTTTTGCTATAACGAGTAAGCATCACTGTGATGCAAAATAGAGCTCACAGGAGTAAATTAAAAGGATAACATAAGATCAGGTGAAAAAGTTGGGATAAAATAACTCCCTTTCAAGAATGGACAAGCAAAATAAACAGCGAAGATATAGCAAAAGGCATAGTGTACGGAAAGAAATTTGAAAACAGACAGGAGTGAAAAGGTTAAAATACTTCTCCTTGGTGGTATACTCCATCCGACTCATTTTTGCACATTTATTGGGCTCTTACTACCACTGAACCTTATTTCTTCCTCTTTAGCTTTGTTCAGTGCTTCCAATAAGGACATCGGTTATCTGGAATAAAACCCTCCTCTTTAGAACTCTGATTAGTCCTCAGTTTAGATAAATAGGAGCAGTAGCTAGTTTGTATAAGTCGCTTGAATTCCAGAGACAGGAAAGGTAAAATGGTGATCCATGTATAAACTAATTTTTCTTTGCTTCCCCTTTGTCATCAGTGAACTATTATGGTGCTGATGCTCAGGACAGCCAGGGCAAGCCCTATCAGATTCCAGATGTGAGCTGATGTGTCTCGTTCCATAGAAGAGTTCCCTCGTGACATAATGACACAGGAGAAATGCAAAGGTGTGTGAGTGTCCTGGGGTGATGTGAGAGGGTGGCTTTGATTTGGAAAGCACATCCTGGAAGTCTGAAAGGGTGCATAGCAAACACAGAAGCTGTATATTCCATAGCTGCACTCAGTGAAATTTTTGTGTTAATCTGGCCTGGTTTAGGGCTGACAGCCTCCAAACTCAGACCAAGCCACTAATAACAATCCCCGGGCCCTCAATCAATTCCCGTCCATGTCCTACATAGTTGTAGATGAAGAAAGGAAAGAATTCTACCCCTCTCCCAAGCTCCCCTTTCTCATGTGGTTTTCTTCCTCTTAGAGCTGGCTGGACTGAAAATGCTTCCACCCTTATCAGTCTCAGGCAGAAATAGAATAGGGCAGGGGGAACGCTCCCTTGTTTGTTTTTTGGTTTCTAATTAAAGCCAACAAAGCAGATACTAGGCAGGAGGCCGGAATCTTGAACTAACAGCATTACTCTACGAGTATGGTAGCAAAACGTGGATGTATAAAAACCTACTGCTGACATCATTGGAAGTTATGAAAAAGCCTGGCTTTCTTTTTCAACTATGATGCATCAAGTACTTAACTATGTCTTAGGTACTATGCTAAGAAATTTATGTACATTTCCATGATCTCATTTAATCCTCACAACATCCATATTAGGAAGTCCTATTTTTGTCTCCATTGTCCAGAGAGGGAAACTGAAGTTCAGAAGATGCACAGCTCATAAGCAGCAGAGCCAGGACTGAGGCCCTGATCCTTCTAATGCTAAAGCCACACCCTTAACCTCACCATGTTTCTTCTAGGTACCGTGTTTGTCAGAGCCTTTGAAATCACTGTCCTGCCTCCCACCCATCTCCACAGAGCAGCAGAGAGAACTTCTGAAATTCAAGTTTGTTTGTTTCTCTCCCGGGCTCAAAACCTCTCAGGGCTTCCTATTTTCCTTGGGCACACGGCCCAAATTCCCCAATATGGCTTAATAAGAGCCTCCCTGACTGGATTTTTTGCTCACCGACAGACTCAGCTCTTGCAAGCTCCTCACCCTTCTGTTCTACCCATGATGATTTTGCCACAGTTCTGGAAAATGCCAAGTTTCTTCTTATTTGTGGGCTTGGTACAGGAATGCTCCCCCTACCAACAACAGCAGGGACCCGTCCATGCCCTGATTACCTGTTTTATTCTAATACAAACACTCCTACAAGATTTGACACAGAGTCACCTCCTCTCAGAAGTCTTCGAGGCCCCACAAGGCTCAGTGAGCTGTTCTTTTTCCTGAGGTCCTATAGCCACCCCTGCACCTGTGTCACTGCATGTGTCATACCAAATCAGATTTCTCTCTTAGCCCTAGACTGAGTTCTTGAGAGCGGCAGCTGTTAACTATTCTGTTTTAGCCCCAGAACCTGGCACCATGACTGACATAAACCAGCCAGTCCATAAACCAGCCAAGTGAGTGAAGGCGCCTTGGTGCTAAGTGCTGATTCTCACCCATGATGCAAGAAGAACAGTAGGTCATGACAGCATGGTTTTCTTAACCCTTTTCATGATATAATACAACTTAATTTGGGGGGACTGTGTCTCTGGCAGCTCATCCTCCTGGAATACATGCAGTCCCCTCGGTGCAAATCCCAGCACTGTTTACTAACAATTCCCTAAAACCAGCCACCTCCAAGAGAAGCTTTTCCATGCCATTTTTTCCCCCAACTTCTCAGCAACATCCCATGTTTTTCTTTTCACCCTAACACTTAACCCAAATAACAATCACTGCTCCATGAGATTGCATAGTCCACATACATCAGGCCCATGCCAACCTTGTTCTTTCGTCTGTCCACAAAGCTAGAATAATGTCTGGCACATAAAATGTGCTCAATAAATATGTGCTGAGTGAATGAATAATCTACCTCGTTGAGCTTGGTGTGAGATAATAATGAATATCACAGGGCTTGTCATGTCCCACATGCATAAAGTGCTGAGTTCAGAGAGGTGCGTCCAGTTGCAAAAATCTTTCTCTGCTCCCATCTCTCCAGATGTTCTGGTTCAAGCCTGTGAGGGGGGTTATGTGGTGACCAAGTCTTCCTATCTACCCTTCTTCCTATAAGCCAGATGTTCTCCATGCACCACTTTGGGGTTTGAGGGAGCCAGGTGCTTTCCTTGTACATCCCGCCCCCTAGAACGAGCCTTAAATAGGATCATTCTCTAGGGACAGGAATGAGGCCAAACAGGCTTTTTAACCAAATGACTTAAACCAAATTCTAGTCCTTTGCATTTTAGCATTCACTAATCATACTTTTTTCTGTACATCTTCTTGTCTTTCAAAGATAATCTAGCTTTTATTCCCTCATGTCTCCTCGTTTTTACCACATTCAAAGGCTTGTCCGATCATTGTAACAATATTCAGCTCTGAGCCTAATATGTGTTTAATTCTATCCCTACCCCCAACAGTTCTGCTTTTATTTGAATTCCAGTTGCCTTAGTCTCCCCAAGGCAGAGTAAGAAAGAAGCCATCCCAACTTCTTACTTCAATATTATGATCGTTACCACTACCTTGATGACATTTTCCAAGACACGTAGAGCCCCTTTGAGTACCACAGTAACCCTTGGAGGCTTCTTTTTCTCTTTTATTTTTCTTAGTTGTGGCAGCTGAGACTCAGAAACAGTAACTCACTTACCCAAGGTCACAGAGCTGGTAAGCGTTGCAACCAAAGTTTGAACACGGGATGCCAAGTAATGCACAGAACTTCTCATTGGTATTTTCTCTCAGAAGTGCTTTCCCGAAGGCAAGACTACAGTTTATGAACAAAGGAAAATGCAGCCCACAGGTTCTGACACATTATGTTAAAGCAATGCATTAATATTGTCTTTGTCTATAATAAATGTATGAGTTCACAGAGGCTCCCCAGGACACAGAATTGATTGTTCCCCAATAGCCTTGTTTAGCATTTATATAACACTCAGCCCTGGGATGTGAGACTGGGCAAAGCTTCCCTAAGTGCAGGGGACTCTACTGGCGATGGGCTGATTCTAGGACTCCAAAGTTGCTCGTTTGAACAGTGATCTCTGTGTCACCCTCTGGTCATCAAGGGGGGAAGGGAAAAGATGGAGCGCACGTCTGCAGTGAGAGAGGCACAGGAGCACAGCCCGTCCTGCTGATGGAATAGCCATGTGTTTTGCTGGTGTGACCTTGGATTTGGAGACATAAGCTCTTGAGTGACTCTGCATTTCTCTCTAAAGCTTAATTATTCCATCTTCTAAATGGTTCGCTTGAGACAACTCACAGGTCACTGGAGAATGACGGGAGATAATGGTTGTGAACATTTAAGGTGCTTTGTATGTAATCATTGCAAAGGCAGAATTTGCTGCCAACATGTCTGGCGTCTGCACTGGGGCCTATGTACCTGGGTTCCAAAACTCCCTCAGTATGTTCTGGGATCCTTTCTGTTCAGTGTTAGTTCAGAAACCACCCCCCACAAAATGTCACTGTCATAATAGGAAACCATGTCTCTAATGAAGCTACCCAATTCAATTAAACTACTCTTTTGGGGGTGCAGAGTGGACAAACTCACATTCTCGCAGTCGCTATTTAGTTATCCTTGAGTTAAAGGGGAAAAGTGCACTTGGGCAAAAGGAAAACAAAACAAAAAGGCTTGACTGGTTTTCTATTTAAATCTTATCTCCTAACCTGCTGAGCTAACATCAGCTCTCTCCCTGTCTGGGTAAATCCACAGCTTCCCAGAACATAAGGTGGAGATGTTGCTGGATGAACTGTTTTCATAAATAATCATCTTTTGAAATTCTGGCACCAAGGAGACAAGAACTCCCAGGAGCTCAGAATGTAGCTTTCTCAGGGCGCAGCCTCTCAACCTCAGTACCTACCAGACTTGCCCAGAGCCACGTTAGGCCATCTGCAGAGATTTCCAACCCATGTTTTGCCAGTGGGATAAGCAATGTGTTAAAATGGCTTAGCCCTGTCAGGCAGAACTGGCTCTGGGAGCTGCCGGCCTCACACATCTGGAGGTGTTGGCATTCCCTCAAGGTCACAGGTAGTTAAGGCTGGTGGTGAAGGACACCCATCCAACAGTGTATCTGTCTTCACCTCTTAGGTCACTGTCCTGCCTCCTATCCTTCCTGTTGCTCAGGCATGGTCTAGTAATTGCCCCTTTTCCTTTCCCTTTCACATTCTTGGAGGCTTTTCTCCCCCTGCCCCACCCCTCTGAACTGCTTTCGCCCCAGAGGACATTTGGGGTTTGTCTCAGGAATAAAAATTTTCAGGGCTGAATCCCTAATGGCCCGTTTTACATTAATGCATCTTTCGATACACAGTATGACCAGCTCATCAAAATACCTTGATGCAGTTTAAAAACCTAAACAAAGCATTGTTCACAAAAACAAAAGCATCCAGTGCTGTCTTGTGTATGCTCACCAAGTGGCCTGATACTTCTACCTGAAAATTCCAAAGACAGGGGCTTCTCCACCTATCAGTGCATCTTTATATATTTAGCATTTTGCTATGAATTTTTTAAAAATCTTCAGAGGGCC
>NW_017731598.1:318845-323171 GCF_001890085.2 Hipposideros armiger
AGTGCCTGCCCACCTGGGGCTAATTATAACAGAGTAAAGCAGCCAGGTGAGCAAATCACAGCTGTAAGATAAGTGCTATAATGTGGGTATGTGCAAGGCAGCATGAGTGCCACAGAAGAACAAAGCCTTCACTGAGGGTGAAGACATCCCCAGAGGAAATGATGGTGAGACAAATTCTAAAGGAAGGGGGAAATCCCCGAGAACAAGGAATAATGGACATTTCACGCAGATGGAAGAGCATGTGCAAAAAACAGAGATCAGAGTAACCCCATCATGCAGGAAACAGCCTGCAGCGTGATGTGGCCAGAATGTCCACAGGCCTGAAAAGTAAAGTGGGACCTGGATTACACAGAACTCATTCATAACTGTCATGCTGAGGAGCTTGAAATGTATTCTATGAGCAATAAGGAGTCACTGAAAGGCAATGGTGGGGTGAGATTTGCATTTACAGTTTTCTTTAGATATTGTTGAAAATGGATTAACATACTGCTTCCCAACCTTTTTCACATCATGGCATGTGCAGAATAGTATAATAAAGGAATGGTGCATTGTGGTCAGTGACAGGACCTCCAGGCTCTACACAGCTGCCCAGAGGGCTGAAAGGGTTGGCACATATATAGCATCCTCATAGCCCACTCGTGTGAGATAGCACATAGGTTAGGAAGCTCTGGATTAGAGGAGAGGTAAGATCATAAGGCCAGAAATTTCTCAGAGAATTAATGACACTGAGGTTATTTGCCTGGTTCAGTCCTAATGAAAAAAAATGTGGGTAACAGCAGGGGACACAGATTTAGTGTCAAGAATGTTGCTCCACGCCAATGGGCCTGGGGCCAGATGGAGTTTAATGCATGTCTCTTTTATGCCAAGTATGACATAAAACCTTCTAGAGAGCAGGACATAAAGTATGTCTTTCTTCTTCCTTGATTTCAATCTGTATCTCTGAAGAAAAGCCCTGAATGATAGGATCAGCTGCCAGCCAAATTGTAAAATTCCTGGGAATCTTGTCTTCCCTCATTTTCATCTTTCCCTATGCACCCACATCCTATCCTAGGGCCCACTGTAGGAGCAGTCTCCCTCCCTCCCTCCCTCAAACCTGGCTCTCCAGATGTCTCTGATGTAGTCACTTAATCCTGGTGTAAATGAGTCATTGTACATCACCCTGGAGTATATGCACTTCAGATGACATCTCATTGTTCAACGTGAAGACTTGTTTCCTTTTCAAGGGCTCAAAAAGAGAGGTGGGCAAGTAGAGAGCCTTATCTTTACACTCCTGAAATTTCTAACACCCACATGGTATTAATAGTTACCAAATATTGCTTCCTTGGCCTTCCTAAGAACCTGATAAGGCAGAGTAGATGATCATGTGCCCATTTTACAGACGGGAAAACTCATCTGGAGGGGCTGTGATTTGCTTAAGGCCATGCAGTTCACTTTTGGGGTGAGCTCCAGCTTGCTAAATGGTGGGAAGGAGGGGTACCGTCAGCTAGTCATGAACCTCTTCTGAGTCAGTGTTCCACTCCCACTTCCACTCGGAAGATCCTGCCAGCCCCAGATGGTGACTCGAGGTCAGTACATCTAGACGCACTGCCTCACGGAGCTTTGTTTGTCTGNAAAAAAAGTGGCATTTCTCTTACCCAACTGCACCGTCTTATTACAATACATATACATTATCCTGAAGCACCTTGGGCATAAGAGTACGTATTTGTTTTGCGAGTGGAAATGTAATGATGAGAGTAGGATTTCTCTCTTTGCTGGACTTGAGGACTCCAGTTGAAGGAAGCTCACACACACAAACCAAGGCCATAATCTCCCATTCTGTGAGAAGTGACACCATGAAGTGAAAAGTCAGTGTAAGAGATTCTAGTTGCTACCCTATCACTTAGAAGCTGCATAGCCTTGAGTAAATTACTTTATCTTTCCTTGGTTTCCTCTTCTATACATTGAGGCAAATACCGTCTTCCCCACTTGCTTCACCAAACGGTTGTGAGAATCCCATGGGATGACCCATGTGGACTCACTTTGGAAAGACAAAGCATTGTTCCAGTGTACAAAATAATTACAAAGGAAAAACAAAATGGACATATTGCAGAAGCTGAGCTCAGCAGGAATGTATAAAGAATATGGAGATTTTCCTGCCAACTCCCCCAGTTATGGTTCCCGGGGCCCCTGTGAAGGCTCGTAATGAACACTTGCTGAGGAGCCATGGAGAGCAGCAGCTGCAGAGCTGTGTCGGGAGAGGCCTCTTCATCTGTGATCTCAATCAATAAACCTGCCATCGTGGGCACCGACTGCTTCCTCCTCCACCGTGTGGGGTGTTCGGATACAAAAGCCACCAGAAAAGTCTATTTTTCACCTTCTTTTGTGACCTGAACACAGGAACAAATCACTGTCTCTCTCCCCTCAGAGAGAAGAGAAATTGTCTAATAATACTACTTTCCCCAGCCAGCCAGAGAACCGAAGTAACCAGCTGAGCTGCAAGGAGATGATTATTCTTTCAGCAAAAACTACGATCGGTCTGCATTCAAAGACCAAAGGCATTTTCAAGGCAAAAACACCTGAGGAGAAGAATGGACAGTGGATTAAAACAAAACTTTCCCTCACCTGTTTGCCTCACAAGGCCAGCCTAAAAAGAGCAGGAGGCAGGACAGGCACTGGGAAGCAATGAAATAATGGCTGGTTACACAATGGCCCTTTGTCTGTGAGAGAGGCATTCTGGGGGCTGCCATTTTCTGCAACATTCAGAACATGGGCTCTCATGTTTCCTAACGATTCAAGAAGGACAAGATGGAGACAACTAACTAATCAGGGCAAAGACAAATCCCCAAGGGGGTTCTGCCCCCCAGTCAAGCTACATGATCAAAGGCCATATGTAAGACAAAACTCAAGACTCCATTTCTTTTATTTAAAGAAATCACTGTGCATTCATAATCATTGTGTATGCATAAGGCTAACTGCTATGCCAAGCAACCTCCCAAATCAATTGCGGCTTGCATGACAAAAATTTCTATCTCCTTCCAGCAAAGTCCCTGGCTGGGTGGCTCTTCCACTAAATTCCATTGCCAGAATTTCAAACAGGCCCACAAAGGTGCGATGGGGCTGGAAATGTCCCAGGATGAACAGCCATTTCTTGCCAACAATTCCATACCAGGGGAGGGCAGTACAAGGAGCAGCTTCTTGCCTCTGATAAACCCTGGTACTGCCAGATACTATACAAAATGGTTAAATGAGGAAGAGGCAGAAAATGGCTGATAGACATTTATAATCACTTGCTTTATGCAAAAATCTATACCACCTCTTATAAGGGAGGTAGAGAAAATAGAACCCTTGATCCTCAAGAGGGTTAAAACCCAGTAAGGGTGACATATATGAAGTCAACTAACAACTAACCAGATGTTGAACTTCCGTCCATTCCATTTTCCTTAAATTGTGCCAACTACTTTTATGGCATATTGATGAATGTGATATACCTACCTAAAAATAAATGATTTACAAAACAAGTACTCTTCACAGAAAGTTCTATTGAGGAATTTAATGAGCAGAGGCAATATATTAAGTGGTTTAGAGTTAGCATTGAGGGCAGACTGCCTATGTTCAAATCTTGAGTCTGCCACTTCCCCAAATGTATCTATTCTGTGCCTCAGTTTTCTCACCTATAAAATGATGGAGATTGCCCCGACCTCATGGTTATTGAAAGGATGAAATGAGTCACAAAGGTAAAGCTCTTAGAACTGTGCTTGGCAGAGGTTAAGCACTAAGTTAATGTGGGCTGTTGTTACTGGGTAATGATGAATTAAATAAAAAGGGTATAGACCACATGTGAACATGAAAATTCTTGAATGACTAAGTTTGCAAACCATCAACATGTAAATACACTCTTCTTGGCTTCCTCTTACAACTGTTCTGACCTGAAATTTTTATTTTTGTTTTCCTAATGTGGCCGAGTTGCTTCCCATCTTCCCACCACGATGATGTGAAGGAGAAAGCTATTAATTTCTGAGGGATTAGATGGGGCTTCTTAGAAGTACTATTGCTCTGTGCTGGTTACGACAGGTACAGGAAGCTTTCCATGGCAGGTGGTTCTCTTGTTATTTGACCAGCTCTCAGCATGTCTTACTACAGATCCAAAACTACATTTGTCCTATTTCCCGTCCCTCCCCCAAAGGTCCTAACTGTCCCTTTGGTCCTAATTGTCCCATTGTTCCCCTCCTGGCACATATTAGGTTATAAATGTTTACAGAATGAATATATGGATGACTCCTCAATGCTCCACATCTAGTTAGGTATTTAAACTCTTGAGTCTTTTAACTATCTCTGGAGTATAGCCCC
>NW_017731598.1:329676-330952 GCF_001890085.2 Hipposideros armiger
GTACTACCTGAGATATTAGATACCACCCAAGATCAGTGCTGAGGTTCACTTCTCATTACAAGGGGCTCCAAATTTTCAGGTTTGGAAAAGGTGGACAGAAGGGGGCTTCTATGGTTCTATCTAAAGCAGGCCTTACCTTTGTTTCTAAATCTGGGCTTTCTGTGAGAGATTTTGCCAATCCTATTTTTTGATGTGAGCCTGAGTTGATTTGTGTTCCTTTAATTTCTATAGAAGAAAAGATCTGACAAGTTATTAGAAGCACCAACATTTCAAAATCAGTCCTTTCCTAGAAATCCTTGGTGGTTTGCATTTCCACCCAAATAAATTCCAAATGTATTTACCTAGAACATTTCCTCCCAATGGGGCAATACTGCTCCCCAAAGAGGCAAAAATTGGCTCTTGGCAGGGGGTTCTTGGATGGCAGTTTTTACTCCTTTTATGTATAAGAGAGAGAATAGTGTTAAAATAAAGTAAAATGAGACCAGGCTTGATGATCCTTTGAGGAGACAAACCAGTTAAGACATATAAGTGAAACTTAATCTAGCATATTTCATAAACAAATATACATACAGTACTTAAGCAGATATACAGTATATCAGTGGGGTTAAGAATTTCATGGGAATAGCAAGAGGGGAAGATTACAGGGGACATATCTGTCAAAAAGCCTCCTTAGGAAAGCAATAATGAAAACCAAAGTAAGAAAGCCACTGGCCTGGAATGAAAGCTTTTACAGTTTGATACCAGCATGCTTTTCCATCCTTCCTGTCACTACACCTTTATGTCAGAGACTGACAAACTGTTTAGGTGGCAGAGATCCTGAAAATCAAGTAGGATTTTATGAAAATATTTATATGTTGGAATTAAGTAATAAATCTATAACATTCTTTTACATCTGGTACAACCTGACAATATTATCAGCTACGCTAGTTGATACATCATCTTAGATTTCAATGCCCATGTAGCTGACTCATTCAACAACTGACCGCCTATTTGCCGGATAACTCTAAAGATGTCCACCTTACTGAAGTTCAGCAGCCACTTCCAGAGCACATCTTCATTCTGTTTATTGCCCAGAGCTGGCCCACCACGGTGGGCATTGAACTCCACTTGTCTATTCTGTGACTCACAACTGCCTATCTCACCAGCTTCACCACACTTCTTGATTTTGACCTCCTGACCAAACTCCCGTGACATGATCCCCTTATGTCTCTCCAGGCTGTCACCTGCCTTTTGGCCTCTCTTCCTTTTTCATCCAGGCTTGGGCTCCCTGGTTGAA
>NW_017731598.1:333887-334745 GCF_001890085.2 Hipposideros armiger
TGAGGACACACCATAATGTTTTTATTTGACAGAAATTGCCATATTCCAGAAGCGATGTGTGACACAAAGTCTTGTCATGATGGATTATTTATAGCACACTTTACAACACACCTTCTCTCAACCATAGCTCACACCCAACTGACACTACCGAACAAGTTGAAACTTGTCACACACTGTTACTAAGGTTAGACGTGCTGCTTCCCATATTGAAGATCCCTGACCTTGTGTTGGATGGCACTTGGCAGCAGCATTCACCATATTTTGTGATCACAATGGAAAGACTCTGGGTCACCTATCACTTCTGGTACAGCAATTTCTGTCAAATAAAAACATTATGGTGTGTCCTCATCCACCTTATTAGTGAGACTTCTGGTTCTTCCCCAAAGTCAAAATGACCATGAAAGGTAAATGTTTTGAATCAATTCAGGACATAGATGCAGTCATGACAGTGAAGCTAAAGACATTCATGAAAGAGGACTTCCAGAACTGCTTCAGAAAGTGACAAGAATGATGGGATAAGTGTGTTTGAAGTGAGGGGAGTATTTTGAGGAAATTAATGGCAATATGTCTTTCACTACAATAATTTTTTTTATTTAAACATTCACTGTAGTTTTTCATCACACCTATATGATTTACAAATACAAGTATTTCCTCCCATTCTGTGGGTTATCTTTTCACTTTGTTGACAGTGTTTTGTTTTGTTTTTAATTTTTTTATTGGGGAACAGTATGTTTTTCCAGGACCCATCAGCTCCAAGTCAAGTAGTTGTTTCAATCTGGTTGTGAAGGGTGCAACTCAGTGGCCCATGTGGGGACTGAACCGGCAACCTTGGTGTTATGAGCACTGTGCTCTAACTGC
>NW_017731598.1:339122-340628 GCF_001890085.2 Hipposideros armiger
TAAATGGAGTTGTTTTCTTCCTTCCATTTTTGAATTTTTTATTGTAAATGTATATAAATGCAATTGATTTTTGTGTATTTATCTTGTATCCTGCAAACTTGATGAACTTGTTTACTATCACTAATATTTTTGGTGGGTTCCTCAAAATTTTCTGGGGGTTCCTCAGAATTTTCTGTATTCAATATCATGTAATCTGTGTAAAAAGATAGTTTTACTTATTTTTCAATCTGGAAGCTTTTTATTTCTTTTTCTTGCCCAATTGCTCTGGCTAGAACCTCCAGTACTGTTAAAATTTTCAGAGAGGTTAGACCTTTATATAATTTGTGCAGTGATCCCTCTGATTAGTCTAGTACCCATCTGGCATTATATATAGTTGTTGCAACATTATTGACTATATTCTCTATGTTGTACTTTACATGCCCATGACTATTTTGTAACTACCAATTTGTATTTCTTAATCCCTTCACCTTTTTCACCCAGCTCCCAATCCCCCTCCCCTCTGGTAATCATCAGTTTGTTCCCTTTACCTATCAGTCTATTTCTGTGTTGTTTGAGTAATACTTGACTCATGAAATGAGTTAGAAACTGTTCATTCCTCCTTCTATATTTGAGAAAGTTTTGTGAAGGATTGGTATTCATCTTTAAATATTTGGTAGAATACTCCAGTGAAGCCATTCAGTCCTGGGCTTTTCTTTGTGAGAAGTTTTTTGATCACTAATCCAGTATCTTTATTTATTGTTTATTCAAATTTTCTATTTATTTTTGTGTTGGTTTTGGTAGTTTGTGTCTTCCTAGGAATTTGGCCATTTCACCCAGGTTATCTGAGTTGTTGGCATATAATAATTCATAGCATTCACATATAATCCCTTTTATTCTGTAAATGAAGTAATAATGTCCTATCTTTTATTCCCAATTTTAGTAATTTGAGTCCTATTTTTTCTTAGGCATTCTAGCTAAAGTTTTGTCAATTTTATTGATTTTTTTATCTTGCTTTTTTCTATCGGTTTTCTATTCTTTAATTCATTTATTTCTGCTCTACTACTTATTATGTCCTCCAGTCTGCTTTGTTTTGGGTATAGTTGACTCCACTTTCTCTAACTTCTGAAGGTGGCAGTTTAGGTTATTGACTGGACATCTGTTTTATTTTTCAATGTAGACATTTACAGCTATTAATTTCCCTCTAATCACTGCTTTTACTGCATTCCATAACATTTGGTATGTTGTGTTTTGTTTTCATTCATGGAACAAAATTTTAAAGTTCTAAAAGAAAAGAATTTTCAACCCAGAGTTCTCTGTCCTATGGAAGTAGCCTTAAAGAACAGAGATAAAATAAGACATTCTCAAAAGAAAGAAAACTAAGAGAATTTGTTTCTAGCAGAGCTGCTCTAAAAGAAATCCTGAAGAAAGTTCTTCAGTTCAAAGGGAAATGATACCAAAGGAAACTCAGAACATTAACAATAAAGAAAAGTTTTCAGAAATGATAAAATAGCTATATAATGTAATAGA
>NW_017731598.1:342253-354070 GCF_001890085.2 Hipposideros armiger
AAATACTTAGGTAATGCTTATTAGGTAATACTTTATTATAAGTATTTATACAAGATCTATATTCTGAAAGTTACAAAATGCAGATGAGGTAAATTTCCAGTCAAGATAGTGGAATAGGTAAATGCTGTGCTTACTTCATCTCATGACCACATCAAAATTACACTACAGAACAACCATCATCAAGAATCACTTAAAGCCTACCTGAACCAAAGCTCTACAACTAATGACATACTGAAGAAGCCACCTCTCAAGACTGGTAGGAGGGGGCAGAGATGCAGAATGGGCTGGTCCCACATCCCTGTGTAACCATTAAAAATTGGGAGGGATATCTTAGCTGCGGAGATCCTCCCCCAGAGAAGCAAGAAGACCCATCCCCACACCAGGCTCCCCAACCCAGGCTTTTAGTGCCAGAGAGAGAAGTCACCATAACTTCTGGCTGTGAAAAACAGCAGAGATTATGGCTGAGTGAGACAAGGGTGGCTGGAGTCCCAAGCACTACACTTGAAGGGCTCACACACAGACTTACTTGCTGATGGACTCACTCACTCTGAGCTCCAATGCTGGGGCAGCAGCTCGAAAGGACCCAGGGACATATGGGGGAGAAAATGAACTGTCTGTCTTTAGGGTGAGGGCTGGAGGGGCACCTTTGTCCCAGACAGAAGAGCTGGTGAAAGCCATTGCTTCTTTGTTGAGCCCTCCAGCCTCCCGGCATGCAGGCAGACACCATGTCTGAGTTTCCATCAACCTACTTAACACAATTTGTTCACCCGGCTCTGGTGATTCTCTGAGACCCCACCCCACTTAACTTTAGGGCACAGTCAAACTGCTTCCAGTGGTTTTTCCATACAAACGGCCTGTCTTGGTTCATGCTGCAGACATTCCTAAAATCTCTCAAAGGTTCACAAAACCCAAAAGCAGAATCTGGCTTCAGTGTGTCCTGTAGCTCTGCCTGAGTAGCCCTAAGCCCGGAACAAGCCTGCCTTGGGTCATGGCTTGGCCTCTTGAGGCACCTACAAGCCCAACACAGATAGCAGCCATCTGTAGATAGTTTTGTGGCTCATTCCAGTGGCCTTGGGCAGGCCACAGGCTGAGGCTGAACTTGGCCTGCAGTGGGACACCACCCAGGAGTTCCCAGAGCTGGCATGCCTGGTGGCCAGCTTCAGACCAAGCTAGAACATCACCTAACTGCCTCCAAGGACAACACACCCAAAGGACAGACTGGGCAGGCACCAGAGCCCTGCTAAACTGAATTCAACTCTATAAGGTCAACCCCTGCACCAAAGCTCCTCCACGGTACTCACGGCCAGTCCTCATAGCCAATCAGCCCAAGTGTCAATCCCTCCCACTGACATGCAAACAGTAACCAAGGCTCAACTATAACAGGAGGACACACATGACCCATGCAAGGGACACACCTGAAGCACCTGGCTCTGATGACCAGGGAGACTGTGTCACTGGGCTTCACAGGACACCTACCACATTAGGCCACTCTGCTAAGATTAGAAGGCATAGCAGCCCTACCTAATACATCAAAACAAACACAGGGTGGCAGCCAAAATGGGGAGACAAAAAAGAAAACATGTCCCAAATAAAAAAAACAGGACAAAGTTGCAGAGAAAGAAATAAACAAAATGGAGACAACAATCTACCAGATGAAGAGTTCAAATGTTGATGAAAGAAATCAAATAAGACCTAAATAAATGGTGAGATATATGATGCTGTGTTCATAATTGAAAAATGTAATATGGTTAAGATGTCAATTCTCCCCAAATTGGTGTGTAGGTTAACACAATTCCAATCAAAATCCCAGCAGGACTTTTTATAGATACAGATTAGAGTTCATTCTAAAATTTACATAAAAAGGCAAAGAAATTAAAATAGCCAAAATAATTTTGAAAAAGAACAAAGCTAGAGAATTCACATTACTCAGTTTTAAGACTTACTAAAATACAAACAAACAAAAAACCTACAGTAATCAAGAAAATATGGCATTGACAAAGGGATACAAGCAAAGATTAATGAAACAGAATTAAGAGTCCAGAAATAGGCCCACACAATTATGGCTAATTGATTTTTGATAAAAGTGCCAAGGTAACTCAATGGAAAAGGATAGTCTTTTTTTAAACAAATAGTGTTGGACCATATGCAAAAAAATAAAAAATACAAAAAGAACCTTGACCTAAACCTCACACCTTATACAAAAATTAACCCAAAACCAAAATGGATTGTAAATCTAAATGTACAACATAAAACTATAAAATTCTTAGAAGAAAACATTGGAGAAAATCTCTATGACTTGGAATTAGGCAAAGATCTTAGACATGACATTAAACCTGGAATTTATCAAAATTAAAAACTTTTGCTCTGTGTAAGATACTGTTAAGAGAATGAAAGACAAACCACAGATTGGGAGAAAATATTTGTGAACCACATATCTAAGAAAGGACAAGTATCCAGAATACATATATTAAAAACTAACAACAAACGTAAAACAAAAAAACCCCTCTCAGAACTCAATAGAAAGAAACCAACAACAAAAACGTCAGGGTAAAGACTTAAACAGACACTTCAACATAGAATATATAAGAATGACAAATAAGCCCATGAAGACATGCTCAACATCAGTAGCCTTTAAGAAAATAAATTAAAACCTCAATGTGATAAAACTGTACACAAATTAGAACAGCTACAAACACCAACAAAACAAAACCGACACTACCAAGTGCTGAGAAGGGTCCAGTGCACCTGGAACTCTCACATAAAGTTAGTGAGGACGCAAAATGGTAAAGCTGCTCTGAAAACAATTTGGAGGTTTCTTATAGGAAAATCTACATTTTACCATATAATTTCACTCCTAGGTATTTATGCTAGAAAAATGAAAACACACATTCATACAAAAACCTGCACATCATGGTTTAGAGTAGCTCTACTCATAATCACCCCCAAACGGAAACAATACAAACGTCCTTCAATGGGTGAATGGGTAAACAAGCTGTAGTACATCTATACAATGAGATACCACTCAGCAACAAAAAGGAACAAGCTACTGACCTACACAACCAAACAAATGAATCTCAAACTGCACTGACTGAAAAAAAGCCAGTCTTAAAAGGTTATGTATTATATGATACCATTTACATCACATTTCGGAAAGGCAATAGTAGCAACAGAACACAGATCAGTGGTTACCAGGACTTAAAAGTGGTTACCAGCGGAGGTGGGGCTGGGGTCAGGGAATTGTATGGTGATGACACTGTTCCATGTCCTAATTGCGGTGGCAGGGGTTACATGAATCTATACATGTGTTAAAACTCATTGAATTGTGCACGCACACGCAATTTTACTGTATGTTAGTTTAAAAAAAACCACACTTTGTTACA
Source organism: Hipposideros armiger (assembly GCF_001890085.2). NCBI lineage: Eukaryota > Metazoa > Chordata > Mammalia > Chiroptera > Hipposideridae > Hipposideros > Hipposideros armiger. The sequence goes on from NW_017731598.1 coordinate 345,634, forward strand.
GTACGTTAAGAACTAAAAGTGAGATCACATGGTAAACAGCCTTGAACAAAAGTTGTACATAGTAGGTCCTCAATAAATGTGAGTTCATTTCCCCCACTCTTTCTTCCTCTTGCCAAGGCTAAGCCCTTCCCAGTGGTCAGGGTCCCTGCTAGCTAGAATCTGTGCGTTCTGCACAGTTCAGAATTGGAAAAACCTCTTGGAGACTGTAGCTCTGCACCCCACCAGCGGTGACTCAGCTCCTCACCACCATGTTTTAGTCTGAAATTAGTTTAACAGGAACATTTATTGCTTACATCAATGGGTTTTCAAAATAGGAAATGTCAAAAGTCAAGATACAGATTTCATTCTTAGAATGACATGAAATATATCCCCATGTTCTGGAAATTAGACATAACCCTCTGTTAAACAAAAGGTATTAGTACTATTACATCATTGCTGCACAGCTGTTGCTTTGTCACACACTCTAGATATTGTCATTTATAAATTTTAGCATTTTTTAATGAAGTAAAGAGTCCTTGTGTTTCTCTTCACCATTGTTATTTATTTCTACCAATTAATATTATAGACAGATATTGCTTTGGTTCTATTACAACATGTGAACTAGTTATTCAGGATCTGCTCTGTGCCAGCAGTTAGTATCTAGAGAAGCATAATGTATGCTTAACATTATTTTATGTTCTTCTGATGCAAAGCAGAGGTATTTATCTTGATTTCTTATAATATCTCTGGCCCTTATAAGAAAGAAACAATGCTAAATAATGCTTTCTTCTCACCCACACAGAGGAAATTAAAATTTTTCAGGAAATCTTTCCTTCTGTCAAAATACATATTGTTCTTAAGGATATAGGTATAGATACCATCAGGTTATTGCCTTAAAGATTAAATAAGTCATTCTTCAAAATCCCATAATAAATAACATATTTATTATCTTAGGAGGGAATTTGGATACGTTGCATTCTGAGCACCATCTTACTCTCTTTTTCTCTGAATCTATTTTAAAAAGTTTTATGCATTTGTTCTTATGTCTACCAGAGTTCATTGGAATGTTCAACATTTGCATTTTACACAGTCAGTAAAAGATAATTATTCAACGCATATGCTTTCTGATTAAATGTGTGAAACTTCTAAATAGAAAACGGAAATTAGTTTTAAGTGCATTATGAAAGACTTAAATTTATCTTTGGTTCATGAAGCTGTGATCAGCTTTTCTTGTGGTGTTCCCGTGGTTTCATTTTCAATGACTGCCATGGTCAGCCAGAGCCCATAGATTCTAGAAAGAAGTTTATCCCTGGTTAATCCTCCTATATCTGAGCAGAGCTAGCTCCAAGCTGACCTTTCTGTGGCAGCTGCCTTTCATTATGAGCTAAAATGTTGTCAATAAAAATCACAGCTAAATCGGGTTGACATTAACTGAGAGGAGCAAAAAAGCTGCTTTAGAGGCATAATATTTTTGCCATTTTATCAGATGCTGTCTGAGACCCTGGCGAGTCATTAACGGGGAAATCTGTTTATTTGCTCTGACAGAATTAGAGGAAGGGCAGCCCTGAAGTCTATCTAGATGAAGACCTAGAATCTAGAGTAATGAAAACCCAATTCTGAATTAATTGAATAAGACTGGCCCTCAAACGAATTTTTCATTCAATCTCTCCTTTGACTTGAAGCATCTTTATGTTTTCCCCAAATTCCCAGTATAATCTCAAAGGACTGTTGTCCCGGCTTTGAATTAATTTACCTGGTACTGCTTTTTAAAGACACAGCTAAACTCCATAGCTGTTTCGCTCTCATTCACCCCATTAGCCCCCATGAAAACCGTACCAGCCGTGGAGCCCATTCTCTTATCCCTCTGATAGCATGGGCTTCGGGGACCAGACCTGAGTTTGAAATATCAGACCTGCCACTTATTAGCTGTGTCCTTGATCAGTTACTAAGCCGCTCTTAACTCATGCCCTCATCTATAAGTGAGCATAAGTATAGTTACTTATTTCCTCAGGTGGTTTTGAGGAGTATATTAGGTAATGCAAATGAAATATTTAGCAGCGGCTGACACAGCAAGCACTAACTACGACCATTGTCTTCTCTGTATTATATCTGTACTATATCCACACTATAATGATTAGGATACACACACACACACACACACACACACAAATGTGTATATATATGTGTGTGTGTGTGTGTATATATACATATAATCTTACAATAGAATTAAAATTGATAGAGAAGGAAATGTATGTTACCATTGTTTTCCCAGAACCGCAGATAATCTGTGTCATGCAGTAGGTGATCCATAAAAGATTTGTAAATGAATAACTGTACCCGGCAAGTATCTCTCTCCTGCTTCTCTCTCTCTTTCCCTCTTTCCCTGCCTCCCTCCTCTCTACACCTATCAATCTAGCTAGCTAGCTATGTATGGTAAATTTAAAGGAATGTTCCTTCTTTATCCCCATTAATTTATAAATCACTGACCCTTCTTTCATTCCCAGTAATTTGTCCCATGATTATACCTGCTTTTTTTTCAAATAATTTCTCATTCCTTATTTCCCTGGTTAGAATATAAGTTCATTAGGGCCGACATTTTGTCTTTTTATCACTATGTCATCAGGGCCTAGAACAATGCCAGGCATATAAATAGAAACACAATAAATATTTGTGAAAAGAACAAATGGACATTCTCTGACTCTGACTCAATATGTGTCTTTGGCCATTCACCTTGGACTCCCCATCCTGGTTCACTTGTCTCATTTCCACAGAATGTTCTCCTTCTCAACTATGACATACACTACTCTTTTTCACTGCACTATATACCTTTTGAGGTAGAGTTCTCTCCACCCTGACCCAGCCCCCATTACCCAAAACTTAAGCTCCACTGACCAGAGAAGGAGGTCTCAAAGAAAATGTGCACATTTCATATTTCTTTGTTATTCTAATGAATCACAGTAATGTGTTAATTTAGGGTTTCCACTCCTCCCAAATTATAAGGAATTGCTTAGATTATGCCCCAAACATGTACTGAGGATAGAAAGATTTGGAATAGGATAGAACCAACTTTGTACAAACCTTTCCCTTTATACTCATATGTTACTGATTACTGATTACCTAATTACTGATCAGACAGCTTGCTACTAGTTTTTTGTGCCATCCCTCTAAAGCAGGTGTCCACAATCTTCACTATGCATGGGGTTTAGCTTTTAAAATAAAGATACCTGAACCCATTCCCCCCAGGGGTGAGGCTCAGGCATTTATAGTATGTAAAAACTTCTCCAGGTGACTCTAATATGCACCCAGGGCTGAGAATCACTGGGTTATAAAAGGTTCAAGCCCATTCAGAGCAGCTTTTTAGGTACCAGAAATCCCAAACTCAAAGTCTTAAGGTTCAAGACAGAAGAACAGACCAGCAAGAAATCTGACCAACCAATACCTACGTTATGCCATGTCTAAGGCATCAGGCATCACTCAACTATAGCCAATTGTAATTACGTAGGAATGTAGCCCAGTGTTGCTATATCTTTAAAGTCTTCAAGAGAAGACATAAATCTACAATTATAGATGAGCTCTCATAATTTGAAGAGCTGGCAACCAATTCAAATTTCTTTAAAATACTGTGTGGGCTGAACAAAATTCATTTTGAGCTGAATTTTATTCATGGGCCAATAATTTGCAATTTTTACTTTTTTCCAACTGCTCTCCCCATATACTAAGAAATCCATTCTATATTCTTTACCAAGTCTGCCTTAAATTCTTAGAAAGCTAGATTCCTTTTCCATCATTCATGTATGTGCAAAGTATTGTTTTTGAACAAAACTGATTGATATGCTTGGAAGAATTTTAAAGGCCCAAATATTTTTGTGATTTAGAGAATGAGACGCTCAAAGCCTCAAACTCAGAGTTCCTGCCAATATAAACATCATTCCCCACCTACTAATAGGTATTAATACCTGAAATATGCAAAGCACTGAGTAGGCCCTTTGGAATATAGACAAGAGGCATAGTTCCTGCTCCATGAAACCATTCCATATACTCAGAGAAATAGGACATAGACCTATAGGATTTCAGTACATATACCACACAAGCCACTTATTAATGGTGAGGGCCTGACCAGTTTGCATTTACATACAGGAAGTAGAGCATTTCACTGAAAAGGAAGTGGAGGTAGATTGTGGAGTGCCTCAAACAGGTAACAAAAGACTTAAGATTTCTAGAGTCAATGGTAAGCAACTGACGGGGTTTTGTGTGTTTTTAATTTTTGTAGGTTTTAATTACTTTAGAGTAGACAGTATCAAAGCAAGCAGTGTTAGGAGGAGTGCTCTGGTCATGGCAGATGTCCAGACAGACTGGACTGTAGAGACCAGAGGAAGACCAGCTGTTAGGTCATAGCCAAGGCTGCAGGTGTGAGGGGAAAAGGGTCTGTCCTGAATGGTGGCAGAGAGATGGGAAGGAAAGGACAGGCTAAAGTGATTTAACCTTGACTAGAGAAAAGGGAGGACCAGCTGCTATTCAGTAATCCCTTAGGATGGGTTTCATTCTGTGTTGAGCATTTCACATCCGATTACCTTTTTTGCTTTAAACAGACTATGACTGAAATGGGAGAGCAAGTGAAGAGGATTCTCCTATGTACCCACATTGTAAAATTGAGCTTATAGGGCCTTAAGAGACCATCTGGTCCAACCCCCTCAGTTTACAGATGGGGTGTGACTTTTCCCAGCCAGTTACGTACCTTGTAGACAAGCCAGAATGGAGACCAGATTTCAAATTTTTTACCCTAGTAATCTGTCCTCTTCAGTAGGTTGCCTCTTCATGCTGAGCTTTCACACAAATGAGTTATAAATCAGGTACCAGATTTAGGTAAGAATATGGACATGAACAGGTAATAAAATGAAAGTGAACAGGTGATAAAATGTGGTGTGGAGAGTAATTCTATAACCGCTCAAAGCAAACAAGGGATGGGGGAGTCAGGAGAAAAGTCTCCACAACCTTGATGTAAAGGTTGCGCAGAGGACATAAAATCAGCAGTGATATACAGTTAGCAGTGCCTACATTCCTTTGATAGGCCCAGCACAGATGTTGAGATAAACGGACATAAATGGAAATCACAGGAAAGCAGATTCAAAATAGCTATTAGAAAGCTCTGTTCCCTGGAAGATGATAAAAGTGAAGGATCACCACTCTGGAAAGGTTGTTGAGGTTTCGGAAACCATGGAGACTCAGGGCACAGTGAGGTGTCATTGGAACTGGGCTTGGAGTGGCGCCTGCTTCATGAGTTTCTATCTTGTAAACATAAACTTTCCCTCCTAAGCATAACATCCTAGCATTGTCAGTGGACACAACAGATTGTGGTAGTGTCTACAGGAAACAGATTATCTGGATCTTTAGCTGAGCAGATGGTCTAATGGAAATTGAACTCTAGACAGTTGGACCTCCCCTCCTTTAGCCAGCCATTCTGGTGTCATGTAGACAATCCCTATGGCTGAGTCCCTGACTTGCAAATGTGTCTTGATAATCTTTAACTGTGCCTAAAGGTAAAGCCAGATTGCCCTTTGGGGCCTAAATTGCTCATTGGCAGCCCATGTAATATGATCTAAATAACAGGGGAGGAAACAGGAACAGGAATGCTTTCCATGCCTTTCCATTCATTCTTGTTTAAATGCATAACACATTTTGTCTCACAGACAAAGCAATACAAAGGATGACTTAGGGAAGGTTTTCACCAACTCAGAAATTATATCATATTGATCAAGATGGATTCAGTAGGGTACAACCAGAAAGTAACTTTATTTATGACCACTACCAGATACAGCTACTCTGTTGACTCATTTTTCCCAACCCCAGATGAAATTTGGGGGCAGGCATAGCTGTTCCAGTCTCATAAATGTAATGAAAGTGTCTGTTATTAAAGGTCCACTCTCGTCCTATTTAAAACTTCCCTACTCCAGTGCTTGGGCTTGCTTCTGACTCAGAAACCTACAACTGGTGAAGAAGGGAGAGTTTCTCCTCTCTTTCTTATTCCACCTGCTCCCCAGTTTCTGCTGTCTCTTGGCCTCATGGAGCTGGGCCTAGAAGGAAGAGAGATCCGAGGGAAAGGACCTGGATCTAACACTGCAGGTCCAGTGCCATCTGGCTTTGGGGTCCTCTGGGTATGGCTGTTACTCAAATGCTAATTCTTATTCTCATGCGGGCTCCTCAAGCTTCCTCACACTGAAGACCTCCACCTGTAGTTCCTGGAGAGCAGGTCATCCTTCCACCAGCTTCTCCATAGCAGTCCACTCCATATAGGCACTCTTGGGGTCAGCTCGCTATACAAGGAAGTCTATTTTCCTCAGAGGATGAGCAGTCCAGCTCCCTTCTGCTGGGTCCAGGTCTAGCTCATGGGAAACCCATACCTTTGTCTATGGAACCACAGCTCTCTCCTTAAGCAGTTGGCCACTTCTCACCTTTAGAGGTCAGACTTGTCACATTTCAGTCTCTACATCTCCCAGGTTTATATAAATAGGTCAACCCCTTTAATTCTCCTAATCCCTCCCACATTTGGCTTAAAGTGAGGAACACTATGGAAAAGGAATACAAAAAACACTCACAATTCTATCCCAAGAAATCCTCATGGGAGACTTTGCAACTCTCCCAATGAATCCTTGACATCTGCTTACACAGCCTGCAGGTGAGTGAAATGCTAATGCTAACAGAACTCATATTAAGGTATGGGACACTTGCATCTATGTGTTTCATTATTCTAGGCAGTTAAGACTCATGCCAAAAAGTGGAGAAGTTTTGTTGTTGTTGTTTTTAATTTTAAAGTCAAATTATATATGGAAGCCATCTCTTCCCACCTTCATACCTCTTTCCTGCTATTCTCTGCCCCCACTGGTTTCAAGACTTAAGTGTAACAACACAAGATATGCAACCAATTAGATGTCCAAATGATTTTGATAGTGAGGTAGTCATCTGCTGGGTCAAGGTAAATAGTTAAATCAAGTTATTTGCACTTTTTTTTCCCCCTGGATGATTTGCTTATTTAGTTCAATCTACCTCTTTGGATAGTTTGCCTACACACATTTTCCAGAAAGCTAATTGAGGTAAGTGTTTGATCTAACGAGTGTGAAGCACAAAAACTCCTGGCATTTTGAGGTCAGGAAGATGATCGATGTCTTTTTGGATATCCTTTGCCAAGCTGTTCTCACTTTAATTTTTAAACTTGTGTGAAATTCAAAGAACACAGAGCCCAGTGTCATTTACACTTGGGCCATCGTAAAAAGGCAGCTTTCTCAAAAAGAATATTGGCTGTTTTCCAGGATGCCAGAAAGCTTTTTATGGGATCTTTTAAAACAGTCTCCTTTAAGCCAAAAAGGGAAATTAAATTTGGCTAAAGGTGAATGGACTGCCCAAGATATGAATTGCTTCTAACAGAGACACAGTTCAAAGGACCCGAAAGCTTTCCAATTTCAGGAAAGAAAAATGTAAATCCCACCCACCCCATTTATCATGGAAGAGACATTAAGTAACTTGCAATATAGTAAAGAAAATTTCGGTTTCAGAGTCAGCTTAATGAACTGTGCATTTTTATAGAAATTACTCAGGCACTTTATGTCACCTTACACAGTGGAGTAAAGGAGCCATCTGAGAAGAAGGGTATAATACTTTTAAATAGCTCGCTCTGTTTAAAATCAAACAAATAAATGATGCTCGGGATATGGTCTGGTGAGAATTACAATCATGAAAAATTAACTGTGAAATATTTCAAGCATGAAGTATAGAGAATAAGATAATAAGCATCCATGAAACACCACCCAGCTTTGTATCAAATCATAACATTTGATAATTGTTCAGATCTTTTATAAAAAAAAACAGAAAATACGTTAGATAGAGTTGTTCACCACTCCTTTTCCTCCTGTCACAGAGATGAATACTGTGCTGATTTTGGTGTTGATCACTCTCAGAACTTTCCTTTTGATAAATATATGCATCCCTGAACACATTTAAAATGTAGGTTGTATTATTATTCAGGTATGGTGAGGACAACAGATCAGAAGATACCTGCTATTGAAAAGAGAGCTTGTTATACTCACAGACCTCCAGAGAAGTGGGTGGGCCACACCATGGGGGGCACATGCTCACCAGGGTCAGTCAGGAAGCAGAGGGAGCCACGGGAAAACGTGGCGAGGGTTTTTATTATGGCTTCCATAGGAAGAACCAGGGAAAAGAGGGTAAACACGGTGAGGATTGGCTAGTTTGAATAATTTCAGAGAACTCTGGGGTGTAGGGGCTGCCCCGAGATGCTGAGGGCAGGGGAAGGGTGGCCCAGAGTATAAGGGCTTCATGTAGTAAGTGGTTAGGGGCATGGAGCCTGGATTGGCTGGTTTCCAGGTGAAAGGCACCTCACAGGCCAGTTGTTTGCCATCACTAGGAATTCGCCCCGGAAGGCCCCGCCCCTCGCCCAAGCCCCAGG
>NW_017731598.1:356080-366015 GCF_001890085.2 Hipposideros armiger
ACCACACTTTGTTACAGTACGTTAAGAACTAAAAGTGAGATCACATGGTAAACAGCCTTGAACAAAAGTTGTACATAGTAGGTCCTCAATAAATGTGAGTTCATTTCCCCCACTCTTTCTTCCTCTTGCCAAGGCTAAGCCCTTCCCAGTGGTCAGGGTCCCTGCTAGCTAGAATCTGTGCGTTCTGCACAGTTCAGAATTGGAAAAACCTCTTGGAGACTGTAGCTCTGCACCCCACCAGCGGTGACTCAGCTCCTCACCACCATGTTTTAGTCTGAAATTAGTTTAACAGGAACATTTATTGCTTACATCAATGGGTTTTCAAAATAGGAAATGTCAAAAGTCAAGATACAGATTTCATTCTTAGAATGACATGAAATATATCCCCATGTTCTGGAAATTAGACATAACCCTCTGTTAAACAAAAGGTATTAGTACTATTACATCATTGCTGCACAGCTGTTGCTTTGTCACACACTCTAGATATTGTCATTTATAAATTTTAGCATTTTTTAATGAAGTAAAGAGTCCTTGTGTTTCTCTTCACCATTGTTATTTATTTCTACCAATTAATATTATAGACAGATATTGCTTTGGTTCTATTACAACATGTGAACTAGTTATTCAGGATCTGCTCTGTGCCAGCAGTTAGTATCTAGAGAAGCATAATGTATGCTTAACATTATTTTATGTTCTTCTGATGCAAAGCAGAGGTATTTATCTTGATTTCTTATAATATCTCTGGCCCTTATAAGAAAGAAACAATGCTAAATAATGCTTTCTTCTCACCCACACAGAGGAAATTAAAATTTTTCAGGAAATCTTTCCTTCTGTCAAAATACATATTGTTCTTAAGGATATAGGTATAGATACCATCAGGTTATTGCCTTAAAGATTAAATAAGTCATTCTTCAAAATCCCATAATAAATAACATATTTATTATCTTAGGAGGGAATTTGGATACGTTGCATTCTGAGCACCATCTTACTCTCTTTTTCTCTGAATCTATTTTAAAAAGTTTTATGCATTTGTTCTTATGTCTACCAGAGTTCATTGGAATGTTCAACATTTGCATTTTACACAGTCAGTAAAAGATAATTATTCAATGCATATGCTTTCTGATTAAATGTGTGAAACTTCTAAATAGAAAACGGAAATTAGTTTTAAGTGCATTATGAAAGACTTAAATTTATCTTTGGTTCATGAAGCTGTGATCAGCTTTTCTTGTGGTGTTCCCGTGGTTTCATTTTCAATGACTGCCATGGTCAGCCAGAGCCCATAGATTCTAGAAAGAAGTTTATCCCTGGTTAATCCTCCTATATCTGAGCAGAGCTAGCTCCAAGCTGACCTTTCTGTGGCAGCTGCCTTTCATTATGAGCTAAAATGTTGTCAATAAAAATCACAGCTAAATCGGGTTGACATTAACTGAGAGGAGCAAAAAAGCTGCTTTAGAGGCATAATATTTTTGCCATTTTATCAGATGCTGTCTGAGACCCTGGCGAGTCATTAACGGGGAAATCTGTTTATTTGCTCTGACAGAGTTAGAGGAAGGGCAGCCCTGAAGTCTATCTAGATGAAGACCTAGAATCTAGAGTAATGAAAACCCAATTCTGAATTAATTGAATAAGACTGGCCCTCAAACGAATTTTTCATTCAATCTCTCCTTTGACTTGAAGCATCTTTATGTTTTCCCCAAATTCCCAGTATAATCTCAAAGGACTGTTGTCCCGGCTTTGAATTAATTTACCTGGTACTGCTTTTTAAAGACACAGCTAAACTCCATAGCTGTTTCGCTCTCATTCACCCCATTAGCCCCCATGAAAACCGTACCAGCCGTGGAGCCCATTCTCTTATCCCTCTGATAGCATGGGCTTCGGGGACCAGACCTGAGTTTGAAATATCAGACCTGCCACTTATTAGCTGTGTCCTTGATCAGTTACTAAGCCGCTCTTAACTCATGCCCTCATCTATAAGTGAGCATAAGTATAGTTACTTATTTCCTCAGGTGGTTTTGAGGAGTATATTAGGTAATGCAAATGAAATATTTAGCAGCGGCTGACACAGCAAGCACTAACTACGACCATTGTCTTCTCTGTATTATATCTGTACTATATCCACACTATAATGATTAGGATACACACACACACACACACACACACACAAATGTGTATATATATGTGTGTGTGTGTGTGTATATATACATATAATCTTACAATAGAATTAAAATTGATAGAGAAGGAAATGTATGTTACCATTGTTTTCCCAGAACCGCAGATAATCTGTGTCATGTAGTAGGTGATCCATAAAAGATTTGTAAATGAATAACTGTACCCGGCAAGTATCTCTCTCCTGCTTCTCTCTCTCTTTCCCTCTTTCCCTGCCTCCCTCCTCTCTACACCTATCAATCTAGCTAGCTAGCTATGTATGGTAAATTTAAAGGAATGTTCCTTCTTTATCCCCATTAATTTATAAATCACTGACCCTTCTTTCATTCCCAGTAATTTGTCCCATGATTATACCTGCTTTTTTTTCAAATAATTTCTCATTCCTTATTTCCCTGGTTAGAATATAAGTTCATTAGGGCCGACATTTTGTCTTTTTATCACTATGTCATCAGGGCCTAGAACAATGCCAGGCATATAAATAGAAACACAATAAATATTTGTGAAAAGAACAAATGGACATTCTCTGACTCTGACTCAATATGTGTCTTTGGCCCTTCACCTTGGACTCCCCATCCTGGCTCACTTGTCTCATTTCCACAGAATGTTCTCCTTCTCAACTATGACATACACTACTCTTTTTCACTGCACTATATACCTTTTGAGGTAGAGTTCTCTCCACCCTGACCCAGCCCCCATTACCCAAAACTTAAGCTCCACTGACCAGAGAAGGAGGTCTCAAAGAAAATGTGCACATTTCATATTTCTTTGTTATTCTAATGAATCACAGTAATGTGTTAATTTAGGGTTTCCACTCCTCCCAAATTATAAGGAATTGCTTAGATTATGCCCCAAACATGTACTGAGGATAGAAAGATTTGGAATAGGATAGAACCAACTTTGTACAAACCTTTCCCTTTATACTCATATGTTACTGATTACTGATTACCTAATTACTGATCAGACAGCTTGCTACTAGTTTTTTGTGCCATCCCTCTAAAGCAGGTGTCCACAATCTTCACTATGCATGGGGTTTAGCTTTTAAAATAAAGATACCTGAACCCATTCCCCCCAGGGGTGAGGCTCAGGCATTTATAGTATGTAAAAACTTCTCCAGGTGACTCTAATATGCACCCAGGGCTGAGAATCACTGGGTTATAAAAGGTTCAAGCCCATTCAGAGCAGCTTTTTAGGTACCAGAAATCCCAAACTCAAAGTCTTAAGGTTCAAGACAGAAGAACAGACCAGCAAGGAATCTGACCAACCAATACCTACGTTATGCCATGTCTAAGGCATCAGGCATCACTCAACTATAGCCAATTGTAATTACGTAGGAATGTAGCCCAGTGTTGCTATATCTTTAAAGTCTTCAAGAGAAGACATAAATCTACAATTATAGATGAGCTCTCATAATTTGAAGAGCTGGCAACCAATTCAAATTTCTTTAAAATACTGTGTGGGCTGAACAAAATTCATTTTGAGCTGAATTTTATTCATGGGCCAATAATTTGCAATTTTTACTTTTTTCCAACTGCTCTCCCCATATACTAAGAAATCCATTCTATATTCTTTACCAAGTCTGCCTTAAATTCTTAGAAAGCTAGATTCCTTTTCCATCATTCATGTATGTGCAAAGTATTGTTTTTGAACAAAACTGATTGATATGCTTGGAAGAATTTTAAAGGCCCAAATATTTTTGTGATTTAGAGAATGAGACGCTCAAAGCCTCAAACTCAGAGTTCCTGCCAATATAAACATCATTCCCCACCTACTAATAGGTATTAATACCTGAAATATGCAAAGCACTGAGTAGGCCCTTTGGAATATAGACAAGAGGCATAGTTCCTGCTCCATGAAACCATTCCATATACTCAGAGAAATAGGACATAGACCTATAGGATTTCAGTACATATACCACACAAGCCACTTATTAATGGTGAGGGCCTGACCAGTTTGCATTTACATACAGGAAGTAGAGCATTTCACTGAAAAGGAAGTGGAGGTAGATTGTGGAGTGCCTCAAACAGGTAACAAAGGACTTAAGATTTCTAGAGTCAATGGTAAGCAACTGACGGGGTTTTGTGTGTTTTTAATTTTTGTAGGTTTTAATTACTTTAGAGTAGACAGTATCAAAGCAAGCAGTGTTAGGAGGAGTGCTCTGGTCATGGCAGATGTCCAGACAGACTGGACTGTAGAGACCAGAGGAAGACCAGCTGTTAGGTCATAGCCAAGGCTGCAGGTGTGAGGGAAAAAGGGTCTGTCCTGAATGGTGGCAGAGAGATGGGAAGGAAAGGACAGGCTAAAGTGATTTAACCTTGACTAGAGAAAAGGGAGGACCAGCTGCTATTCAGTAATCCCCTAGGATGGGTTTCATTCTGTGTTGAGCATTTCACATCCGATTATCTTTTTTGCTTTAAACAGACTATGACTGAAATGGGAGAGCAAGTGAAGAGGATTCTCCTATGTACCCACATTGTAAAATTGAGCTTATAGGGCCTTAAGAGACCATCTGGTCCAACCCCCTCAGTTTACAGATGGGGTGTGACTTTTCCCAGCCAGTTACGTACCTTGTAGACAAGCCAGAATGGAGACCAGATTTCAAATTTTTTACCCTAGTAATCTGTCCTCTTCAGTAGGTTGCCTCTTCATGCTGAGCTTTCACACAAATGAGTTATAAATCAGGTACCAGATTTAGGTAAGAATATGGACATGAACAGGTAATAAAATGAAAGTGAACAGGTGATAAAATGTGGTGTGGAGAGTAATTCTATAACCGCTCAAAGCAAACAAGGGATGGGGGAGTCAGGAGAAAAGTCTCCACAACCTTGATGTAAAGGTTGCGCAGAGGACATAAAATCAGCAGTGATATACAGTTAGCAGTGCCTACATTCCTTTGATAGGCCCAGCACAGATGTTGAGATAAACGGACATAAATGGAAATCACAGGAAAGCAGATTCAAAATAGCTATTAGAAAGCTCTGTTCCCTGGAAGATGATAAAAGTGAAGGATCACCACTCTGGAAAGGTTGTTGAGGTTTCGGAAACCATGGAGACTCAGGGCACAGTGAGGTGTCATTGGAACTGGGCTTGGAGTGGCGCCTGCTTCATGAGTTTCTATCTTGTAAACATAAACTTTCCCTCCTAAGCATAACATCCTAGCATTGTCAGTGGACACAACAGATTGTGGTAGTGTCTACAGGAAACAGATTATCTGGATCTTTAGCTGAGCAGATGGTCTAATGGAAATTGAACTCTAGACAGTTGGACCTCCCCTCCTTTAGCTAGCCATTCTGGTGTCATGTAGACAATCCCTATGGCTGAGTCCCTGACTTGCAAATGTGTCTTGATAATCTTTAACTGTGCCTAAAGGTAAAGCCAGATTGCCCTTTGGGGCCTAAATTGCTCATTGGCAGCCCATGTAATATGATCTAAATAACAGGGGAGGAAACAGGAACAGGAATGCTTTCCATGCCTTTCCATTCATTCTTGTTTAAATGCATAACACATTTTGTCTCACAGACAAAGCAATACAAAGGATGACTTAGGGAAGGTTTTCACCAACTCAGAAATTATATCATATTGATCAAGATGGATTCAGTAGGGTACAACCAGAAAGTAACTTTATTTATGACCACTACCAGATACAGCTACTCTGTTGACTCATTTTTCCCAACCCCAGATGAAATTTGGGGGCAGGCATAGCTGTTCCAGTCTCATAAATGTAATGAAAGTGTCTGTTATTAAAGGTCCACTCTCATCCTATTTAAAACTTCCCTACTCCAGTGCTTGGGCTTGCTTCTGACTCAGAAACCTACAACTGGTGAAGAAGGGAGAGTTTCTCCTCTCTTTCTTATTCCACCTGCTCCCCAGTTTCTGCTGTCTCTTGGCCTCATGGAGCTGGGCCTAGAAGGAAGAGAGATCCGAGGGAAAGGACCTGGATCTAACACTGCAGGTCCAGTGCCATCTGGCTTTGGGGTCCTCTGGGTATGGCTGTTACTCAAATGCTAATTCTTATTCTCATGCGGGCTCCTCAAGCTTCCTCACACTGAAGACCTCCACCTGTAGTTCCTGGAGAGCAGGTCATCCTTCCACCAGCTTCTCCATAGCAGTCCACTCCATATAGGCACTCTTGGGGTCAGCTCGCTATACAAGGAAGTCTATTTTCCTCAGAGGATGAGCAGTCCAGCTCCCTTCTGCTGGGTCCAGGTCTAGCTCATGGGAAACCCATACCTTTGTCTATGGAACCACAGCTCTCTCCTTAAGCAGTTGGCCACTTCTCACCTTTAGAGGTCAGACTTGTCACATTTCAGTCTCTACATCTCCCAGGTTTATATAAATAGGTCAACCCCTTTAATTCTCCTAATCCCTCCCACATTTGGCTTAAAGTGAGGAACACTATGGAAAAGGAATACAAAAAACACTCACAATTCTATCCCAAGAAATCCTCATGGGAGACTTTGCAACTCTCCCAATGAATCCTTGACATCTGCTTACACAGCCTGCAGGTGAGTGAAATGCTAATGCTAACAGAACTCATATTAAGGTATGGGACACTTGCATCTATGTATTTCATTGTTCTAGGCAGTTAAGACTCATGCCAAAAAGTGGAGAAGTTTTGTTGTTGTTGTTTTTAATTTTAAAGTCAAATTATATATGGAAGCCATCTCTTCCCACCTTCATACCTCTTTCCTGCTATTCTCTGCCCCCACTGGTTTCAAGACTTAAGTGTAACAACACAAGATATGCAACCAATTAGATGTCCAAATGATTTTGATAGTGAGGTAGTCATCTGCTGGGTCAAGGTAAATAGTTAAATCAAGTTATTTGCACTTTTTTTTCCCCCTGGATGATTTGCTTATTTAGTTCAATCTACCTCTTTGGATAGTTTGCCTACACACATTTTCCAGAAAGCTAATTGAGGTAAGTGTTTGATCTAACGAGTGTGAAGCACAAAAACTCCTGGCATTTTGAGGTCAGGAAGATGATCGATGTCTTTTTGGATATCCTTTGCCAAGCTGTTCTCACTTTAATTTTTAAACTTGTGTGAAATTCAAAGAACACAGAGCCCAGTGTCATTTACACTTGGGCCATCGTAAAAAGGCAGCTTTCTCAAAAAGAATATTGGCTGTTTTCCAGGATGCCAGAAAGCTTTTTATGGGATCTTTTAAAACAGTCTCCTTTAAGCCAAAAAGGGAAATTAAATTTGGCTAAAGGTGAATGGACTGCCCAAGATATGAATTGCTTCTAACAGAGACACAGTTCAAAGGACCCGAAAGCTTTCCAATTTCAGGAAAGAAAAATGTAAATCCCACCCACCCCATTTATCATGGAAGAGACATTAAGTAACTTGCAATATAGTAAAGAAAATTTCGGTTTCAGAGTCAGCTTAATGAACTGTGCATTTTTATAGAAATTACTCAGGCACTTTATGTCACCTTACACAGTGGAGTAAAGGAGCCATCTGAGAAGAAGGGTATAATACTTTTAAATAGCTCGCTCTGTTTAAAATCAAACAAATAAATGATGCTCGGGATATGGTCTGGTGAGAATTACAATCATGAAAAATTAACTGTGAAATATTTCAAGCATGAAGTATAGAGAATAAGATAATAAGCATCCATGAAACACCACCCAGCTTTGTATCAAATCATAACATTTGATAATTGTTCAGATCTTTTATAAAAAAACAGAAAATACGTTAGATAGAGTTGTTCACCACTCCTTTTCCTCCTGTCACAGAGATGAATACTGTGCTGATTTTGGTGTTGATCACTCTCAGAACTTTCCTTTTGATAAATATATGCATCCCTGAACACATTTAAAATGTAGGTTGTATTATTATTCAGGTATGGTGAGGACAACAGATCAGAAGATACCTGCTATTGAAAAGAGAGCTTGTTATACTCATAGACCTCCAGAGAAGTGGGTGGGCCACACCATGGGGGGCACATGCTCACCAGGGTCAGTCAGGAAGCAGAGGGAGCCACGGGAAAACGTGGCGAGGGTTTTTATTATGGCTTCCATAGGAAGAACCAGGGAAAAGAGGGTAGTAAACACGGTGAGGATTGGCTAGTTTGAATAATTTCAGAGAACTCTGGGGTGTAGGGGCTGCCCCGAGATGCTGAGGGCAGGGGAAGGGTGGCCCAGAGTATAAGGGCTTCATGTAGTAAGTGGTTAGGGGCATGGAGCCTGGATTGGCTGGTTTCCAGGTGAAAGGCACCTCACAGGCCAGTTGTTTGCCATCTCTAGGCCCCGGAAGGCCCCGCCCCTCGCCCAAGCCCCAGGATGTCAAAACATCAAGAGTGCAGAATAAAAGGACACGATTCATGCAAAACAATAGACTGTTTGATTTTGCAGGTTGTTAACCTTTATAAAAAAATCATATACTGTACATGTTGTACACATCTCACCTATCTTTTTTTTTTTTTCCCAACATTGTAATTTGGGGATTTATCCACATCATTGCATGCAGCTCTACTCAGTTCATTCCTTTTCATTGCTTTATAATTTTGGCATTGTGTCATATAGCACAGTTTATGAATATTTATTCATTATCTTATTATCCATGGGCCTTTGTGTCCAGTTTTTTTTAACTATTACAAATGATGTTGCAGTGATTAATCCTTTCCCTACCTCCAGATACACATGTGGCAGAGAGACAAGAAATAACTGGGTCCAAGGGCATTTGTAGCTTCAACTTTAATACGTATTTGCCAAATGGCTATTGAAAGTACTTGCAGCAAATTACTCCTCCATCACGAGTACAGAAAATGTCCTATTGTTCCATTGCCTCACCAACACTGATATCAGGAAGTTTTAATGCTTGCCAATAAGATGGCATGCAATGGTATCTAATTAATATTTAAATTTGCATTTTCCTGATTACTAGTGAATTTGAGCATCTTTTCATATGTTTATTGGCCATTTACATTTTCTTATACAAATTGCTGATTCATTTCTTTTGCCAATTTTTCTACTGGGTTGTATGTATTTTTCTTGCTATTTTGTAAAGTTCTTTATATTCCGGATGATAACACTTTTTTAGTTGGATGTGTTGTAAATATCTTTCCCAAATCTATATCTCATCTTCTCAATTACTTTTTGTATCTTTACTTCACAGAAATTTTGTTTAATATAGTCAATTACATTGGAAATTTACTTTCCAATTTTGGGGTGCAGTTTTTGTCTTTTTAAGGAAAGTCTTCTAAACAGAATATTGTATTTTATTTAAAAGTTTTAATGTTTTGATTTTTTCCACTTAGATCTTTAGTAAACCTGGAATTGAGATTTTGATATGGTAATAAGCAAAGGTCTTATGTTACTTTTTCCACTAGGATAATCGATAGTATCCCTTATTGATTAGTTCATATCTTCTCCATTGATTTTTAATGCTACCCAGTCATTTGTCCTTTACTTTTTTTTTTTTGGTTTATCTATTTTTGTGTTTTTTATTCTCTTCCATTGGTCTGTTTTTTAATCCTTGTCAATACCACAGCATTTTAATCACTATAACTTTACAAAAATCATATTGCTTCACATGTAATTCTCCCAATCTTGTTTTACTTCTTCAAAATTATTTTGGCTGTTCTTTGAAATTTACTCTTCCATATGAATATTCATCAGCTAATCAGTTTCCACACACACATACCAAAACAAACAAAAAATATTGTGCCTTAGATGGGTCTTGCATTTATGTATTAATGTTTATTAAAATGAATATCTCCACAATATCGAGACAACCCATTTATAAATGTGCTATTTCTGTTTGTTCA
>NW_017731598.1:369050-378754 GCF_001890085.2 Hipposideros armiger
TTTTCTGAGCCATTTCTGGGCAGAACGTGGCAAAACGTAACCTACCATAATATACCAGTAAGAAGGGCGAAACAATGAGCGCAAAGACAACAAGTGTGAAAAAGCGGGAAATGCAAGTAAAAAAAAAAAATCTACAACCACTGTATAAGATGCACCCAGGTTTTAGACATCAAAGTTTTCGAAAAAGGGTGTGTCTTATACATGGGGAAATATGGTAATTATGTTAAGTTTGAACCACTTAATGCAGGCACAGGCATTGAAATTTTTTTAAGATGATCCTGTTATTTAGGGTTAAGTTAAAAAGGGCTATCTAGTTGACGTTATTAAACAAAAGAGCCAATTATCCAAGATTCCATTCTTTGTACATCTCATTAATTCATATTTTACTTTAACATTTCAACTCTCTTGAAAATTTTAGACTGAGTAGTTTAATCTTATTATTTGCTTTACTATAGTTTTGTTTTCATCTTTTTTCTGTCGTGTGATAAACAGGAACAAAAGAAACTTGTCTGTGTTAACTAAGGTATAGTTAAGGAAATATGAGCTAAGCTTGATTATTTGCAGATTGGCATTCTAGAAGTTGATACTCTTCCAGATCTATTATGACAAATTGAAAATTAGATCACCTTTTATTTAAATGGTTTCACTGAGACTATGCTTTTAGTATAACATGATAGTTTTGAGACCAAAACCAAATTCACCCACTTCTTCCTATCTACCGTTTACATATTTATGTACTTTGGGATCTTCCTCATTTTAATCCTTGTGCGACATTTAATTTTGGTAATACCTATTACCTCGATTGTATCCCCAAACTGTTTTTGGGTGATTCCAAGATTTCTGGTTTTGCCTTCCCAATATATAAACTCTTTCCAGAGCAAGAACAACATACAGGCTTCTCTCTCATGATTTTTCATCATACAGCTAGGGCACATGACAGCCAAATTCAAACAAAGTAAAAAAAAAAAAAAGAACCGTTTGCCTGAATAACAACTTTATCTGAAACAGGAATTTCACTAACATCAATAAATCAAAGGAGACTGAAGCAATGGAGGTGTATGAAACTGTCCAAGTCCACAGTGTTATTTAATTTCTGCTGACAGACTGCCTTGTGAAAGGAAGGATTCAAGTGGAAAGAAAACCAAATTCCTATTAATAACTTATGAGTATAAAGCAAGAGAAAGCCAGAGGGAGGAAAGCCAGAGGAAGGAATAGTGTTCCTGTTGTAGGATTTCTAAAAGGGTCACTTGGAATCCTACCCTCAAGCCCAGAACTCTCAGACTGTTCAAGAGCCATTCATTTGGTCATTCAAGAAAGGTTTCTGAGTACTTGTCATGTACCAGGCACTGTCCTAGGCATCTGTTATACAGCAGTACACAAATCAGGCTGTAATTTCTGCCATCGTGGAGCTGGTATTCTAGTTATGGGTAAGAGATAAATAAATACATGAATGTATAAATAGGTGAATAAATAATTGCAGAAGATGTCAGAAGTGCTATGAAGAAAAAAATTAAGCAGGAATGGGGGCCAGCAGCCAAGTTGGAGAGATTGTCATTTTAAGTAGGGTGATTAAGGAAAGCATCATTGAGAAAGTGACATTTGAGCAAACGGTGGCTGAAAGAGCAAGCCAGGAGGATATCCGCGAGAGGAATGCCCCAGGCAGAGAGAATTGCAAATGCATAAATATTAGGCAAGAAGGAACCTGAAGTGTCCAAGAACTAGCAAGAGCGTACCATGACAAGAAAAGGATAAGCAATCAGGACAGTTGTCAAAGCTGAGGTTGGACCGTCTCGGGAAAGGATCAAGTGGGAAGACCCTGAAGGGACCGATAGGCCATTGTATACAATTTGGGTTTTCCCTGACTGAGATGAGAAACCATTGGAAGGAATTTTGAGGCAGGTATGAGATAAATATTTAAAGCAGAAGGAAGGGGCAAAATCTGAAGGCAGCTGAGGTAAAGAGAAGACTATTTTAGATGGGAAAAATTATGGCATGTTTGTATATTGATGGGCAGGACCCAGTAGAGAAGCAAAAATGGTGAATGAAATGTAGGAAAGAAAGGGGAAATTTTCTGTACCTTGACTAGATGAGAGGGGGAGAGATCTGCTGTGGACTGGAGGGGCTATTCTTAGCCACATCCAGCATCCTCGTCACCATGGTAACAGGAGGGAAGGCAAGGTGTAGAAGCACAGGAGCAAATGGACTGATGGCTGGGAGCCATGCGTGAGCATAAGGAAGTTCTCTTCTATCAGCCTCATTTTCTCTTTGAAATAGTAAGCAAGGTCAGCTAAGAATGACAATAAGGGAAGAGGTATCGGGGGTTGGAGTGAAAAAAGAGGAAGGGCTTCACACAGGGCTACAGAAGGCAACAGGGAGTGGTGGTGACAAGCAATGTTCATATCCCAGCTCCGCCATGAGCTGCGTGGCCCTGGGCAAGTATTTTCACCTCCCGAACCCTCAGTCTCCTCTTTTGCAAAATGGGGATAGCAACAGTGCCAACCAACACTAAACGGCAAGCCCTTAGTCAACGCAGGCTGCTGGCTGATATAATACATTAGACACTCAACTGCTGGCCAATGAATGGACAGACTGTGATGTTCTACGCCCACTCTCTTTTCAGGAGGTTTGTCCTCACCAAGCTTCGCGTCATCCCAAGAGGAGCGTTTTCGGAATTTGGAGACCTGGAGAAAATGTATGTACCTGACAATGCTGTGTGGGAATGCCTCCGTGTACGGGCAGCAGCTTCACATCACATCTAGCATGGTGCCCTGTGCTGAGTGAGAAGCCAGCAAACTGCCCGTACTTGTTCCCATTTTATTTCCTTCACATGGTTCCTAAACAGCAATGTGGAATCTTCTCAGAGTGTGGCTGCTGAAGTAAGCATAAGCCATCCAAGAGTCCTTACTTTCTTCTTCTATAAGATGTTGCTCCCAAAGTACCTGAATGAAATTCAGGTTTTATAAACCAAAGCCTGTTTTCTCTGCTGACATTGATATTTTTGGGGGGGAAACTTTCTATTATTTCTTATTAATTTATAATCGACAGCAGGGCCTAACATATGTGCTTTAGAGCTTCTCTAAGACATGCTGACAAGTGGTAATATAAACATTTGGATACATAAACATTTAAAAGTACTAGGAAAGTTTACAGCACTGAGGGAGAATTCCTTTGAAAAGAGAAGACTCCTTCGTTAGCGCAAACATTCACTTATTAGGCTAGGTCAGGAATCGGCAAAGTTTTGAGACGGAGGAACCAATCCTGTCCTTCACAACAATTTAAAATTTATTCGAGAGCCATAAAACAAATGAAATCACCATTATGTGAATAATATCCTTTAAAAATTTTATAAATGAAACTATGATAGTTTTATTTTCATTTTCAATTTTACTTCAGAGCCACATGTACATACCCAAAGAGCCACATGTGTCTCGCGAGCGCAGTTTGTCAACCCCTGGGCTAGTATAATGTAGGGGTTGTCTCAAATAGGATTTTCTCAAAATGGAGTACAGCAGGAAAAAGCAGAACAAATTCTCCTATATTTAAGGTAACCCCCCCCCCTCTTTTTAAAGGCTCTTGATTCCATCTCCCAAGACTTTAGGCCCAGGAAAAGGTGTTCTTCATTGCAGTGGAAGTCAGAATTCAGGGCTTACATGCCAATAAATATAGCAACAAATAGACGGATTACACAGAACGGAGTGAGAGCCACCCCCCAGATTACATGTGCTTCTCCTTGAATCCATTCAATTTTTCCTCTTGGTTTTTCACTCCCTGCCCCCCTTTTAAGAAGAATATTTGCTGAGGTCTGAGGAAGCGAGAAAGAAACCCACTGATGAAAGAAACACAAAGCAGAGAGAGCAGCAATGTATTTCAGCAGTGAAACCACCCACTTAGAGGAGGGGTTCAGAGTCCTGGGCTCCATCCTTAGTTTTAACATAAACTGATGGTGTCACCTCAGTGAAATCACCTTATCTCTCAGGGCCTTGGTTTCCTCATGTGTGTGTTAAGGGAGGAGTTTTTAAAGGGGGAGATGGTTTATGTGTCCTCTCCTTTCTAAGGGCAAGCATCCTCCAGGTGGATGAGCCCAGTTTAAGGCCTGCAGTCTTCAGGGTGGGTTTACCTTCTTCAAGACAGTGATCACTCACAGGAACTGGGAGAGGAGGACACTCAACTGAGCAGGGCTCACCCAGAGAAACAGGAAAGCCATTGAGTTGGGGAGCTTTGGCTGACCCCTCACTGGGTGGTGAGCCTCAGCCCAGACCTCCCTGCGGGGATCTAAGTGGCTGAGCTGAGTTGACACAGCAATAATCCCAAAGACAGGACAGCTGGCTCAGAAACTCCTCTACTTCCTCAGACCCAGCTGGTCCATTTTCTACCTCATGTGTATTAATCAGCCTGCACTGACACAGTGAGATGCCAAAAATAAAATTAAAGTGATCTGACTTTTTTTCCAACACTTTTCATGTCTTAAAGCTTCAAAAACATTCCCTCCCTAGTAGAGGGCCTGGCACGGACTTGAACTCTGAACAGACTGTACCCTTCGGTCTGTTTGTCTACCTCCATGGTCTCACCTTCTATTCTTGGTCACTGATGAGTTCTCATCTCATTTGCAGATCTAGCCCCTGCATTTTAGTTCTTCCTTCAGTTTTTAACCAGTTTCTTGAACTTAATAAATGTTGGCTTCCTCTTCAATATCTCCCTCTCCACAAGTCATAAAATCCCTTTCATTCATTCTGTATTTCTGGCCAAGTTTCACCTAGCCTTATTTAAAAGGGGGAAAAAGCTTTCCGTATGAATTCCGTATGCCTTCCTTCCCTGCTACCTTCCTCTCTTTTCCCATCACTACCACTCTTCCGAAAAAGCAGCCTATATTCACTGCCTCCCTGTCCTTCCCTGTCAATCACTCCTTAGACTGCCCACTTGCTATTTGTCCACAAATTCTCTAACAATATTCGTCTATTAAAGGTCCCAACAATACCGTAACTGCCAGATCTAATGATTTCTAATTTGTCTTCTTAGCATTTAAGTTATATGTCGCTTTAGTTTCATTGACCATTCATGCTATTCTTAATGCTCTTCTCCTTTTTAACTTCAGTGGCACCACACCCTCCCCCCCTGTCCTCTTAACCTCCCAGACTACTCCATAACCAGATCTCTCCATCCTTCTTGTTCCTCAGCAGCCTCTCGGAAGTTCGGATAGTCCAGGGCTCCATTTTTGGCATTTTCCATTTTTATAGTCATACCCCCAAATCATTATTCATCAAAGAATGCCTTACTATCAGAGCTCCTAAACCTTCATCTTCAACCCCCACCTCTCTTCTGAGGCCATGGTTCTTATTTTGAAATGGGGAGCCTCCTAAACATCTAGACCTAAGTAAACTGTGAGTGCCACAAATTTGATATATACACATTAGCTCATCATCCTTATCCTAAAACTTCTCAACTTCTCGTATCGCCCAGTGAGTAACATCACCAACTGCCCAGACTCCCAAGCAAGAAAAGTCAAAGTCTCCCTTGACTCCCATGCCCTCTCTATCCCTTATATCCAGGTGCTCTTCTAGTCTTTTTGACTCCCCCTCAGAAATATCCCCAGAATCCATCCCTCCTCTCACTCCTGCTGCGGTTAAGTCCAAAGTCTCATCAACACTTACATGGCCTACTGCATGGGGCTGCCATGCCTGTCCCAGCTTCAATCTCCCCACCACTCTACTGCTAGGCCTGCGTGGCTCAAACTCCCTTGCAGAAGAAACTGTAGGGACTCTCACTGCTATAGGTTTCAATCTTAAGTCCTTGGCACAGAAATCAAAATCCTTTATCTCCCACCATATGCAGCATATCCCACATTTTCACCAGGTAGGAAAATTGAACATTTCCCAAGCATTATTATTACCAGACATCATATTACTTATTTCAAATGTGATGGCTGGTTCTTAGGACAATGCCTGGCACATAGAGGGATCAAAAAATAAATGCAGGTGAATGAATGAATGAACAAAATATACTTTTCACACTGGTCTTATGTAGATGCTGTTCCTCTGCTTAAAATTTCACTTAAAATTGAAACAGAAATCCTGCTTGTCCTCCAGGGTCCAGATCAAATGTTTACTCCTTTATACAGTCTTTCCAGAACCCTCCCAGTGCTTCCAAACCACTATCTCATGTTCAGAGTATTAATAGTACATTTATTGGATTGTATTCAGAATTTACAAGATTTTCAAGTTCTCTTGATTGTTCTTTCATGGCAAGGTCAGAGTGCAACTTAACTTCGTATTAGAGTACAACACCAAGTCCTATTGTGTTTATGTCCTTGCTATACCTCTAATCTGTCTGCTTATCTCCTTCCCCAACTACCATAATCTTTCCATGGATAACTGCAACAGTCCTCTAGGTACTACCCATTCACGAGCATGCTCTCCCCTGGCCCAATCCATTCTGTACATAGCCTGGTATTTTCTGAATTTATATCTAACTATGTCACCTTTCCCACCTGTCCCCACTCCCCATCTTGATCGCTTGCGCTCTCTCTCTCTCTCTCTCTCTCTCTCTCTCTCTCTCTCTCTCTCTCTCTCTCTCTCCTATCCACCCCTTTTCCCATGCCTTACCACTGCTCTTAACATNCATTCCTGCCTCATTCCTAATTTTAAATGGAAATGTGTCTAATACTTCACCATGGAATATGACATTTATTGTAGTTGTTGATAGATTTAATCCCTTATCAAATTAAGAACGGTCGTTCTTCTCTTTGTCAAAAGGTTTTTATCATGAATGGCTTTTGGGTTTTATCAAATATATTTCCTATGTCTATTAAGAAAACTATATTTTCTAATTCCTTAACATGAAAATTTTCCTTAACAGGATTTTCTAATATGCAGCCACACTTGAATTTTAGGTCAAATCCAAACTGGTAATGATGTATTATTTGTTTAGACTCCATTGGATACACATATTGTCATTTATTATTTCAGGTTTTTCCATTTATATTAATAAGTGAGATTTGACTAAATCTTTCCATTCTTTTATTGTACCTGTCTGGTTTTGTTACTGAGAATGTTCCTTCTTTCGCTAGTCTCTGGAATCATTTGTATAAGTTTGAGATTTTCTATTACTTTAAAGAGGTAGAATTTATTTCTAAAATCATATGATGCTGACCCTGTTTTTTGGTGGATAGCTTTTAAACTACCAACTCAATTTATTAATGGTTATAAATCTATTCAGTTTTTCTATATCTTCATGAGTTAGTTTTGGTAAGTATGTATTTCTAGAAAAGTTATCCATATTGTCTGATTTTTCAAATCTAGTGTTATAAAATTGTTCTTAGGATTCTCTAAAACCTCTTATAACTGTAATTAAGTGCTACTTTTCATGTCTCTCATTGTTTTATTCATTTTTTCTTGCTCAAAATGAATAGATTTTCTTTTTATTCTATTAATCTTTTCAAAGAATTAGCTTTTGATTTTGTTAATCTTTATTGTTATTTTAATTCATTTCTACTCTTTTTTTTTTCTCTCTCTCTACTTTCTTTAGGTTTCTTTTCAAGGCACACTTCAATTTTGCAATGTGTTTTAAACTTAGTCTATTAGACTCTTATTTACTTTATTTCTAAAATGAAAATTCACCAAAAGTAATGTTCCTTTTCCTTTCTCCTTTACCATTGTTCCTGATTTAAAGGTAATCTGCATACACATACATCATTTCTATTCAATAATTAGAGCTAGATCAGTAAAGTCATAATGAATTAATTATTAGCAAGTTGCTGGTTAAAGCAAACCTATGATAGAGTTTGCAACTTCAAGTGATAAACAATTTTATTCAATTAACATTCGAACAGGGTTACTTTTCTATAACAATAATTTTTAGTGCTAAAGTTATAAATTGAGTCCTTGAAACTACTGTAGTAAATCTTTCAATATTATAAGAAAGCTCCTTACCATCTTAGCAATACATTTATGTAGAAACTTAACCTTATAATTGTGAAATACCGTGT
Organism: Hipposideros armiger; assembly: GCF_001890085.2. Classification (NCBI taxonomy): domain Eukaryota; kingdom Metazoa; phylum Chordata; class Mammalia; order Chiroptera; family Hipposideridae; genus Hipposideros; species Hipposideros armiger. Next base: position 377,032 of record NW_017731598.1, read on the forward strand.
TATTACAGATTGCATCTACGCTCTATATATCCAATTGTGAAGCTTAGCTGAGTGATTATCTTCTCAAAACATCTCTATGGACAGGCCCTCATTTTACTATTGTTCCTTATAAGCTGCTCTTGAGTTTGCACCTTAAGTTCTAGCCAGAAATGGAAAAAATAAATACTGGCTTTACAGTTTCCTCTTTCCAAGATTCTATTGTTCTTTCACTAGTTTCCTGTGTTAGAAGCTTAGCTCATTAATTTCCTATCTTTTTTGTTTCCTTCTCTGGTATAATAATTTAAAGCTACAGGTTTCTCTATAAGCACCAGTTTAGCTGCATCCCATAAGTTTCATGTTATATTTTAATTATAGTTTAATTCCAAATAATTCCTAATTATTATTACAATTTCTTCTTTGATTTATGGTTTAAAAGGCTGTTTTTATTTTGGTTTGGTTTAGGCTTTCCAGTTGAATGTACATGTGTTGGGGTGGGGGTGAGAGTTACTAATAATTATGTTTTATTGCTGATTTCTAAGTAATTTAATCCCATTATTGTCAAAGTAAATGATTTGCTTGATACCACCTTATTTATAACCTAGTTCTTGGTCAGTATCTTTTTAGTATTCCTTTTTAAATATGTGGGTTTTGCAACCATTATCAAAACCCACCTATTCAATAAGGAGCACTATTTTCTTTGTTCACTAGTCCTTCTTGCTTGTTGTTCCTTCCAAATGAATTAAATTTTCTTATTCTGTAAATGAATTCTTCTGCAAAAACTTTATTGTTAGTGTCTAATTTAACTTCTCTAAATGTGTCTTTATTTTACTCTCACATTTGACTGATTATGTGGGGGTATAGTATTCCAAACTGACAATTATTTTCTCTAATAATTTTGAAGATAGTTTTACAAATATTTTAAATTATTTTTTTATTTGAAGATAATGTATTTTTCTCTCTGTTTACATTTAAAACATTTTTTAAGGCTCTACAGTTTTAGCTAACATATCTCATAGTGAATTTATTTTTGTTTCCTATCCTGGGACTTGTTAAGATTTCTGAATCTGAGGATTTATGTCTTTCATAAATTATGAAAAATTTCTAGATCTTGTTTAATTGAACATTTCCTGTCCTCCATTCTCTGTATCTTTCCTTCTAGAATGAGAGAGAGAGAGAGAGAGAGAGAGAGAGAGAGAGAGAAAATGAATGCACAGATAGACAAATAGAGGTGGATCTTTTCATTCCATCTTCCAGTTTCATCTCATGTACCAATCTGCCACCAAAACACAAATCCCTTGGCAACAAAGTCCAAAAGAACTGCCCCCGCCCCTAACACTTCAGCTTCAGTTTACCCTCCTAAAATACTGATATGCATTCACTGCTCAGGATTTCACCTGGTATTTAGTTGCTTTACTTTGTATCCTTGGGGATTTCTCATACATTCTTGCAAGCTCAGCTTTGCATTTAAAGCAATATATTTTATAGAAGATTTCTAGACCATTCTTAGTGGAAATATCTTCAAGTTATCTGGTTTATAACATTTCAAGAAACAGAAGTCAAGACTTTCAATCTTCAAAAAAGATTTACCATATTTCCCCATGTATAAGACGCTCCCATGTATAAGACGCACCTTAATTTTGGGGCCCAAAATTTGAAAAAAAGAATGTATTACATAAAGTTATTGAGCTCAAGTTTTATTAACTTCTTTTTCATCAGCAATTCTTCTTGCCTCGTGCTGAACCAT
>NW_017731598.1:385214-411164 GCF_001890085.2 Hipposideros armiger
CTCTCTCTCTCTCTCTCTCTCTCTCTCTCTCTCTCTCTCTCTCTCTCTCTCTCTCCTATCCACCCCTTTTCCCATGCCTTACCACTGCTCTTAACATAAAAAAAAGAAAGAAAGAAAAAGAAACTGGACCTATCACATTCCTTCCTTTACTCGACTAGCCCTTTTTTTAGTTCATCAAATGTGCTATGTCATGCTGCCCACCATGGGCCTTGCTTGGCACCCGCTGTTCCATCTGACTAGTGTCCTTCCCACTTTGCCCTTTTATTAATAATTTAGTTGGCTCCTCCCCATCCTTCAGGTTCCCACACGAATGTCACTTCCCAGGAAAGCCTTTCCCGACCTCCCCAGCAAGAGGGAAACCCCCTACTACAAACACTCTCCTATCACCACTAGCCTCTACATGCTAACATTTTAGCAATTTTACACTTATTTGGGTGCTAATTTAGTTCATTTCTGACTTCCCAATTGGACTGTAAGGTCCAAGAGCACAAGGATATGTTTGCTTTTACTCAGTAATGGACCCACGTGCCTCGCACAGACTCAAATGCATACAATAAATAACTGATAAATGCATGAATAAAAATAAATGAATAAACAAATATAATTAGATGGAGAGACAAGATATCCAGATAGAAGAAAACACTACATAATATGAATGATAATGCTAATGTAGGAGTTGAGAGGCATATGAACACTGGCTGAGGCTCTACTATGATCCAGGCACTTACATAATTATAGTTTAAAATATTACCTAGGACAAAAATGTACAAGATAATAGGTGCAAAATAAGTGCTATTTGTTAGGATCCTTTCTGTTGTGAGAGGCCAAAGAAAATAAACCTCAGGCAGGCTTAAGGAAAAAAAGGGAATTTAATGGCTCATTTAACTTGATGGTCAGAGAGGAAGAATGGCTTTAGAAACATCTCTATTCGGGTCCAGTGTCCTTAGGACCAGGCCTCTCTCCGTCTCTCAAGTCTCCCTTCCATTGTGTTAGCTTCATCCCTCAGCTGGCAACCGGAGGCAGCAGTCCTGACTTCACATCTTGGGTCCTATTCAGAAGCAAAGAGCTGACATTTTTCTTCCTCCATCCCAAAAAGTCTTTAGATTTAGTATGACTTGCTTAGATTATACAACCATCCCTGGACCAACCACTGCAACTGAGGGAATGTGATACCCGAATTGGCTGTGGCTTGGGTGAATGGGTTCCATTCTTAGAGTTGAAAACACCTACCCCAACCACATGGACTTGGAGTGTGTATGTGGGGGGGGGTGTCCACAAACAAAAACTGAGGTCATTGCTGGAAAAAAAAGTGGAGACTAGATGCTTGTAGCTGAGCAAACAACTAATGTCTAAAAAGAAACTCAGCCCTATTCTCCTCCAGCAGAGAAAGGTCTTGGTGGCCTGGGTGGTTGGGGATCTGATTAATTTGATTCTCCCCTCGTCCTCCTGTTATAATGATTGAAAGAATCCAATAACTCTGCCCCAACCCATGCTGATGATTATTTTTCTTTCATTAACCCAGCTTAACCCACTCCCCTCTGCTTGAATCCAAGAGGGAAAAGAATCTTTTTGGTAGAACTGGAGCAGGAGCATTTCCCCTGGAAATGAAATGATCACTGTTCACACCTTAGCTTTAATCAGCATCACTACTCAAACTTCCCTACTCTTCACTGCTTTGAGACTGGCTGGGGGAGAAGGAAATCGTTCAACTCTGCGATGTGGAGTGGCTTTGCAAAATGCACCCGTAAACTGTTTACATTGTCTTTAATTACTTCCGAGCCATATGTCAGCTTAGTATAAAGTGTAAAGATTATACTGAACAGGGTGGGGGGCTAGGTGACAATGGGGTGATTTATGGTAACCAGAAAAATTATGTATGGAAATGAGTGCAATTTAAAAACACATCTACCGTGCTATTATAACACTACAGGGGGAAGAAAAGCCAGTTTATAACAAAATATCTTTGAAAATAGGAGCATGATGAATATGTAAATGAGACCAATCAACATCAGCTGAGATATGATATATGCAGATGAGACGGCAATGAGCCAACATGTGAACTAGCTCCCAAACCATAAATATGAACCATATAAAATTCATTTGAAATATTCATGATAACATAAGGACAAAAAATATAATCAAGTGATTTACTTGCATATAAAAACGAGAACACTAGTCTGACACTCCAGCCACCACCCCCAGAGCACTAAGGAAAGCAAAGTTAACAGAGGGACTTTTGATGGAAGATTTATTGAACGGTTGCAAGCACACTAAAAAAGTTAAGGATCCTCCGAATCCTCACTTCTTCAGGCTCACTCAGAACAGATAAAAGGAAATAAGTCAGGTAACTAAAACCGTAATGGTGACAGTGCTAGAAAATTTTGGATCCGATCTGCTTTGCCTCCCTGAGCCATCTCCTTGTGAGATAACATAGGTCTGTTCCTACACCAACCTTCTATGATTCTGAGAGTCAGTGGGCAAAGGAGCTTTGAGTCCCACTGGATGAAATAAAGCAGGAGGGAGAGGGTGATAATTCTACAGGCTCCTAGCGAAAAACTGGAGGCCAGTATTGGGGGGCAGGTAGGCCTCTGAGTGGGAAAGGGGATTTGAATCCCTGGGCATCTAAAGGATACCGAGCTTCAGTGGCTCGCATCTCAGGTTGCACTTCAGAATTCCCTAGGGAGCTGTTAAACTACTAATCCACAAGCCTATCATTTCCAGGGATTTTTAAATTCCATTTGTCTCGGGTGGGGGCAAGCATTGATCATTTTTTAAAGTTCCCTTGATGATTCTAACACACATCCAGAGTTGAAAGCCACTGAGGAGGATGATATTTAAGTCTGAATCTGATTCAGAGAAAGAACATTCATGAACATGTGTAGCGTGTGTATATGGTGTGACCGGAAGAAAATAAACAAAAGGGAGGTGGGTAGGAGATAAGGCCAGAGAAGAAGCTGGGGTGAGGTCATACAGCACATGCTCTTAGGGCAAGTTTGAGTGTCATAGTTAATAATGGGAATTACATGGGTTATTTTGAACAACCAAATGAATGACCTGATTTGCATGTGTTAACGATCACTCACACATGCAGATTTTAATTTGATAATATTTTGCTAAGGATTTTTGTGTCTATATTTGTAGAGATATTAATCCATATATTTCTTTTCTTAAAATTCGTTTGGGGCCGGCTGAGTGGCTCAGTTGGTTAAGAGCTCGCTCAAGAGTTTGATCTCTGAGCAACAGCGGTTCGAGTCCAGCCCGAGCTGAGCAGCCGCTGAGCTGCCAACAGGTAGCAGGATGGCTCAGCTAAAACAAAACAAAACAAAAAAAAAAATTCGTTTGGTTTTGTTATACTGGTGTTATGAGTTGGGAAGTGCTCCTTCATCCTCCATATCTTGAAAGGGTTTGTAATTGAGAATTCAACAAGGGGAAGAGGAGTTTCTTTTTCCCCACACACAGAAATGGTGCTGAATCAACTTGGTATCCATTAGGGAAAAAAATTAACCTCAACCCTTAACCTCATGTCATACACAAAATTTAATTCTAAATGGACGGTAGGCTTAAATATAAAAGCTAAAACTTTAAAATTTATAGAAGAAAATTTTCACAACCTTGAGATAGGCAAAGACTTCTTAAATAGGACATGAAAAGCATAAAATAAAATTTTCATTTTGAGTTTATCAAAATAAAACCTCTGCTCTTCAAGTGATACTATCAAAAAAAAAAAAAAGAAAGAAAAACCAAACCACAGACTGGGAGAAAATATTTGCAATACAAATATCTGAAAAAGGTCTTGTATCAAGAATATATAAAGAACTCTTAAACGTGAAAAATAAGTAGATAAAAATCCAATTAAAAGTGGGCAAAAAATCTGAACTGATAACTTCACAAAAAAGGATATATAAACGGGCAATACGCACATGAAAAGATGCTCAACAGTACACATTAATGAAATGAAATGTAAAACCTTAATGAAATTACATACTCTCTAGAATAGCTAGGATTAAAGGCTGACGGTACTAGGTCCTGGTGAGGCTGTGGAGCAACTGGAACTCACATATATCTGGTGACAAAGTAAAATGGCACAACCCCTTTGGAAAATAGTCCGACAGTTTCTGATAAAGTATTTGCCCAAGAGAAATAAAAGCATGTATCCACACAAAGACTGATTCAAGAATGTCTGTAACAGATGTATTTATAATGGCTGAGAACAACCCAAATACTCATCGCCAGGTCAAGGGGTAAACAAATTGTGTTCTAGCCATATGACAGAATACTAACCCAAAATAAAAAGGAATAACTGCGAATACAGTAACATGATGAATCTCAAAAGCATTATACTAAGCAAAGAAGCCAGACACAAAAGAATATACACCATATGATTCTATTTATATGAAACTCTAAAAAAGAAAATCTGCTGTGGCGACGGAAAGCAGATGGGTAGTTGCCTAGGGCCAAGAGTGATGGCGGGGATTGTCTGGCAAGAGGAACAAAGGATGGTTTTAGGCTAGTGGAGATGTTCTATATCTTGATTGTGGTGGTTGTTACAATATATATCAATTTGTAAAAACTCAAACAATTCAAATGAGCGCATACTATTATCTGTCAAATTATACTTCAATAAAGTGGATTTTTTTTAAAACCAGTAATTATTCAGCACCCATTTGGGGCCAAGTGTTTTAAATACCACACCTCAGTTATTCTGAACTTTATAGACAGGGTCACTAACATTCAAAACGAATAAACAACTAACCCTCATCAGAGGGATTTTTTGTGGTGAGGACAGGATTTGAACCCATGGTAGTCTGATCATTTCTGCTACACAAGGCTTCCTTTTTGTTGGCATCTACCATTTTCCAGAATTATTCTACTAAAGTAAAAGAGTGACCAAGGGGAGAATTGAGGCTGTGAAAGCTTCCTTTGATGTCATTTACAATTAAAGGAGAGGGTTTCTATGCCTAAGCCCTTGGAGCCTCCATAAACCAGGACCTAGAGTCATTTTCTCCTGGGATAGTCACAGGGAGGCAGTAGACCTGTTCTTGGAGCACTTTTGGTCTACAAGTTCCAGTGTGCCAAACCATTTCTGGGTAAAGCTCCTGATGGGTTTGCAAACTGAGCTACCTGTTAAGTTGCAAATTACTTTAGTCAGCAGTTGGGAAATTTAAGAGTTGGGCCAATTATACTGTCATTATTGATCCTGGTCAAACATGAGTTAGTGTCTAGAAGTGAAAGTCCTTATCTAATTTCCTGTTCTCCATAAATATTCTGAAAATAAGATTTTTTGTTATATTTATTGCTTCAACAAGAACACAAGAAGCTGCTTTCTTGTCACATTTTAGGTTGATGTGGTTTTAGAGTTTCCATTATGTCTCCTTACTTTCAACTGTTTCTAGGTGGGTCCTTAAAATACACTCTACAATATCTGATAGCTGCCCAGCTTAGAGAGAAAATAATTTATTAGCTTTGTATTTATAAGGTTGGGTTTTGCTTGTTTTCCTTCATGTTGCTTTGATTTCTTTTTGTGTGTTGGTTGGGGAGGGTGAGTCTGGTAAGGGTGACGGAGTTCCTGAGCTCTCCTGATGTCATGGACACTCCCAACACTATATTCCTTACAGCTCTCCACATCTCAGTCCCTTATGCTTTATCCATGAAGACAATATATGACTTCTTTTGCTGGAAGGGATTACAAGGAAGGGACTACTAGAAGAATATAGGTAGGAGCCCAATCATCTTAGTCTACTTGGATTTCCATAAAAAAAAATACCAGATTAGGTGGCTTAAATAACAAACATTTGTATCTCACAGTTCTGGAGACTAGAAGTCCAATACCAGAGTGCCAGTGTGGTTGGGTTCTGGGAAGAACCTGCTCCTTGGCTTATAGACAACTGCCTTCTTACTGTGTCCCCACATGATTGAGAGATCGCTCTCTGGTCTGTTTATTCGCAATCCCACCATGAGAGCTCTACTCCTGTGACTTCATCCTATTACTCCCCAAAGTTCCCACCTCCGAACGCCACTATATTGAGAATTAGGGCTTCAACATATAAATTGGGGGGACAGAGGGGAGCATGGAAAGAAAGACAAACATTTATTCCATAGCGTTCACTGTGAACTAGCAAGCTTATAGTAATAAAAGTGTATACTGTAGATGCCTACTTACTTGGGAAGGCATAGGTAAGCCTTAATTTACATCTTGCACCTCTAGGATCCTCTGCCCTCTTCACTCTTGATGCTCCAAGGCACTCTCCGTCCTGATGTCCTCTGCTTGGTGACTTTCATTCAGCAGCTAAGACTTTCAGATGGCAAGACCTGACATAGGTTACTCAAACAAGGCTTTTCTGGCTTGCCATCCCATGCAATCTTCCATTTTCTAATCAACGGCCAAGCAACATCACTTGCTCTATCTTTTAAGACTTCTGCTTTAGCCACGCTTGCCCTTCTGACCTTTCTTGACAAGGCGAGCTGTGGGAGAGGCCTTCAAATGTGTTACATTTGTTGGAGCTCACAGATATATCAGAAAATAAACTGACTTTTTTCTCTCTCTCTCTGCCTGTAACTCATTGTTAGTGTCTATTCAGAGAAGATACAATCAAGGCAGCATAATACTCAAGTTAAAAATAGCCTCAGGGCTCTACCCTGGAGACTCTTGCTAGGTTTTTGGTTTGGTTTGGTTTTTTTTTTTTGTTTGTGTGTTTTGTTTTATTTTGTTTTTGTTTTTTAATAGAATGGTATTAAAATAAAAAGATGCAATCTAAATGCAAACTCCATTCAATGCACAAACTATTCATTTTTATTTCCTCATTTAGCCCATGCCCATCACAACCATATCCATCTGGACCATTTATGACTTAATAAGATGCTTTAAACTGTAAAAGACTCAAATAGGATATGGACCCACTTGCCTGCCCACCACCCCCAACAAATAAACCTCTCCTGTCGTGCTCAGATCAACCTTTGCCAGCCTGTATAGAAATCAAATGATCAAAGATGTGGTGTTTTTGTTTGTTTTTAGCTGAGCCATCCTGCCACCTGTTGGCAGTTCAGCGGCAGCTCAGCTCGGGCTGGGAATCGAACCGGCGGCCCTGTTGCTCAGAGCTCACACTCTTGAGCGAGCTCTTAACCAACTGAGCCACTCGGCTAGCCTAAAAATGTGTTTTCATAGTTCAGACCATTCCAAAAGTTAAACAGGCAGAAATGAAAAGAATAAGAGTGAGGAAAAAATATCAAAGGAGCCTAAATGAATAAAGTGGAAGTTAACCACCCCAGTGGGTCTGAGATTCTAAGAGAGTCTGGGCATGGAGATAGCAATTGTTGATGCCAAGTGCTTTATAAACATGTAATTTGCACTTGGATGTGAGCGTGCTCCGAAAAGTTGAAAGTGCATACAAACACAAGGTATGAATAATAAAGAGAGCATATGTGCTCTGCTTCCCATTCACAGCATCTCAGCTCAACCACACACTGACGGCTACTCTTGCCTTTCTCTCTTCTCGTTTTCCTCCAAAGCACCTAGCACAGGCCTGGGCACACTCGAAGGATGCTTGCAGGCAGAGTATGAATTTGTCATTCCTACTTCTTGGGTCCTTCCCCAAACTCCAGAACCTCTTCTCCAAATCAGGTTTGCCATATTTTTTTTATGTTATTCTTCATTCTTCTTTCCCAGTAAAAATAAACAGCACCTGAAGAATGTATCGGCACCAAATTTTAAGGAGTTCATGAATTGGGTCCTCCAAGACAACTTGCTTTTTTAAAAAGGCATGAATGCCAATTTCAAAGGACTGAATTGCTGATGGTGAGACGTCAGTCAACGTAGCACATGTGCTTATGGAGATTTGCTTCAATCTATGAAAAATCCTAGGTTGACTTACTTGTCTGGGCTGCAAAGTACACGTTTACATGAGAAAAGGATGCATTTTCTGTAATCACACTAACATCCGTGCCTTCGAGGTTCCATACACTGAGGATGGGCTCTCTCTCAGTCTGACTGATCAGGTAGAGAATTCAGGCTGGTATTCATTTTTTTTTCTTTACAGAATGTTCAAAATTGAGGTGCCAGTTTTCATGTATTTGTTTCAAATGTGCCCCCCTTATACCCTCCTTTATATTCCCTTCCTGGCTTCTCTTCATATGTACATATAACTTCTCAGTCCAATCAAGTAAGACACTGAAGATGTGACTTTTCATGTAGCAAAGCAGGCCTTCGCTTTGGGGGGAAAAGGATGGTGGCTTAGGGCAGCACCAAGCTCCTTAACAACAACAACAATAACAAAAAATTCTACAGAGAGGGAAGTACCATGGTAACTTCTAGAAAATGAGGCCAAATCAGAGATTGCTGGTTAGAGCGGTTTTAAAGGGAGATTTATAGACTTCAGTCAAGTACTCAAGACAAGTGCAAGTTGATGGATGACACCAGCTAATCCATCAAGTGATTTATCTGGGTTCACAGAGTAAATGAGTGTGACTTCCATCACTTCCTGAACGCCAGTGAGGATGAGGCTTGTAGAGCTAATGAACTTCCTCAAGCCAGGGACACCTCCTTCTACCCAGTGCTTGTGCTATTGTGCTTGTTCTGTTCTATTTGTGAGCAACTCTAAGAGAGGCCAAGCCAATTCTGAGAAGCATCATCTACCCATCAGTCAATAATTCCACAAATTCTTCTTGAGCCACAAAATATGTGCTGATTAGATGAGGGGATGATTTGAGGAAGCTTGTGTGCTAGTTGGCTAGATGTTCTGGGCAGTAGGGATAAAGATACACAGTCTTGCTCTCAAGGGGTTCCCATATTGGTGAACGACAACAATCACAGCTGTCATTTGTTGTGTGATCATTTTGCCAGAAACTGAGATAAGCCACTTTACATGCACTATCTCATCTAATTATCATAACTTTATCATCCCAATTTTACAATGAGGAGATTTGAGTCAAACGGGTTATGTGACTTGCCCAATGTCATGTATCTAATAAACTATGGAGTCAGGATTTGAATCCAGGAATTCTGACTCCAATACTGACACAGAAACCTATTATTCTGTAATATCTATGAATGTAACAAGTGTAGTCCAGATAACATATGATATAGGAGGGGGTGATCTTGCTCTTTAATGGAGAGAAGTAGGACATACAGAAACACAAATTTACAAAGTTCTCATCCATTTTATTGGTAGTGGAAACAGTAATAGTTTGAATATCTTTGTATTGGTTTCATATTTTACGATTTCCAAGTGACTCATATTAGCTATTAGCACACTTAGTCTCCCACACCAACCCTTCAGGGGCAGCTGGGCACATATTTGTGCCCATCTCACAGGTGAGGAAATGAAACTCAGAGAAGTTTGGTGACTGGGTTGAGAAAAACAGGAGGCAGTCACAGGGGTGGAATTCCTCAGATGCCACATCTATGCACGTTGTCCATGTAATGCTTTGCTTTTTGCAATGCTGCCACTCATTAAAGAGAAATTACATCTAAAGAGTTTTACCATTGCATTAATACAGTACAGTAACAGGCTGCCTGAATCAGAAGAAAAAACGTCACCCTTATATTTCCACCAAGTATATCACCTTCACCTGCAGGCATTTTTGCTCAACATTTATAATGCTTCCCACTCAGTCTTGATTGAGCGCTTGACAGTGAGGAAAAAAAAGACGTCCTAGAAGTGGATGGATGTCTGATCTAAGCAGTGAACATCCAAGTAAAAACTGGCCTTTTCCAAGCCAAAGAGGAAACGCTCCAATAGGGTGTGTCCATTGTTAAAAATTGGCCCAAGCTATCTTGTCAAAACATCATCCTTAATGGAACACTTCTTTCTAAGTCAACCATATTTATTGGCTTGTTTTCTTCCTGTTTTTGCCCACTTCTCTCTATCTTGCCTTGGAATTAGCATTCTATTAACATGTAGATTCAACCAGAATGTCTTAGCCAAGACAAAGGATTTCATATTTGCAAGAGAGAATTTTTCTTTTAGCTAAATGCAATGAGCATTTTATGAGTTTCTGTCAAGTATCTCCTACAGCATGGTATCTCAAATCTTAATGTGCATTCAAATCACCCAGGGATCTAACTAATATGGAGCATCTGACTAAGGAGGTCTGGGTGGGACCTGAGATTCTGCAGTGCTAACCAGCTCTCAGGTGAGGCCAGCACTGCTGGTACATGGTCCGTATGGAGTGATGAGATCTAAACAATACTAGTCCTACGTAAGGAGCTATATAGTGGAGGATCCAACAGAAATGGCCCACAGTCCCTGCTCCAGTGTGATTGTTGATGAAATACACATGAAACAAGTAGAGGAAAGCACAGAACAAATACATAAACATGTGTTCCACTGCTATAACCAAATGATAATGGGGAAAAGTGTTCTTATTCTCTTTCTCATTGTCAATCATATTTAATAGTTAAAATAATCCTCAGTCCTCAGTTTTCAGTATAATTAGTCACTATGAAATGTATTGTACCAGTTTCTGAGAGCCCCTCTGTTGGTGCTCTGTAAACACAGCCAGACGCTGAAAAATGCAATTCACATGCAACCAATTCAAGAGCTAACCCACTGCATCATTCATCTGGACACACTGTTACTGACCACTCCTCCCTGTATTTCAGACAAAAAGTAGGAGACTGAAAATAGGCTGTCCTGGCAGTCTGAGGTGGGCAAAGGTCAGAGGGAAAGGGTGGGTCAAGGTAGCACATAGATCAAACACAGCTAGAGTTCTAAGTGAGGTGGGCTGGGGGAAGTAAGGTGAAGGAAGGCAGCTGGAAAGAAATAGAGTGACCTTCTTTGCTCATTCCTCCTCCTGCCAAGACTCAGAAACAGTCCTGGCACATCCAGTGAAGCTCACCGGAAACCTAGAGCAGAATGAAAGCTATGCCAACCTGCATGAGTTCCAAGGGAGGAATGCCACAGAGCTAATCGCTGGAGTGAGATTGCCATTTAATGCCCTTCTTCCATAAGCCATTCATCAAGTATATAGCAGTAACAAGAGTTCATTACCATGTTCCTGTTCTGCACATTCTCGAACAAGGTTATGCCTCCAATTTTAAGTGTGGTGTGTAAAATGAACAAGGGAAGGTGGGAGGGTGACAGAGTTCCTGGGGGGACTGGTAATAAACAGAAGGGGTGCTCCTCACCGACTGGAAATGTGAATTTCCCCAACCTGCTTATGACTTTGTATAATCAAAAAGAACAACACATCACAAACTCTCAGATTCTTTCTTATTAGAAGTTCCTCAGCTCCGTTTACCAATCTATCTTTCATCTTTCAGTCGGTCTTCCATATTAGGAGTTGAAAGAAAAGATGGCATTTGGTTCTCACCCCCAAGAAGTTTGTGATGTTGTTACAGAAATAAGAGGGATACACGTGAAACAGAGGACACAAATCAGAGCTTAAGCGACCTCTAAATATTGCTGTCCAGACCTTGGGTGCTGAAAGCAGTTCTAAGAGGTGAGAGTTCAGTGTGGAGAAGAGGACATTTTGTGGAGACTATAGGATTTCCATAGTCAAAGAGGAGAGGGGGAAGAATTCCGAGTGTCAGATATTAATGAAACAAAATCAAAGTCATAATGGGAATCTGATGTCTTCCTAAAGAGGTCTTTGGGCTCCCACAGTCCTTGTCATTTGATCACATTACACACAATGAGCCCCCACTGAGCTCTGAAAGATCAAACAAGAGTAGAAAAAAGAAGCTCCATGCACTAGGATAACCACCCGAGTTCACCAGAATACTGACTCCTTTAATGCCCCATCCATGCTTCTATAAGCAAAATGCTAGGAGCTTGTCCATCAATGTCCTGATAGTATAATGGTCTGTGTGCAATAGGCAACCTCAAGTTACATTTAAAATTGTTTCATGTCATTGATTTGGGGGAACTGTTATTAAGCAGGTCAGCTTTCCATAGAGTAGATGTCATTTAGCCTGGACTTATGCAGAACCAAAGAAAATGAGAGATTTACATGAGTCCACATATCTCAGCCTAACTACATAGTCAAATCAGGGCACATGTAAAATTCACTTCAGGACCCTAACTGCACAATTTCTTTGTTTTCATAGATTGCAATCACTGAGTAAATAATAAACATATACCACGACCACATCCAAGTCAGAAACACAGGTAGGAGACGTGGCAAACCACATACTTGGGGATATTTAGGTGTAATGAGATCTCTTAGCTCCAAGAAGCACTTTTCTTTCCTGAGGATACAGTAAAATTCCTTAATGTTCCCCTAAACCTGGGTAGGACTGAAGTCATAAAGGGAAATATCCTTTTCCCAAAAAACAACAATAGTGTTTTCCTGATCTCTAGAGAAAATCAAGTGAAAGCTTAGTTTTCTCCATCATAGAAATATGAGAAGGTCTTGGTATGCTTTTTAAGTGCTCAAAGATCTGCTATATTCTGCCTTTTTTTTCATAAACTGTTGTCAGTGTGAGAATAAAAAAGTTATGGCTGCTCAGCGAGCTCATGGGTAACAGAACTACAGCTGGTCTCTGCCTATTGGCGAGCCTCTATTTAAACAATGCAAACAGCAAGGTTTGACTGAACTATACACCCTCCTTCTCAGTCCTTCCTCATTGTCTCTCTCTCTCTTTGGTCCTGACATTTTCCTGCTCCTTCCTGCCCCTGGAGGCTGGGGATGACCAACCTTAGAGATGCATTTGGCTCTTTGGAGCTTAACAGGTCACATTTAAAGCCACAAAAAAGGGAAATTGCTGTTCTAACATTCACTAATGTATGATTAAAAACAAAACTATATCCTTTGAAAGAGTTCAAAAGACACAGTAACAAACACATGTCTGGATTCTGTGCCCCTATAGAGGAGAAAATGCTGATGGCGATGAATTTTTCAGCCCTTAATCAAGGACACTGATGAATTTTGACTCCCACCTTTGTCGATTTGCCCTGGCCCCTTGCAAGACTTACCACACTGCTCTGATAATCCTGTTTTCAGATTGCAGTGTTCCTCCGTTCTTATTCCATCATCCCTTCTTTGGCATTCGAAACCCCTCATTCCCCCATCGAATCTGGCCTGACTCTCACTCCAAATAATTCTTTTTTTTCTTCTTTTTCAGTTTCAGGTGTACAAAACAACATAGTGATTAGACATGTATATACCTCACAAAGTGATAACCCCAACAAGTCTAGTACCCATCCAACACTATACATAGTTATCACAATATTATTGACTATATTCCCTATGCTATACTATATATATATATCCCCATGACTATTTTTTAATCATAGTTGACATTCACTATTATTTTATATTAGTTTTAAATAATTCTTAAAAACAGGGGTAGATGATCACCTTTAAGCCACAGGTTAAATGTCCCAGAATTAGGCCACTTGGCAAAATTTGGGAACGTAAAGTTTCAAAAGCACCAGCTGCTGACTCTATAGTACAAAATATGATATGAAAGAATGTGCAACTGCCTATATCCCTGGAAATATTGCCAAAATGAGTTGCTATGTACATGGTAGGAGGGTGGTTCAGGTACTGTCAGCCACCGTCATGGCACCATTTCTCCAGTGTGTTTTCTTCCTCTTCACTTCTTAAAAAGATCCCTATTTTGGATCTTCCTTAGAATAATCTAGAAACATATAATTTTTAAAATAAAATCCTCCAGAGCCATCAAACAAAGCTAAGATGAGGACTGAAAAAATTCTTCATTCAGCCTCAAAATCTCCTAAGAGATACATGCACATTTCTGGAAAGGAGACAGGGTGTCAGTTCTTCTTGCCCAGCTTGCAGTTTCCATTTGCTAGTACGGCTTAGGGTTTTTGTATAGTAGGAGGAGCTCCCTGGCCTGTCAACCTTAGAAGCTGGACTAAGCAAAAAAGTGTGCTCTCTTTTCAGAAACCGCAAAGGCGTGCTCACTGTAGCATGTAAACATTTTATACTGAATTCCATTTCTATCCATTCTCATCACAAATGAGCACCACCAAAATGCTCCAATACATATTCACGGTGGACCTCTCAAATGCATTGTATGAAAAAATCAGAGCTAAGCATGAGGCACAGATCCATTTCATTTAATTATAGTTTCAGAGAAGCCTAAAGAAAAAAAGGTCTGTATCTCCTTAAGGGTTCTGTTTCTGCATGAATCTAGCTATTTTGCATTGTCATGTGACTTGAATCAAAAATGATTCTAAATACTACAAAGCCTTTAAACCCCGAATGTTTGACTCAGGTAATATTATCACAGACATACAATGAACAAAACCACCTAGCCATCCCTATTCCAAATTCCATATCAGTGTCCACTTTTCCTTTAATCAGGATAAGAGTCTGTCCCTCTGTATCAATGCCAGAGCCTTGACTTAATGTCATGTTAGGAAATTCTGCATTGTTCTCAGCACATCCCGACTTTGCTCGCTCCTTATTGTGATTCTCTCCTGTTTTATTTTCAAGTCCGTTTTATCTTCTCTCCCCAGTTCAATCATCCAGCTCTGTGTGTTACTATTCATCTCCTAGGACCCTCCCCGCTGGCCAGATCAGACTCCTTGTGGCCTGACATCCAAGCTCCCCACTTTCTTACCTTCTCGTCTCTACTCATGCTATTCCCCTGCCTTCAGTGCCACCATGCCTCTCTCTGTATATACATAAACATTTAGCACGTATTTCCTCCTTCAGCATATATGTCCTGAGCACCTACTGTGTGCTAGACACTGGCGAGACAACATTGGCCAACAGAGAGAACTTTGCTCTTGTGGAGTTTAGATTCTTAGAGCAGGAGGCAGACAATAAACTTTTTTAAAAAGTCAAAAACAGTTACATTATATGGAGAGTCAGATAATAAGTTCTGAGTGATGGTGGGGAGGAAAATTAGAGCAAAGTAAAGGGGATCAGGAGGGCCTCTACTAAGAAGACTTACTCCCCTGGCCTGAGGTACAACGGTCCACAAGATACTCAAATTCCATATCGATCTTACCAGGCCCTAATATCTCCATGTGTCCATCTGCAGCACGGCTCTCGGCCTATTCCTAAAAAAACCTAACTGCAATGCAATAGGCAAAACAAAGCAAGCAGCAACTTTGCTTTTTCAGTAGCTCCCCAAACCACAGCGTATACTGTTTCACAGTCACTGTCGCAGGCAATGTGAACACAGCCCCACCTGCGTTCTTTTAACAGCCTATCGCCTCCCCCAAGCTGTGGAGCCAGGAATGCTGTCCTCATTGGAAATAGTTTGGTTTCATTTTCCATAATTAAGATAGGAATCTTTGATAACTATAAAAGCAATATACGCTTGCTGTAGTAAGAAACAATCAAACAATGCCGACATTTGAAACAACAATTTTACATCCGTCCATGAGATATCTGCTGTTAACAATTTGGTGAACAGTCTTTCACAATTTTTTCTCTGCTGACACAACATTTTTAAAACATCAAAATGAGATTATGGTATACATGCTCTTTTGTATTTTTTTTTATCTTTGCACCTAACTGTATGCTGACAAAATGTTTTAGAGAAAACTGATGTCTATTAAAGTGTTAAAAAACAAAAACAAAACCAAGAACAAGAATCTCTAATTCAAGAGAACCAGAACTCATCCATGACTATGATAAATGTAAGGGCTCAAACACCAGCTTGCAAGGAAGATGTCACCTCTAGTTTACAAGTGCCTTTCAGATGGCTAAAAAAAAAAAAACCACTAAGGAGACACTTATATGAGGAAGGTACGTTTTGTTAACCGTTTTGTAAAGAAGCTGAGAGAATAAAGAATCATTTTTCTTTGTGCGTTGCTGTGTGCACCCCTCCATGAAGGCTGAGCCTGGAAAGCACTGTAAGACAGAGGCCTCTCTGAAAAGGGCTCTGCTATGCATTATCTTTATTGTCAAAGGATGTTGAATATCATTAGCAGGAAATCAGTGCAAAAGACATCAGGTCTCCAGAATACATGCCTGGCAATACAAGAAAAAAAGAAGGCCTTGGGCTCCTTCAAAACTGACCAGAAAACAAGAAGGTAAAAGGGCCCCCAGAGGCACCGACAGCCTGGTTTCTCAGAGATAAAGAACCTGCTGACTGCAGCAGCATGGACAATGGTACTTACTACCACAGAATAACCTGGAAACATTGCAGTTCTGGGTCTGTGCATGGATTAAAGCTGTGCTTTAGATTTACAATTGGGACATATACAAGGGCCTTACGGAAAAAGGTTTGTGAGCTGTGAGGAGACATTTGGCACCCAGCACAGACGCGTGTGTACCCATGTGCACAGGCGATAATGAAGCCTGTACGTGCCTGACATGTCACCGTTACGATTCCTTTAGTCTCCCCTTTTCTTCTCTACTGTTCTAGAAGATACATGTTCTAGTCACGTTATTTTATAGTTATGTTATCATTTGTTAAAAATATTTATCACACCCCAAAGCTAACCAGCCTTACGTTGCCCTCCCTGAACAACACAGAGACCTTAGAAGGCTTGATCTCGGGTGTCCCCCTTGCCATTTTCCGTGTCATTTTTGTCCACTTTAGTTCCATTTGTTTTCAAAAACTGCAAATTAGTATTACTTTTAGTTGAATAATTGTTTAGTATTACTATCATATTGCCAGGGGTTTTGCTCTTAAACTCTACTTTTTCTTCTGGGTTCAATTTTCTTCTGGCTCATGAAAATTGTTTAATTGTCCTTTATATTGATGAGTGGTGAGCACTCTGCAGTCTGTGTATATCTGATAATGCCTTCCCTGCCCGCTCCTGAACTATTAATAGTAGTCTAGGTGAACTGATCAACTTGGGTTGAACACAATTTCCACTCAGCAAATAACTCTATTATCTGCCAGTATCTATTGTTGCTTATGTGACATCCGCTATCAGTCTAATTTTTGGTAGTCTGTCTTTCCTTTCCGATAGGTTTAAAGATTTCTTTTGCCTATAGTTTTACTACGGGTATGGCTTTGTTTTTATTTTTTACGCTTGTAGCTTAGTGGTTTCCACAAACTAAGGCAGTCTCTCCTCCACTTTGGAAAAGATTTTATTATCACCTCTACCCTCTTCTTTCTTCTCTCTCCTTGGATCTCCTGGTAGACCTACGTGGGAAAACACTATCGCCTATGGCTCTTCACGTATCTTTCTTGTTTTCCGTCTTTTAGTCTGTGAACTGTATTATAAGTGATTGCCTCATCTACTTTCCAATTCATTCATTTTGTTTTTCATTATACCTAGTCCATTATTTAATCCATATATTGAGTTTTTAATTACCTTGACTGCATATTATATCACTATTTTTCATTCTTTTAGAAAAATCTGTCCTTTTTCATGCTCTCTTGTCTTATCATTTTTATTTTTCTTACCCTCTTTGAGCATTTGAAAACTATATATTTTTAAACCTCTTGCAGTCTTATTTTAATCCCCAGTCATTCCGGAACAATATTCCCTCTGGTGTGGTATTTCCTTGTGTGATTTGTAACATTTTTCCTCAGCTCATCTTAGCAGGGGTGAGGTGTGTTCAGTGGAAGTCCCGTACTCTAGGTATAGAAATAGCCTAACAGTTTCTCATTTGCTGCTGTCAAGCATTTTCATTTTCTCCACTTTGGGGATGATCTATTAATTTCTTGGCTTGAGGTCAGTGTACCCAGTGGATGGTGGTGTGAAGTCTCAGCTGACATAATCATGTGTCACCAGCCTGGTGTTACAAATATTTGCAGGCGGCTGCGTCCACCCAGGGCCTGGGCTTCTTCTGTGATGGTTTCCCCGGTCCCTAGGGAATTCGAGAGGCCCCCTTTCACTACCATGCAGCCTTCCCTGACTCCTGACCTTGTGCAGGGAGTTCAGATCTAGCTCCCTATTGGAAGGTAATCCCCTCCTCCCCCATCCGATTTGAATCAGTTGTCAGACACAGACACTTTGGTGTGAAGGAGTTTTTCTTTAAAGCGGAGATCAGTACAGAGAGGGAAGGAGAGGAAGCTGCTGAAAGGGGCTCAGATGATGCAGGATTAGAGGCCAGTTAAGTTTCCTATGATGCCTGGAGCCCCACAGCTCACCAGCTCCCCTTCAGGCACACTTGGTTGGGGACCCTGCCATCCCCAGACCTTCTGTCCCTGTCTGAGCTAAAAGCAACTCCCCTGAGTTTGCCTCTTCATTAACTTCCCCTTCAGCTACTATTTATCCTCACTTTCAAGTGAGTGATTTTCAGTCTTTAATTTTGTGAAGTGTTTGGGAACTATTGTAGAAGAAAGAAAAACCAGCCTCCACCCAACATTTCACCATTCCCCAGTTCGTAGTGGCAGGTTACAAACTGCTGTCACTATAAGACACTACTTTAGGTTATACAAGCAGTAAGCAATAAAGGACTCACACTCAACTCTGGGGAGATTTTCCGATCGTTTTCTCATTTCCTCATTGTCCCCGCACCTCCCCAGCTCTCTTTGAATACTATGGGGCTTACTCTGTCACTGACCTTGTCTAATCGTATTGATTGTCAGCAGCTGCAGTGCAATTAGAAAGCAAGTTGCTATGGTAATTCCTGTGTCTTCTGACTTACATTTAAAGACACAATGATCCTAAAAGGGGGGAGGTTGCTTGTGGTTGGTGACAGGGAAAAATATAATTAGATATACAAATTGTGAAACTAACATATTCAAATGAATTTTGCAATCTAAATCAGGATTTAATGTAATAAATGGGTTCCAGAATTTCTACCAAAGGCGCATTTGGTCAGGATATTTTCCTTTCCTTCCAAATACTTACAGTTTTAGAAAAAAATTGAAAGAACATGGATCATGAACAAGCAGGAAGGTGGTGGCTATTCATAGCTTAACATTAGGTATGAGAGTCCTGTAGCGTGTGCTTAGAGAACATCAGCATGGCAGCTGACACACCCAGGTTCTGCTTCTGTATCTTTAACTTGCTCTGTGGTCTTAAATAAATCACCTAACCTTTCTGTGCTTTATCATTTTTACTGATAAATGAGATAACAGCTCTTGCTTCTTTCATGAATTTAGTCAACTAACAATCACTTGTTGAACAGGAAGCCTTGAACATCAATCTCGATGGAAAAGACAAACAGAGCAATTTCCTATTAGAAGCTCTTTGAAGGCAGAACTTGTATTCTATTGAATATGTCTGAAGAAGAAACTTGCAGTGAAATTTGAGAGCTAGTACCAAAAATGCTAAAGCACTGGGAATACCTGTTCCCTATGAGAGTGATGGGGTGGTTTTGTACTATTCAGAGTTCGATGTGGCCACAGCTCCAAGCCCTCAGAGGCCTACAGATGGAAGCACAGCTAGCTAGCAGACTGTTAGCTGGCATATGATAAAATATTCTGATAAAGACACAGGGAGTGAGCTAGGGGAGCTCAGAAGAACACAAGTGTCTTAATTCTGCAGGATTAGAGAAGGCTTTCTTGGAGAAAACTTTAAAGATTGGGCCTTAAAAGACGAACGGGTTTCTTCCTGCTCCACCACTCAGGTGTGAGGCCAAGGGAAATGTTTACTGTAATCAATATAAGGCAAAGGACTTCAGGCCCTGCAGACGTTGTCCACACATTCAGTACACATTCATGGAGTGCCTGCGGGGTGCACAGGTGACAAGCTAGGGACAGAACAAAGTGCTTGACCCTATGGGATTCGCGGTCACTAGGCATTAGGAAAAATAACAACAACAATTTTTTCAGCACGTACTAAGCTTCAAGTACGTAACATAGTTATTTAATATTTAGTCCTCACAAAGTTTTCCAGGTAAATACTATGAATATTGTCCTCATTTCAGATATGAGGAATCTGAGGCTCAGGGAGATTAAGTCACTTTGCCAGGTTCACACAGCTTATGAGGGTCTGCACAGTTAGTTCTGTTGTCCGCCTGAGAACACAGGTACCCCCTTCTTCTGGAAGTCAGTCAGCCTCCACCCATTGTTTGTGCAGCTCCAGCAAGGAGACCCACGTAACAGAACTTGGATGGATGATGAACAATATTTATCATCCTAAGTAAAGCACATCTTGACTGCAAGACCAGCTTAGTTATGATTTGCCCACGTAATTACAGCTTCTTGTGCCTCTGCTACTTTACCTGAAAAGGGGAGAGGAGGCACGTATAGGAAAGTAAATCTAGAAAATAGCTACTAAAGCTCCTTCCTTCCTTTGTTGATACCCTGAAATTCTCATTTCGGAGGCATTATGAAACAAAACATTTGCCCTAAAAGATGTCTTCCTAACAGAATCTTCATGACCTGAAATTATGTTAGTAAAGGACAAACGTGTGTTTCACAATTAAATTGCACACATGATAGAGGTACAGAGGAACCCCTCACAAAGTGTGTAAGGAGGTCTGGGCTCTCCTCAGCCCCACGCAGCCAACACTCTAGACCTCAACAGGAAGAACTCCCATCTTTGTTTTGCTTCTCTTTAAGCTTTTGTTTAAACAAAAGGTTTCCCAGGCACAGTAATGGCCTGAACACTTACTAAACTAGGCTGATGACTCCTGACATCGTGGTGGGTGGCCTTGACTGACTGAATCAAAGAACCCACTCCCCTCCTCACTTTCTAGAATAACAGCATTTTCTCCAGAAAATGGCAAAGTCTAATAAAACAGGAAGCCCTTTTTAAAACCCTTCCTTTTTCCTAACCATACAGATCTCTTTGCTGTAAAAATAGGGACACTTTCAGGACCAATGTGAGTAGGGCTTTCGACTACCATTTGGGATGGGACGGAGAAATCGACTGCTCAGAAATGGATACAAAATCAATTCAATGTGGAGTTAGTGAAAATAGGCCCATGAATTTCTAAATTCCAAGACATTCAGAAAATGTAGCAAAGGGCAGGATGGATAACAGCTTTAATGCACGGTGCTTATGAGGGTGCTAGCTACTCTCAAGTCTTCCAAAAAGGAAAATAAAACAACCGATGTGACTCAAATTCAGGAGCAGCCAAATGTGAGTTCCTTGTTGTTCCCTCACTGCAGCCCATAAAGGAGGCACTTTTATGCCAAGAATAAGAGTTAATGAGGTGGAAAACGAAGGGGCATAAAAGATAGAGTAATTACGTATTACAGAGTGAAAACACAGGCTGGAAGGAGGATGAAAGCCAGTTGTGGAAGGGCAGGTTATATTACAGGTATGGTGAAGCTAGCAACAAGGCACAACAGATCCCAGAGAGAGAACTAAGAAAGATTTTGGGGTGCTTTGAGATGACAGAAGAAGACAGGAAAACCCACAGTGACTACCACACACACACATTTGGTAAAGAGGCTTGGGATATATGACAAGGCAGAAATCAACACTGGCTTACCAGGAGATCAATGGAGCCCTCTTTAAGCTGACAGTAAAACAAACACTGTCTTCAAGGAGAGAAATGGCCCCGGCCAGGGGCACTTTTTCGCCTTGCTCAGACCTCAGGGAGAATGGCCCTTGCTGGCTGCCGCTCCCTCGTGGGTCTGCCCACAGGGCTACTGCGAGAGGACAAGCGGCAGTGCCCTAAGAAGGATGCTTCAGAGCCCCGGCCTCCCCCTCAGCTGGCGATAAATGGAAGGTGGCCATCATGGATGACTGCTGACAATGTCACTGGCTGCCTTTTAATAACGGGATCAGAGAAATAATTAAAATCACTGAATTATAGGGCTAGAAGGAGCCCACAAAATCATCTGAATCAAGAGCATTGTTTTATAAATGAGGAACAAAGGCCCAGTGATTTGACTCAAGGAGAATGGTTAATTTGTGGCAGAGGCAGCACTAGAACCTAGGTCTCCTGGCTCCAGTGAAGTCATAAAAATAACAGTAAGTAGCATAACCTCTGCACAACACTATGTGCTTTTTTCCCTCCTGCATGATATGCATTATTCATATGATCTCCAATAGGCCTGCCAACTACAGAGAATTGCGCATAAAATGTACTGAGGGACAGAGGGTCTTAGCAACATCTTCCACAGGAAAATGGACCTCAGAGAACCCCAGTGACTTCTGAAGTGATGAAGGACTTCCTCTTCCCCACTCAAGGGACCTTGCCTCGTCAGGTAGCGCCACCACACTTCAGTTTAGAGCTGGGGGTTCAAACTTCTTAACCTGAGCACCTCCCCGGGTCTGTGTGCTAATGGATTTAGTATCCCCTATTGTTAAAATGTTGTTCTTTCTGGCATGCTGAGGTGTCTTTTTTTTGTTTGGTTTTCGGGTTTTTTCCCCCATGAAATAATTGAAAAAGGTAGAAAAAAAGCCAAGGGCCCATAATTTAGTAAGAGGCAGCCACCTAGTGTGCTTACCACAACAGGCCGAGCGATTGAATCACAGGCAGTAAACACCGTAACACGAAAGAAGAGAGCTCTCTGGCTCAAGGAGACGGTCAAATGCAGACGTAGTTTTGAGGGGAGTTTTTTGGTTGGTTGTTTCCTTCGAATACAGCCAAGCAACACTCCTACACGGCTCCTAATTAATCAGCCAACACAAATTGGCTCCACACATTGTATATGCCCATTTTCCACCAAATGGCAGATGCAAAACTCATGCCTGAGGAAGGAGCATTTGTTGAGCAAATTACCATGTAGGGTGCTAGGCTCTGACTTCCGACCTGAGAGTGGACAGATGGCAACAACAAACTCCAAGGTGTCAGGGCCTTTAAGTACAAGCATCTTTCCTTCTCACCTAGTAGTTCACGGTGGCGTTCCTCAGCACTTTTTAGGATCCCAGGGCAACAGCAGCTTCACCCTTTTCAATCATGGCTTCCGAGGTGGCCCTGGGCACCTCAAGCCAAGTCCGATGGGAGGGAGACAAAGAACAGAGGGGCACACATGAGGGGTTTGAGGCAGGCCTTGGGTGGCACACATCACTCGTGCTCACATCCCACGGGAGGAGATTTCTCCCTATAAGGCTATACCTAACAGCAAGTTCGGCCCGGAAGCGGCGTCCAGCTGTACACACAAAAATACCTGGGGCGGGGTGCAGGGGGCAGGGATAGATTTTGGTGGACAGCTAGAAAGCACTTCCATGCCATATGTTGTATCAGTAATTCTCATAAAAACTTTAAAAGGTAGTTATAACTACCCACTGAAATAAATCTTATGGGGGGTTAGGGTTAGCTGACTTGTCTAAGGTCACACAACTAGGCAATGATATGCCAGAAGCCGATCTGGCTTCCGGGTTCATTCTGCCACTCACATGCACATATGAACTAGGACAAAGACAAGTGAGCAGGACCCTGACAAGACAAGGCCGTTAGTGAGATTGCGCATGTAGAGCACTTAGCGCTATGCCTGCTACACAGCCAATGTCTAATGAAGGTTAATTATCACCATCATCATTATTCCTGCAGCCTTGAGTTACACAGCTCAGACTCACAAGTATCCCGAACCAATAGACAAGTTACCTACCATTCCTTGTGTGTCAGAGGCCCCTCCAACCTTCTCACCTCCCTTTCTCGGGCCTCTGCTGTAGCTGGCAGACCACACTGAAGCCAAGTGACCCAATCAATGTCTCTTCCCTTTCTGCCTGACACACAGTGTCCACTCCCTTATTACCTCCCCAATCCCTTCTATCACTTAGAACCTGATGAATTGGTGTCTAAAATTTTCTGAGAGGCATACACAGAGTAATAAAGGAATTGTCTACCTTTTCTAATTTCTAATATCATTCTAACTCTGGAAAATCTCTCTCCTTTCCCCAGGCCCTGGTCTCCCTTCTTCACTTTTTATCATCCTCTTTTAATTCCATTTGCTTTCCCAAACAACAATCTCACTCATGACTCCCAAGCCCAAGTACTAGCTACACTCCTGTATTCAGGCAGAGATAAACTCTTACGCCATCACCCTCTACTCCACCCTTTTCTCCACTAGCCACTCCATTTTTATTTTCTTGCATATCACACACATAACCTTGAATCTACTGCAATTTTTTAAAGTAAATCACTGGGACACTTAATTGCTTGAAAAAAAATGACTCACGACCCACATCAAATGACTCCTGACTCATGGCCTGATTGAAGAACTGCTGGTCTAATGGAAATTGCAAAGAGCCATAATTATGATAATGATGGTGAGAAATGAAGGGACATTTGCAAGAAATACTGAAAAAAGTAATTGAGAGGATTTAAGATGTGTTTAATGTCAAAGAGTTGTCAGTGATGACCCCAGGATTTTAAGCTTGGTTTGGCCCAGTAATCCAAGAGGGATGGTAGATGGAGCTGTTGGCTGCAGCTGTGACTGAGGAGGGGTGAGCTGGGAGAAGAAAATAATAAGTCTACTCTAGGCTCGTGGTCCATGAAGGGTTCACACAACATGTAGTAGACTATGGCTTTGGCAGTGGCAGACATGGGACTCTGGTCTAAAGGAAACTTGTCCCGATGACACAGGAGGCATCAACAGAGTGGTGCTAACAGGAAAAGCCTGAGGGATACTAAGCCAGAGCTTGAGCAATGCTGACACTTAGAGAGGGTTTTAGAGGAATAATATGGTATACGGGGGGAAAGAATAAAATGTATTGAACCCCCACTGTTCGCCCTGCTCTGTGTTGGGCACTTGGCCTCCTTCTCACACTCTCCTCCACTTCTATTCTATTGAATAGAATATTATTTGCACTCTCAACTTCTCATGCATGTTGCTTCTAAACTGCAGATTCTTGGATGGCAGGGGCACTGCTTTTTACTGCCTTTCACGCTTTATATTCGCATAGAGACTGTACTAAAGAGAGCCTCTCATACGAGTCACTGCTTGGGACTTTGTCTGTGGAAGGTGAATGTGTATGTTAACTCACATACTGCCCTGCCATGCAGCTCGGAGGAAGGGGTGGTAGTTAGATGTTTTATAGGCATATTACTCCCAAAAAAGATGTCTACTTTATTGAAAGTTCAAACAATAACAACAGGATTTTATGAAATGGAAATAGTTTTCCAGGTCACTGGAAATATGACCTATCTGACTTCTGCCATCCTTTTGAAGCCCCATGAATGGTACGTTCACATCCCAGGTCAACTTCTCTTACTGGCTCTGTGTACCCCTGTCTCCCTTTCTATAAAGGAGCTAAGGATGGATTGTTGTGGAGATTAAGCAGTTTAATAAATGGGAAGCACAGAAAAGTTGCCTGGCACATAATGAATGTGTAATAAATGTTACCTATTATGAAATAAGTATTATAATAATCTATATTTTGGAATAACATTTTAAAATTAAGACAAAACTAAAAAATGGACACAATAGTTGGTTATTCATATATGTGAAAGTGAGTGAATTTAATTCAGATATCTGAATTACTCGAGTCGCTGAGGGTGCTTTTATTTCTGCCTCATTTGGGGAACACCTTTAGAGCATGTTTAGCAAAGGCTCATCTTGCCCAGGAGAAGGGAGCAAATGGGACGTGTCAGAAAAGAAAGGCATCTAGCTGCGGCCCTCTGAGGAGGGGAGAGGATCCCTTCGGCAAGTCCTCACCACGCCTGACATCTCCCACCCCGTACTGACCCTCTCCTGAAGGGAACAGCGTGCTTTGTAGGTTTCGACTTAAGTGGTGGAGACACACTTGTTCTGCCTAATCTCCTTTGTTGGCCAACAGACCAGATGGCGGGTCTTCCTCTGGCTAAGACTCAGAATGGAGCTTAGGTTAATGCCATAGCCTGGTTTAAGAACATAAATGGCCCCAGGTGGGGTTTTAAGAGAAGCATTTCTATGACCTTTGCTGGCGCTGTTGCCCCAGCACAGTGGTTGGCTCGCCTAGTATTTCCCAGCTACAGAGGAATTCAGTCCTAAACTCCACAAAGAAAAGAATGCAGGCTGTCAGGCAGGCACAGTGACATCTGTGTTTACCATATGGCAATTGTGCTTTCACACATACCATCTTACTTAATCCCCTTGACAGCCCTGTGAGGTAGTTATTATTTCCATTTTACAGACAACAAAACTGAAGCTCAGAGAGACTATGTAACTTGCCTACAGTTATGCAGCGAGTAAGAAAGGGAGGCAGGACTCAAATTCAGATCTCTGCTGTAAAGTCTCTGGGTCTGACCTTAAGGGAATTTTAAATGAGACTGGGAATATATATTTGGAAAGCTTTA
>NW_017731598.1:412063-445668 GCF_001890085.2 Hipposideros armiger
CTCAGGGAACTCAAGGAAGAAAAACAGTCAACTAAATTTAGTCTGAGCTGATTAAAAACAGAAAAAAGAAACGTGATTCAGTGAATATTAAAAATATTTTAATGCAGTTGAATCGCCTAATGTGCCCAGGTAGGAAGGGGTATACTGGATTTATTAGGGAAAAAATGCTGTGTGGAGAGTCAGGGGAAGAGGGAAAAGATGGGGAAGACCCAGGTGGAGAATATCTCCTCTATCAGAAAAAAAACAACAAAAAACAACGAAGACATTTCTGTGAATATTTGATTTCTTATTACATCCTGTTCTCCAATTCACAGATGTCGTTGAAATTCTAGTGAGACATTTAACTGCTGGTCACAGTTCTTTATCTTATAAACCTGCAGCAACTCTACTCTGAATGAAACAGTCCCAGCACTCAACAAATGAGTATCAGGTGAAATGGTGGACAAATTAATATCACTCTTTGATAGGTTGAAATTTTATGCTGGACCTGGCTGAATTCTACACGCGCATCTACTCCCTGAAGCTCCTCCTACTGAAATCCATCCCCTCTCTCCACTCCTTCATCAAGTGTACAGACATGCCTCATTTTACTGCACTTCACTTTACTGTGCTTCGCAGATGTTGCATTTTTTACAATTTGAAGGCAAGACTCTCCACCAGCAAAAAAAATTATGACTTGCTTTATTGCGGCGATCTGGAATCAAACCCATAATATCTTCAAGGTATGCTTGTACTTGCATATGAATACCACTCCACGGACCAGAAGGGTGCAAATCTGGAGTAAAATTCAATTGTGGATCTGAAACTTACTCCAGACAGAATACCTTGAAAATCCCCAGTACTTCATGCAAGCACATCTCCCATTCCTTCAAAGAAACATGAAATTTCATGCACAGAAAGAACCTTAAAATTCATCTTCTCTAACTCCCAATCAAATGCTGTAAGCACCCCTACAGTCACACTACTCATCTCCCCTGTTTTCTCCTCCTCTATGGATGTTTCGTCAATTCAAGGACCTCATCTAGGATCCTGAGAGATAGAACTGAAGGCATCCAGATGCTATTAGTACAGTAGACCAAATACATGTGTGTGCCCCTGGCATGCTGTATGAAATGTAAAAACCACTGGGGCAAAAGTCTAACTCACAAATAAGCTAGCCTTGGCCACCATTTCCAGACCACTGGACTCCAGCATGTTGCCTACAGAAAAGCAGGTGAACAAATACCTAAGACAAACTTCATCTCCGTTGCACTTTTGTTGATGACATTTCTGGACCCGAAAACTACTTTTCCTTCATCTACCCATCTACCCACTAAACATTTGCTGAGTACCTTTTCACGTCCACCCATATGTGTGTGTTGGGGAGAAAGGTCTGGCGGGATGTATTTCCCATTCTTCTAAAGAACCTTGCAAACCAAAGTGTGATCCCAGCACCATCCCCTTACCTGAAGTATTAGAAATGCAGACCCTCAGGCCCCACTCTTGATCTTCCCACGGAGAATCTTCATTTTAACAAGATTCCCGGATGATTCATATGTGAATAATTGAGAAGCACTGTCCTAGAAGATGACAGTCTCATCTCTGTAAATAAGCTTTCCACAGAATCAGGACCCCTCACCCAAGAAAAGCACTGGACAGTTCCCAAACATTTTGGTCTCAGGATCTCTCCATTCTAAAAAGTTATTAAAGACACAAAAGGGATTTTGCTTATGTGGGTTATAGCTACTGATGTTTACCATACTAGGAATTAAAACTGGGAACTATTTTATTCATTTGTTAGTTCACTTAAAAAGAATAAATGTATACATGTTAACACAAATAACAGTTTTTGTGCAAAATAATTATCTTTTCAAAAAATAAATTAGTAAGAAGAGTACCATGGTTTTACATATCTGAAAAAAAATTTAACCTCTGGCTTAATAGAAGACATGCGTTCTCATATCTGTTTCTGCATTATAGCTGTTGCCATATCACACATCAAGTAGGCCTCCACTATGTGCTCACAGAATGAGTGAAATTTTTTATTTTAGTGTTATTCTGAAAGTAGTTTTATGAAAAGACCACCGGACCACACTTTGAGATCTATCACATCCTTAGAGCTCTCTTCTGAGGAATCTTTACCTTTGACTCTAAGGAAGTACCATCACACTTTGAATTGTGCTAATTGTAATGATTTGCCCCAATTGCAAAGAAAATTCTTAACTGAATCTTTTAAGGCCAAGAATGATTTCTTAATTATGTAAGTTCTTTGGCTGTAAAGATTCCGCATCCTCCCTTCAAAAACCAGTAAAGTGATACTCACAATTGTGTATTATCTTAGCCAAGCCAGGTCACCTGTTAGTTAACCTCACCTGTATTGGCTGCACTAACTCTTAATTTGCACAGTACACTGAAAATGAAGGAAAGCTATGCATAGAAAAAAAATAGTTTCTCGATTATCAATACTAACCAAATGTAAGGTGTCATATATTTTCCACAACATCTCTTGCTACACAAAATTAACATTTGAAATGTTGTGGGGTGTTTTTTTTGTTAGTTTTTGTTTTTTAGCTGAGCCATCCTGCCACCTGTTGGCAGCTCAGCGGCAGCTCAGCTTGGGCCGGGAATCGAACCGGCAACCCTGTTGCTCAGAGCTCGCACTCTTGAGTGAGCTCTTAACCAACTGAGCCACTCGGCCAGCCTAAAGATGTTGTGATTTTTTTTTATTAAATTTTCTCACTTATGATAAACTAAACCTAACTAGTGGCCTCCTCTATTTCACTCCTGCCTCCAGGTTCTGTCTCCAGGTTTCCCTTGTTACTATTTTGTCTCATTGCCTCTTGTGCTCCAAGAATCTTATTTATCTAATTTATTGTCTTAACAGCCAAGGGAAAATTGGCCCTTGTACCTGAAGCAAATTTTAAGACAGAAATCATAGATCTAAAAGGACCTTAATGGTCATCCAGCCAGCCGTTCTAATTCTTCACACACATTAGAAGCACCATTGCTTGGAGAATTAAAGGGAGAAAAAGATAATGCCAGAGTCAAACCTCAGACTAAATAAACCCCACTCTCTGGTGTGGGCCCAGGCTTTGGAATTTTTTTAAACGTCCACCAAAAGATTCTAATGTGCAGCCAGAGCTGAGAAACCCGGATCCAGTCCCATTATTCACTGTATGTACAGGGGGAGAGAAGAGATGGCCAAAACAGGAAGGAACCTAATTTAGAATCATCAGGACAAAACCAGGATTTGATTCCACCTACTGCCCAGACAATATGACCAAGGTTCTTCCATTAGTTCTCTTAATTTAGAGTTCTCAAAACACAAACAAAAAGGAGTTTTACACGCCTTCCTTTGAATAAAGGGCATTTTTCAAATAACTTTATGAAGGTATGTTTTATAGCCAATGAAATACATGCACCCCTTGTCAGCTTAATGTTCAATAAGTTAGACAAGTAGTATATACACCATGCTACTACCTCCCTAATCTGGATATAAAACATTTCTATCACCCCCGAAAGTTTCCCCTGTCTCTTTCCCGTCAGCAACCTCCATCCCAGGCCTCGGGCGACAATTATTCTGATTTCTGTCACTATAGGTTAGTTTTGCCTATTTTAGAACCTCATAGCAATGCAATTGTATAGCACACATTCTTTTGTGTCTGGATTGTTTCACTCAGCATAATTTTTTAAAGATTCAATGTTGTATTAGCAGTTTGTTCCATTTTATTCATGAGTAGTATTACATTGCAGGGATATTCCAGTTTATCCATTGGGTTGTTTCCAGTTTGGGGCTATTACAAATAAAGCTGCTATGAACATTTGTGTGCAATGCTGTGGGAGGGCATACATTTTTATTTCTCTTGAGCAAACACATAGGACAGGGAATACTGAGCCCAGTGTGTCCTGGGAGGCAGAGCATGCAGAAGAAAGTGTTCCATCCATGCAGTCTGCTGAGCTGGTTCTGCATATACAGGTGTGGCTGTTTACTAATATAGAAATCAAAATACCAACTCCACAGGCATGCCAAAATGACTAGAGAGAAAGTATGTAGAGGGGCTGGTAACAGTAGACCCCTAATAAAGGATAACAAAATAACTAGAGACGACTGGGTTGGACTGAATTTCTCAGTGCGGGACTTTTCCACCGCAGCGCACTGTTCACCTTCCCCCCTCACCCAGGCAAAGGCACCCTCCAGCCCACCAAGCTCCAGCACCCTCTCCTGTCTTTGAAGTCAAGGCCATACAACGTGTACTACCTTCTAAACGTGTGTTTCTTGTTGGTTCTAGTAATTTTTAGTTCTTTTTTAATAAGAAATGTCTACCTTTTAGCCAATAGTAGGTTGAGAAATTATCACGAGTTGGCGTCCGAGCCGACGGGTAAATGTAAGTGAACCTGGAAATAGCTTTTGTAGGATATGGCTCCATTTGCGTGTAAACCCCTCTCTGTCATCTAGTTCTTTCCTCCAGGTCTCATTCTCTACTGTGCAACTCCTGCACTACTCCTTTAAGTGTTCAAATAAATGTCTAATTTTTCTAAGTGTTCCACCCCTTTCCTACTCCTCATTCTCGTGTCTCCCAGCATTCCTTCCACTTGCAGGACAAAGGAGCAAATAAATGGCCAATGATCAACATGTCCTATTAAACACACACACACACACATACACACATACACACAAAGAGACAGACAGAGAGAGAGAGAGAGAGAGAGAGAGAGAGAGAGAGAGAGAGAGAAAGAGACCACAGACCCCCCCCCTTACCTATGTTCAACTACAAAAATTGTGAAGACTTTATCAAATGAATCATGAAAGATGCTAACATATGCTAAGAGGTATTTTTCTCTCACAAAATGTCTCCTCACTCGTGGGGGCTTGTGAATGACCCTACCTCCACTGAGGGGACAAGCCTCAGAGTCGCCAGCCTCCCTCGCTGCCCCCCAGCACACTTCCCCTCCCCGCCCCAGGCATTCTCCTGCCCAGCTCTGCTCCGGGCCCTTCCCTTGATCAAGAGCCTTATTAGAGCTCTTCAGCTAAATCCCAGGCCAGCAGACAATTTCAGTCAATTTGAATGCCTGCTGCCTATGAGGTTTCCTGAGACACTCTCAGCTCCTGCATTAAAACTGCATGAGAGTCTCCTCGGGAGGCCTAATAATAGCGTGCTTCATCTGTGAACCCCTTTACAAACATTAACTGATTAAGCCACCCTCTCTCCTCACAAGCTCTGGGCTTCTGCAGAGAGGACTGCATTCTACTGCCCTCGGATCACTCCAGGAGGAAAAGAGCTGGGACCTGAAGGATCTTTTGGGGGTATTTTAGGCCAAGACAACATCAATGCCCAAGACCTTGCAAGAGCAACCCCACTTGGGCAATGGTGTAGACAGGGAAGGGATTTAAATCCATGTTTATTTAAAAGAAACTGAATTGTGGGCCGGCCGAGTGGCGCGTCGGTTAGGAGTTGGCTTGGGATGCCAGCTCTGAGCAGCAGGGCCCTGGTTTGGAACCACATGAGGGCCAGTGACGCTGCCCTCGACAGCTAAGATGGTGAACAACAGCTCGACTTGGAGCTGGGCTGCCGTGAGTCACCGTGAGTGGCTGGCAGCCGGCGTGAGCTGCCAAGAGCCTCTGTGAGCGGCCGTCCAGAGGCCGGTGACTGATTGCCTCACCCAGGAAGAATGCAATGATAATACCAACATGGGCCAGTGAAGCGACGTCCTCCACAACTAGACTGAAGAACAAAACGACAGCAACTTGTCTGTTCCCCTTCCCTGATTCCCCAATGCTGTTCCCGTCCCCCAATTCCCCAATAAAATCTTTAAAAAAAAAAACTGAATTGAGGTTCTCATCTCTCACAGCCACTTTAGCAGAGAAAGAACTTGACTCCATGGTCTATCTAGGTCGGGGTCACTGAAGTACAGCTCACCACACCAAATCCAACCTGCTGCGTGTTTTTATAAATACGGTTTTATTGGGAAACAGTCATGCTCACTCATGTACGTGTTATCTATGGCTACTCTTGCCCTAAATACTGGTTGAATAATTGCAACAGAGACCAAATGGTCTGCTGAGCTAGAAAGTGTTTACTACCTGGCCCTGCAGAAAAAGTTTCCTGATCCCCAGTGTAGGGAAATTGAAGTTGGTTCTCATCCTGTATATTCCCTAAATACCTTTATGCACATCTCTTTCGCTCCCCAGACCTCAGTTTCTACAGTTGTAGACTGAATAACCTCTAAACTGAGCCACTGCACTGGGCTTGTCCTTCCACTGTTCTGTAACTATTGGCATCTGATATGCTAGTTTTGTCTCATTATTACAGCTGACTGCTGAGAACAGAAACAATGTTTTCTGAGGCTCATCAATCCTCCTAAGCATGGGGCTCTACACTGAGCTCTAAATCCATTTATGGAGTGTTACTGAACTGACTTGAATTATACTTCTTTCTTCGCAGAGAGATCTCGCAGAATGATGTCTTGGAAGTGATAGAGGCGAATGTGTTCTCCAATCTGCCCAAATTACATGAAATGTAAGCAAGAACCTGTGGGGTTGGCTCATGATTCTCTTCTTGGCAATTGCCTTAAAGTCCGTTTATACTCCTGGGAGGCCTTGGTTCTGCCCTGTCCTCAGATCCCTCAAATTCATTTTAAGATGTCCAAGTCAGCCCAAAAGGCACCGTCATGCGTCCCTCTGCCTGGGATTCAGACACCAGCTCAGAGCCTAGTCTTATCCTGCTCCCTCCCTCCTTGAGTGTTTTGCACAGTAGACCCAAGAAACTTGCTCTGTGGCTGTGAGCAAGTACCTCCCTCTCCTCCTCTCATTCAAAGTTATTCCAGAATCAAAGCCCAAAATTAGTCTCATGATGTAGTTGAAGATGAGTCCTAGTTTGAATACTCGCCTATGCCATATAATCACCAGTAAACCTTGGCCCAGATAGAAAATCATACTGAGACTTAGTTTTCTCCTCAATAAAATGAGAATGATAAAATTGCATGCCCCACACTATCACCATGATGAATAACTGAGACGATAAACGTAAATGAGCACTAACACATCAACTGGCATACAGTGTGTCATAATGATCCTTGATTCCTCCACTGTTCCAATCACATTTCCTTTCTCTTATTGACGTTCTAGTTTGTGTGCATGTCAATACTCACACAGACCTACTTCTGTTTCATAACAGTCTATAATTCTCATACATTACTTCATAGAATCACCATAGATTGTCATATAATCACATATAAGTACCATAGATTGTCCAGGCTGGCAGAGACATTAGAGGCTGTCTGATCCAGAATATTCCAAAGTAGATTGTGTGTATCCTTAAACACTCAGGAATTCATTAAGTATTTAAAAAAGAGAGAAAAGATGCTATGGTCAAATAAGATTAGGAAACATTGGGAAAATAAAGTTAGATTCACTCACTATGGAAAGCCTCTCAGCACCTGTAATATGGGAATATACACTTGGAATATCCGAGAGGGTATTGTATTAAGTGATTCTCAACGAATGTCACTGGAAAGGTTTCTTCTGTGGAGCATATATTAATATCTCACAAAATTCCCAGGAAACACAGGTATGAAAGCCAATGAGCCACTTTTCTAATTTTACAGATGAACAATGAAAGGCACAGAGAGGTCGCGAGGCTTGTCTAAAGTCATTCAGCAGGATAAGGACTTGAACATAAATCTCCACTCGTTTGTATATTTTTAAAGAGTGCTAAGTATTTACTGAGTATCAGTAGAGAATATACATATACACATATATGCTCTCTAATGACCAGCATGTAACACACACACACAAACACACACACACACACACACACACACACACACCCCACTTTGTTTAGGAGTGACACTCTGTCCATTTTGTCAAACTCCCCCTCCCTTTTCCTTCCTTCCACCCCCCTTGCTCGCCCCCCCCCTTTCTTCATTCTTGTCATTAAACCTCTGCAAGTAATGTCTTCCCTTACTCTCCCAATTGACCTCCTGTTCCTTCCTTTCTTCTCTCTCTGCTTGGCCTCTCCTTATACTAGTTGGAAAAAAAGACCTGACGAGGGTCTCAGAAGCCACAGGGAATATCAGAGAAATGAACCAAAGGGCAGCCAACCCTCTGGGAGGGGTCAACCAGGCATCCCCCTCTGCATCTCAATAAGCTAATGAGATAGCTCTTTCACCACTTCCCTGCATGGAGAGGGCTCACCCCCACGTAGCACCGACTGTACTTAAAATGATTAATTACCTGGTACTTGGATCTGGGTAGCTAGCTACATGTTTCTGAAACATAAACGCTAATGAAACAGGGAGGAAGTAATTAACACAGAGCATCTCTGCAAATATACATTGATCCAGAAAGATGAGGAAAGGGCAGCCTCTCTCTGTTGGAATCCAAATGTGAACATGCTAACCTCCAGACTACTGATCAGGACACAGCACAGGCCGACCCGGGACAGAAGTCACCTTCCCGTGAGCAGTAAGGGAGCAGCCTCAGTCTACAGCATGAAGGGAATCGCTGGCACATAGCCAGCTACTGCTGGGATTTCATGGTTAGAACCAAAGATGGCCACTGTTTGTCCTCCAATCTGTTTTCCTTTGCCTCTTTGCTTTATTTTTTTCCAGTCTTCTT
This sequence comes from Hipposideros armiger, assembly GCF_001890085.2. Classification (NCBI taxonomy): domain Eukaryota; kingdom Metazoa; phylum Chordata; class Mammalia; order Chiroptera; family Hipposideridae; genus Hipposideros; species Hipposideros armiger. The sequence continues at coordinate 420,660 of NW_017731598.1, forward strand.
TTGCCCCTCACCCTTTTTCCTTCTCTCTCATCTTCTTTTTACCCTCTTTGGTTGTTTTCCATCCCCTTATCTATTATCTCCTGGTCAGACAAAAGCTCATTTCCACATATTAGTCTCATCCTTACCCTCATAGCCTCCTCAGACCCTGGGAGATCCTTACTGGCTAAAGACTCAGCTGGGCTCAGGGTGAAAGAGACTCGCCCAGCCACTGCTCTGTTTGCCTCTGATGGACAAAGCCCAGGAGGACTTTGATGATGAGAGTTAAATGAGACAGGGTTAATATTTAGTTTGCACAATTCAACATAGTAAAAGACACTGCATGCATGCTCCATTTTTGTCAAAATGATGGATGGATGGATGATTATCTATTGATATATTCTGCATTATGTGAAAAATACTACAGTATTCCTTACTGTTGTGATCACATTCATGTTTTTTCTTTTTTTACAGTAGAATTGAAAAGGCCAACAACCTGCTATACATCGACCCTGATGCCTTCCAGAACCTTCCCAATCTCCGATATCTGTAAGGATTCTTGTATTTCGATGCCCCTTCTATGGTCAAATTGTATATTCCCAGTTTAGCAAAATGACCACTTGCTACTCTGGGGAGCAAGTGCTTTTTATCAAAGATATGGGGAAGAGGTGGAGACACTTGCTGGTGGATATTAGTTCAATGAGTGAATTCCACTAATATAATTTCATTTTGTTTTCATTTACTAAAACAGACATCATAGGAAATGCCATTTGCATTAATGGGATTGCCACACAGATCTCTTGTAAAACTCAGTCTTAATACAGTGTTAAGATGCAGCCCAAACTTCTGCTAGCATTTAGCTTGTGACCTTGACTCAAAGTCATCATCTCTCTTGTTCTGCATACATGCATTTTTTTTCTTTGATAGGTTATGGTGCTTTATTTTGTAAGTTTTGGTTAACAACAAACATGGCATGTGTCAGCAGAGAGATTCTTAGTGTTTGAGCTCCATCCCTTGGGCCTACCCCCATCAGCAAAAAGATTACTTCTCTACTCAAATGGCTTTCACATTAGCGGAGGGCTTGACAGAGCCCTGGTGCTATGATGGGGCCTCACAAAATAACAGGTAAGAATTTGGGCTATGGAGTCAAACTTTCTGGGCCCGTTTACTTGCTATGATCACAGACAAGAACGTAACCTCTCAATGCTTGTTTCCTCATCCAGAGAATGTAAATAATAAATCTGTTATCTACTAACATAATCATAGTGCATAAACAACTATCCCCAAAAGACAGAATTGTAACACGACAACTATTTATCATTTCTCACCTTTAAGTGGATCAGAGGAATGGTTCTGCTGATGGAACTGTTTGCCCGGCCTCGGTTCAGCTCACTCATGCACTTGCACTTAGCTGGCAGGTCACCTGGGGGCTGGCTGCTCTGGATGGTCTCAGGTGAAATGACAGCTCTCCTCCAGGTAGTGCTCACTTCCAGCAGGCTAACGGGCTTGTCCTCATGGCAGTCCTAGGGTTCCAAGAGAGAGAGGGAGAGCTGAAGCTCGCAAGCCTCTTGAGACCAAAACCCTGAACCAACACACCATCTCTGCTGGTGCATTTTATTAGCCAGAGCAATTCATAGGGCCAGCCCAGATTCAAGGCTCCACATTTTGATGAGAAAAAGCTGCAAAGTCACAACACCACGTGAAAGAATACAGAAGTGAGGCCATCTTTGCGATCAATGCAAAGCACATAAAAAGTTTTACACAGTGTCGGTCACAGAGTAAATGCTCAATAAATATTAGCTACTACTGCTATTAGGACTCTGTCCCATGAGACCTGGAGTTAGCAGGTATATGAAGGAACACTAGGCAATCATGTGCCTTAGATGTCTGAGTGGGGAATGACTGAGGGAATAAAAGGTTTAACAGAAGAGAGTACACGTGACCTGGAACTTCCATTCTCTGACAGAAAGTCCAGGAAGGATCTGAGAAAGAAACAATGTCATCTACTCTTGAGTTCATGTCAGTGGCAGCATTGGCTTTATTGGCATGCAACCTGTGCAGTCAGACAGGGCCCCATGCTCAAAAGGGCCCCGCACTCAGAGAACCTTGGACTAGGTTTAGTCTTCTGTTGTTCTGTCTTGAAATAGATAATGGGCCCTGCATTTCCATTTTGCAGGTTAGGGTGATGATCGCTTCTAGTTTCAGGCTTGGGGGTCTTGGCTCCCTAAATAGACTTTGCTACACACTCTGCAGAGAATACCTGAATTAGGCACATACACAGCAGAGGAAATGTAGGGGAACAGAAAAGGCATGGGCCTTAGAAGCAGAAAATCTAGGGCTTCATCCTGACTCCACCATTTACTGTTGGACCAACCACTGGACATCTGAGATGCACGTGGCTTTTCTGAGTCGTAAGTGAGATTTATAGAAAGTATTTTTTATAAAATAATTTATACCACAAAGTGCTCAAAAACATTAGTAAATGTACTAAGTTATTTGCAGAATGATCATTTCCAGTCAACCAAATTCTACCAGTCCATCCTCAGGAAAATTCTTGTGAGTGTTGAATAGAGAGTTAGCTACTAAGACCCTTAGCTTTACTAGAAATATTTGGCATGAGCGCAAAAAGAAGACTTTGGGACATACCTTTGCATTTAATGGAGTATAGAAAAGAAAAAAAAACTATAAATGAAGTCAGAAGGAATAGATTCCATATATTTATTAGCTAGGTATCCTATTACCTTCTCTAAGCCTCATTTTCCTTATCTGTAAATTGAGTGGTTGTGAAAACCAAATAAGATTATGCCTGTAAAAACATTTGCAAATTGTTTTTCAGTATACAAACTATAAAGAACTATAGAATTATAAAATTAAAATTATTAGTGCCTGTTACCCAGTTAGTTTCCTTCACTCCATCTTCTCTTCTCCTTTACTTCCCAATGACCATCCCTACCTTCCTCTCAGAAAAAGCCTGAGTGGAATCTGAGGGGCCAGAGAGCCTTCAATAACAGAACAAAAGCACCTTGGGACATGCAAAGGGGCACTCCAATTCACAAACTATCACATATGGCTGATGAAAAGCACTCCTGCAGAGGCAGCTCCAAGAAGACAAGCACCCCCTCACACACATATTCCATAACCACGATAATAACAGCATGAATAACAATAAGAAGGGTGGACTGAGAGCACGTGAATAAGGAGATGACGAATCATTGCAAAGTTTGAAGTCAAGAGATGCAAAATTTGAGCCCAATATTGGACCACATCTTGTGTCTAGAACAATTCTTTCTTGCTAACAAGGACCCTCAGCCCTCTCTCTAGGGGTGAGTGCTTGGGAGGGAGGAACTTGGGAGGATGTGGACATGGAAGGCACAGCCCTAGACTGGAGGAAGGGGAAACTTTGTCAGAACACAGGAGACAAAGCTATGACTTTGCCTCTGGAAGAGGCTGACATCTGTGTCATCTGTCATCGAGTCCAGCCTCTCCTTTGTATCCTTTTCTCACTTTGAGGTGCTGAGCAGTCCCCAGTCCCATCTGGCTCCCCCATCAAGTCCAGACGAAGCTGGAGGTGACCGATTCTGGTCCCATCCTTTCCTGAGAGGAGGCAATTGTTCTCACAGCATGTGAATTGTGCTTTCTACCTATGGAAAGAAAAGAATTAGTAAGCAGTTTGTAGGCGTTGTGTCATTGTCAAAGGATCTTCCATAACTTCTCTGGAAAAAAAATTTTTTTACATAATTGTACATTGTACAACATTCTTTCATATGTACTGCCATGCAGATCCCCATCAGAAAGCTGAGACAAAGGGTTGTTCACCTTAAGCCTTTTGACTTACTACCCAGGGTGAGCCTTCACCATAGGTACCCTCCTTCCCAGGAAGTGGCACACGGGGACCCTGAGGATCAGAGCAACTCTGCACTCCAAAGGCATGTCTACCAGCCATGCAGCTATTCAAGGATCAGACTGTGGTCCTTTGAAATATTTTCCAAACTGCTAAGAGGAACACCCAAATTCCCAGTTGGTCCTCTAATCTGAAAGGTTATATCATGGAAACAAAGCTCAGCTAAGCTCCCTTCCATGCTTATTTATGTCTGAGCAGCCATCATAATCAGCTTCATGATCCAGCAGCCAGATAGAAGTAGATGGCAACGATTTCAGATATTTCTCTGGATGATGAACTACTTGCTCCAAAGGAAAAAAAAAACCCACAAAAAACAAAAACACAAAATGGATGAAGGAATCCAAAGAGACCAGTAGGATTGAGTAGTTGTTTATTTCCTTAAGCCAGGATAAATTCTTATCACAGCCATCAAAGCAGGAAATGACAAAGGGTCGGGGAGAGCTGCCATTTGACTTGAGCATCTTAATTGCAACACACACACACTTAGAAAAGCTGTTCTGAAATTCTCAGCCTTGATTCCCTTTGATACTGATCATTTGATGGCAGAGAATTCAAGACAACTAGAAATCAGAGCTCTTTATCACTGCCTTCATACTTCACTGAGGAACATGACATGGTTAAGGGAAAAACTCATGAATAAAGAAATGTACTTTGACTAGAAGAATATACATTGAAGAATTCATCTGGGTAGATTTTTTTTTAAGTCAATGCTGTATTTGCAGCCAATATTTCTTTCTTCATCATTGTGCCTTCCTGGAGTTGACCTTTTGTGTATGGAAGATTATCTATTGATCTATAAATAAGGTTTACACAATATTCTCTTGTCTTTGCATCCTGTCAATGTAATTCTCAGGCCTCTGGATGTTGTTCTTTGCTACCCAATAAACCATAATTCTATCTTAGCAAACCCTTCACACAGCTGGGTGGGCCCCCAGCCGCAACTGACAACCATCTTCCACTCACATGTAGGAGTGTTAGACTTCCTTAGGAAGCCTGCTAATGGCAGCCATGCCATCTGCTTTCTGCAACTGGAGATAATTCCAGGAGGTTCTTCACTGAGACTCACCTCAGCAATTCAGACTGTTTCTTCCCCGCCCTGAAATCCTTCTCTTTTCTGCATTCCTCTCTTTCATTTGGCTTGTGGGAGTAATGAAAGTAGCTTCTCTGAATAAAAGCATTTGTTGGAGATTGCATGGCAAAGGGACAGAGGGCAGGCACTAGGGAGGCAGCACAGAGGAGCAAGGAGGCACACAGGTTCCAGACCCACCTATTTGGCTCAGGTGTCAGCCCTGCCCTTGTTAGCTGTGTGACCTGGGGTAATGGCTTAACTTCTCTAAGTCTCGGTTTTCCTACCTGTAAACTAGGATTAACATGGCCTGCATCCTTGAATTGTATTAAATGATGTACTTAGAAGAATGGCAGACATTTAGAAAATTCTTAATAAATGTTAGTAATTCTTGCTAAATTCCTGACCCTGTGATTTACTAGCTAAGGGAGCCCATGTAAGGGACTTCATCTCTTTGTACCTCAGTTCTCTCTTCTGCTTAAAAGAGTAATAATAATACCTACCTTTTGAGGCTGTTTTAAAGATTAATTTGATAATGATGATTTGAGTGGTAGTGGTGATGTTGCTATCTCCTTCCCCTTCCAATATTTCTAAGGTTTCGAAGTCCTCTTTAACTGTTTCTTTTGGATGGAATCCACTGAGCGGCATTCAAACATGGAAATACATCATTTGTGTTTCTCTAAGGATAAAGGCATCCTTCGTACTAAACTCCTGACATATCCAGAAAGGTCCTTCCAACGAACAAAAGTACATTATCCTGCAGAGTTCTAATGGAGGGCTCCTAATATCCCTTTCATGTTTACTTTCAACACTAGTGATCCACAATCTTCCTTGCCATCTCCATCAAAATCAATTTCAGTTCTTCACACTGCCAGCTGGTTGGCTAATGCTTCCCATTTTTATGTTGATTTACAATATGATGCTTTTTATCATACTCCATTGCATTTGAGCCTCACAGTAATGCAAGGAGTAGGCAGGACTGTAAAAGTACATGCATTTTATAGGAGAAGTGAGCTGGCCTTATTTTGCAGCCCCTGGTTACAGGGTTCTTCTCACAAAAATGTACAGTGTCTCTACAGATTGTGTATGACTCTGGTTCTTTGGATACTCACCAATGTTTGGCTTTCTATGGTGGCTGGGAACAGATCCATACTAGAATTCATTTTTAGACAGTATGGCAGCCATGTGCATGGTGGAAAGGATTGGTGCCTCCCCATTTTGGATGTGAACTGGCCAATGAATACAAACTCTTCATTCAGTCAATCATTTACTGAGGCCATACTACATCCTAGGCTTTATTGTAGCTGTTGAGTGTACAAAAGATGACAAGACAGATGATGCCTCTGCCTTTATGGAGCCTGTACTCTAGTTGAGGGGACAAACCACGTTGGACAATGTCCGGTAGTGAAAGTAGTATAAAGAAAAATAAACCAAAGGAAGCAGAGTGATGTTTTAGAAAGGGTGAATGAGAAAGCGTGGAAAGCCTTGTGAGAAATACAGGAGACATCAACAGGTTGCTCTCAAGGAGCTCAGTCTTTGGGGAGAAAAGACTATCAACCACTAATTCATGAAAATAACAGCACGTCTGTAGAGTTGTGTGGCACTGGTCATAGATGAAAGGATTGAGCCAATGCTTTGGTCTGGACTTGTCAGGGAAAGCTTTTTGGGGGTAAAGTGAACTTAGCTGCAATTTGAAAGATGAATAAAATTTGAAAAGACAGCCAAGAAATTTCCTGTGAGAGAAAGATGTGAGTAAATGTAAAGAATGTGAAAGAACCATGGTGGAGTAGGCAGAGGATGAGGAGAAACTGAGTCCCAACTAAAAAGAAGGTATTCACTGGAATTAAAGAAATGTGACTATATTTGAATGGATTGGGTTTGGTAAGACTGGAAAAAAAATAATAAACTCAGGCACGGGACTGCAGCCCTAACATTGTAGGAAAGACTGAGCTCTGAGGCATTCTTGAGCAGAAGAGTGACACGAACACAATGAATTTGGACTGTAGGTTGACCACCAGCCGGGCATAGACACACTCAAGGGAGTCCTGCTAAGGGGCCGTTGACCTAATCCAGAGGTACAGTAATGGTAGCACCTGGAGGAACAGAAAAGTAATGGGGGTCACATTCCCCCCCCAAAAAAAAAAATCACTGGTATATGATTTACCTCTAGGTCAGACATGGGCCTAAGTGACTGCAGTGATTTCTATCCCCTTACCTCTAGTAAACCCCAAAGCCTCCCGCCCCCCAGTGCCTTCCACACAGAGTCATCCTGCAGACAGCACTCATCAAGAATTCAGTCTGGGCCAGAAGTCATCTCACACAGGGATTGTCATTATCGGGAAAAAATTATTAACCATCTCCCTGGCTGTCAACGTTGTAAGTATCTAAGGATGTTGTCATGACTACAAGGATGTTTTGGCACAACGGAAATTATACAATTGCTTCTTTTATCAGTAATCTATCTAGCACAGCCAACTCTGCCTGCCATTGTCAACTCGAGGAAAATATGGCCAGGTTTTCCTTCTGGAAGACTGAGGTTCAGGATGCGGTTTTATTCTAGCGTGTCAGCTCCAGGAAGGTTGGGACGTCCTCTTGCCTGAGGACCTAATCTTTAAGATGGTGACATGTCTGTGCCGCTAAGCTCTCCTCCTGTTCCTCTAACCTGTTCAGCATGCTTTCCCTGCAAGAAGCCTGGGTCTTTGCTATCAGCGAGACAATTATTTGATCCATCAAGTCACATCAATATGTTCAGGTCTTGATATTCTCCTTTCCAGGGGAATTTGCATTTTTAAAACAGGAGCCAAAAAAGGCAATGAATGCCAAACTCAACGATTGATAATGATATACTTCCAGGCATGGGGCTCTGAAAAGGAAAAAAAAATCCCTACAGGATCCACTCAAATAGCATATAGGTAACCATCTGCTTCACCCACTCAGAGTCTCTGAATTATATCTTCACAGGATACACCTTCTTATAACATAGGTGTACCCTCACCTCATCAATTTTGAAAAAAGATCTTTCTCATCAACAGAAATCAGATGCAAGGACAAGTGTAGAGAGGGCTCTGAGACAAATGAGTCTCAGATTAGCTCTATGGAGCTCCACCTGATGTCTTCCTCATTGTTAGTACCACCCCAGACAACGGACGCATCCCTTTAAGTCTGCTTTTCTTCCTCTTCACAATGGAAGTCACAGGATATGCTTCAAGAGCCTAGTCAGATGAGGGAAATGGACTCTATGTCCTCTAAGATCTCTTCTAGCCCTCAACGGCTTGATAGCCAACTGTCATCTTCCCAAATCTGGGGCTCCCAGTGTCACTGCCTGTCCTGAGTTCAGCATATTCAGACCCAGCACCAAGGGCCTTGTAGGGAAGGAGCAAGTTCTTCTGCAAGACAGGAAGATCCAGCACTTTATTTCCCAGCTCAGGCTCCTCTTCCCCAGCATTCAAGCAGACCCTTTAAATGCTGAGATCCTGCCGGCGTATTCAAAAACTTAAACCAGCTGTAAATTACTCTTAAGTACAGCAGAAGCTCAACTCCTGGAGCTAAAGCCAAGTGCTAGGATGCAATCCTGCCCGATGAGTCCCTCCCGATGAGTACAGCCAACCTCAGCAGAGCCTGAGAGGTGCTGCATGTGGGGGTGAGGCTGATGTGGCAGAGAGCACCCAGCAATCATTGGAGCTGGCCTGGGAAGGACAAATCCTTGGTCAGGCCTGCCTCGGCACAGACAGGAGGGGAGATGGCTTAGGAGGCAGGCTCTGAAGGGGCATTAGATGAAGTTCCACCCCCTCCCCCCATGGAAAAGAAACTGCTGCTGCTTTTTCCACAACTACGGCCTTAGTCTTGGGAGGTTTAAAGCGTATTTTTCTCCTTACAGATCTGTTTAGCTTTGCCATTATCCCTGGGAGAGGCCATACATTAAGAGATTAGAGCTAACCCAGGAGCTATCTGCAGCCTCTGGAAGCAGAGATGGGCCACAGGAGGCTGGGCAGCGTGGTGGGCAAAAGGGGCAGGCAGGACAATCAGAGGAGGAAGGGCGTCACCCCAGTAAACTCTAGTTACCAGATTCTGTGCCATTCCAGTCTGGGGACCAGGTTTTCTTCACGGTTATAACCCCAGTGCATGGCACAAAAAAGATACTCAACTATTCTTTTTTTTTTTTTTCCTTTAGAGCAGCGGTTCTCAACCTGTGGGTCATGACCCCTTTGGGGGTCGAATGACCCTTTCACAGGGGTCGCCTAAGACCATCGGAAAACAAAAAGATATTTACATTACGATTCATAACAGTAGCAAAATTACAGTTATAGAGTAGCAACGAAAATAATTTTATGGTTGGGGGTCACCACAACATGAGGAACGTTGTATTAAGGGGTCACGGCGTTAGGAAGGTTGAGAACCGCTGCTTTAGAGGATGCTATTTTCCAGCCCTGTCATGCACCTCGTCCTCACCTCACTGTGATATTTGTTGAGAGACCCATTTTCCCCTCCTGCCTTCATTCATCTCATCTGCTTTACCCTTCACAATGCGTGTTATGTGAACACAGGCGTGTTCCAGCCGATGGGCCCCACTGCTCCCAGGCGCTGGGCCTGTCCACCTGGCAGGATTCTGTATCCCCTCGAAGCACGGCTACAGGAGGAATGGGGTCCAGGGGACACCCCAGCCAGCCAGATCAACTGGCTCAGGACTGCGGAGCAATGAAATGGCAGGAGATGTCACCACCTAACTCCACTGACCTCTAATCCAGAGCAAAGGCTGTGTCCGGTTCATCTCTGAGCCCCCACAGAGCGCAGGGTCCACACACAGTAGGCCCTTAATGAAAATGTGGGCCTGGGTTTGAACCTTTCTGTTCGGGTAGTGGAAGGGAGGCAGCTGCTGTTTTTAAAGAAATACCTTGGGGCATTACAGCGAGTGAACACTGAAATGACAAACGTTCTAAGGAAGAATATTTTCATCTCCAGCAGATATTACACAAACATTCTGCTGCAGTTTAATCACAAGCTCACCCACAGCAAACACCCCACACATAAGGTCTAGTTCAAGAAGCAATGAGTTCCCTCCCCAGTTTGGGATTCAAAGATAGTGATGCTAGGAAGAGGGAGCAGGATGTTGAGGGGACACGCAAGGGAAGAAATCAGGCGACCTCTCTCACAACGTTCACCAGCACAGTCTCTCTGCACAAGGGCCAAACCACAGGTGCCACCAGGACACAGACTCACCGGACAAGACACCAAGGAAAAGTTCTCTTCATAGGAGAGCCTGGTCCTGCTTGTGAGAACTTATAAGCAAATAACCAGACTACTCTGGGCCTCAAGTAAGATGGAGAGAACAAGAATGGCCATGTCTCCTTTAAAAGGTTGAAAGGAAGGGAGAAGATAAGACAGGGCACAGTAACGCTTTCACAGCTCAAGAGAACAAACAAGCGTAAGCACTGCTAATTGCACAAGGCATTGCTGGATGATGCAGGGGTGGGGAACAGGAATCATAATTTAGAAAGCACTTTCACTTGGCATTAACTTAGGTAGTCTTACAAAAGCCCTGTGAGATATTTACTGATGGTTCCATTTCACAGATGGGAAACTTGAGGTTCAGAGATGACTGAATTGCCCAAACTCACAAAACGGGATTACAGAATGATCTGGGGGCAAGACAGGGAAAATGATACTGAACGTCAACTTATTATACGGCAGACGCCAAACTAGGTATTTTCTTCACACAGCTCATTTCATCTTCCAGTCTTCCAAAACAGTGAGGCATGCGTTTTCCCCGATTTACAAGTGAGGATTTTGAAACTCAGATATTATATACTTGATAGAACTGAGGACTGAAGCCAGGAATGTCTGACTCCAACACAGTTCACCCCAGGCTCCAGCACACCACAGATGGGGAGGGGTGGGGTGTGGATAAAGCCAACGGAAGTGGATCCAGTGTTCTGAGCACAACACTGACACCTTATTAATGTTTGCCGTTTGGAAGTTGAGATCACCTACTCAGGCGAAGCTGAAGTGAATCTAAGAAATAGCTTTCTAAATAATTAAGGTTAGAAATGAGTTGTGGGGAAGGGTGCGCAAACTATTTAAAATATTAACTTTTTTGTAACTCCCCTACGTAACGTGAGCGTAACTGCTTGCCACAAATTGGTAGTTCCGTGAAAATTACTCTTACATCAGCACCCAGGAAGGTCCCGAAAGATGCCACTTGGCCATGCTCTATTTGTTAGCGGTGAGTCTAACCGGCAGAGATCTTCAGGTTTCTTAGCCAGTGTGGTATCTTGGAAAGGCCATCACACAAAGGCACGGGAGCCAGAGGGCCTGGACTTTTTCTTCCACCTTCTAGCAGACAAGTTAACTGAAACTTGGTTTTCTTATCTACAACATGGAGCTAATAACAGTACCTTCTTCAGGAGGTGTGGGCAGGATAAGGTGACTTCAATGTAGGCAAGACGTACAATGGTACCTTCCATGGGGTAAGGTCATTGGTAAGCATTAACTATTATTCTCTCTGGTTCAAGTCTAGAAATTTGGGTGATTCAACTAGTAGACACTTGAGCATTGCTTCCCTTACCTGTAAGATGGAAATCGTAATTATGCTCACATTAGAAACTCACTGTGAAGTCAAATTAGATAATATGAAATAGCTTTGTCAGTCATACATGCTACACAAATGTAAAGCAAGGTTATTTCACAGTCTTTTCTTGTTGGGAGTTGGGGTCAGAACTGTGAGCTGTGTAACTAGTTCCTAGGACTTCACTTACTTTCTCAGTAACAGTCTTCTGGGCTATTGCCACTTTAGCCAGCCTCTCACTTGGGCCCAAGTCAGGCACTGGTCACTGGATGCCCCAAAGAGGAAGTAATAGCCATTAAACTTGCCACACATCTTCTTCGAGTGCTTCTCTCAACCTAAGTGCGGCAGCAAGCAGCTCCCCCTCCCCCACGGTGAGAAGGGCAAATTCACAACTGTCTCCAGAAACCCTTGTCACATGATCTCTACAAGGTTTTCATGCCTAATGGACATGAGGTTAAGAACTGTGTAACCGGTTTCCAGAAACCTGGAATGTAGCAGCTCTCATATCTTGATGTTTCAGAGAAAACTCTGACTTTGACATCCTGTTACACTGAGGTCTGCCCTAGCCACAAAGGGATCCTCCTATAGCATGCTCCAAATTGAAATGATAAATAACATCAATATATGAGAGCTGCACAGTAGCCCATCACAAACTTAATTTTTTACATTCAGGCCCATTTTGTCAAAGGTTTCTCTTCAGTTTAGTTCCATTTTGATTCAGTTTTTCAATAGAGGACATGATTTCATTTTACCTAGACATGGTATGCGTAGAGGCTGGGCTAGGAGTAGGAATCTTATCCTGTGACTGATATACTCTGTACAGCTGCAAGGGAGTTACTCAGAGTCTCTACCCTTACCTCTCCAGGTCATCATCTAAAGGGCCCATCCTAAAACGCCTGAAGATGCTAGTAGAAATTGAATCACAGTTCACTTGACACAGTGTGCCCTTCACCAATGTGGTTCTGATTTTCTGTACAGTAAACTTTCTGATTTATATTGTGGCAGAGGAATAGAGGGTGCTAACTAATAGAATACTCTGCCTAAGAGAGAGCTTGCCAACCATGTCCTAAACAGTAACAGCATTTTCAGAGAAATAGCGTAAATCAGCATAAGTATTTTAGCTTCTAGTTGGGCTTCCAAGGTTGCACTAGGGAACACCAAATTCAGGAGATATGCTACAATAAAAGAGGAGTTCAAAGTCAGTGTTTGGGGAAAGCCAGCACACTATTTTCTTCTCTCAGACATTTACAATGAATAATATCATGGTACACGTTCTAAGAGCCTTGCAGAAAAGAACTGCTTAATCATAGTAATCTAGCATTTCCCAAATTTATTTGACATTGTATCCTTTCATTTGTAAATGAAGCATTTATATCATCTAGAAATGGTGTTGCTAGATAAATGCTCAAAATTTCTAAGTTGGAAGGCATTTTGGAGATCACATAGTTTGACCTCCCCCCTTCAATTCTGTACCCAACTCCAATGTGTGGGTTGCCCCCCCTAAACAGTCAAGCAATTCTCAGATACCAGCTGGTGTCCTACAATTCAACTCTGATTTTATACACCTGGAGATAGCATCACATCCCACAGATTAAGGGCTTAGTCCTATAAGACTGTCTACCCTTCAGACACCAATTCCAAGTCCAGGTTCTCATCTGTGCTTCTGACTAACCAGCTATACATTGGAGGTTCCGAAGACCCCTCTTTGGGTTCAGTTAATTTGCTACAGCAACTCACAGAATTCAGAGAAACATTTTGCTTATTAGATTACTCGCTTATAAAAGGATATAACTCAGGGACAACCAGAGGGAAGAGATGCATATAGCAAAGTATGAGGAAAGGGTTCAGAGCTTCCATGCCCTCTCCAAGCATGCCACTCTCCCCAAATCTCCACATGTTCACTAACCCGAAAGTTCTGTGCCAGGAAGGAGGACAAAGACCAAACATACATTCCTTACTATAAATCACAATATCACACCCCTCGTGAAGAGACCCTTCCACACAGTTAGACACATTTCCACATGTAGGGAACCAAGTGCTTAGCATTACAATCCATTCCTCTGTTGGGCAACTTTCATAACGAATGAGGATCAGTCATTAGTGTAAGAGCACCAACTTCAGAGTCAGAAAGGAGTGGATGCAAGCCCTGGTTCTTCCCTCCTTGTGAAAGTTACTGGACCTCTCTCAGCCGAGCCCCCTCCACTCTGATATGAGAATGGTAATGACACCTGTCTCCTAAGGTAGAGGAGAGGAAAAAGTAAAAATAATCAATGTTAAGTGCTTGGTGCAGTGCCTGGTGCAAAGGAAGTGTTCAATAAATGTTGCCATTATTATTATTAATCTTATACCTACTTTCCAGAGCAGCACAGTGCAAATCTATTGCTATTTCCACCTGGCAGCCCTCCCTAATCTCAGGCTTGCCTTCCCAAGCAAAATATTGCACGTGTTGGACAATATGGTATTGTCTGCTCATGCCCAAAGGAAAACAATTTTGAGCATATGTCCCAAAATAAGTGTATTTATTTATATGGTAGATACACATACAATTATAGCACCAATGTGCGCATTACAAAATATACACAAAAATATTTTAAAGCATGAGATAAAAATGAATTAAATACTATGCATTTACATTTACATCTTATCTTACATACCATTTTATATGGCACAAAGAGCCTATTTTGCTCTTACTAAATATACTATAATAACAATATTTTGAGGAAGCAATGTCATGGGATGTGTGCTTCATTATTTGTTAATCCTCAATTTAACACTGAGAAAAGAGATTCACAGGTCATGTCAATACTAGATTTCAATGGCTGTCAAACCTAAGGACAAAACTTCACCAAAATAAATAGATCCAATGAAGACAAGCCTATTAGCTGTACTCCTGGAGTCATCATAGTTAGTGTTCAACCCTGTATTTTTATGCAAGTAGTTTTATGAAATTTACCTAGTATATTTTCTTCCCTAGTGTTAATCAAATGTTAACAAAAATGTATAAGGTGCTGCATTTTTATATTTCTAATGAAAGTATTCAAAACCCAGCAATTCAACTTAAATGGGTTAGAAAGTTGTATTTCCTTGTTTTTAAAATATTCAATATGAAAATTTGCATAAATGGTGACATGCATCATTTTCAGAAATAAATTTAGTATTTCCATCCATGTTTTCCAAATGCTCTCTATAGCATAGATTTCTTTCAAATGCTCTTATATTCCTCATTAATACATCACTTTTAAAGAGACAAATCAAATGTGTCTAATTTGAAAATATCTGCTTTATAGCATTATTTGACCACCATTTGTCATCACAGAAAAAGTAAACAAATTTGTATTTTTGTGAAAAATGTGTAAATCATTTTCAATTTTGTCAATTGTTTGTAGTAATTTCCCTTGAGATGACCAACAAACCTCTAAGTGATAATATGATCAGGACCCAGAGAATAAATAGAATCAGAAAGACAAGAGCGCTGACAGGCAGGTTTGTCAGAAGCAGCAGGAGAAAATTAGAGAAAGAGAGCAGGAAGAATCTGAGAAATTGAGCTGTGGCTTCCAGTGGTTCCAACAAGGCACAAGGAGCCTCAGGCAGTAGCTAACAGACCAGTCCATTCGGGCATCATGGAGGTCCTATGGGGACAACAGGGAACTCAACATGAGAACAGCATTTACGTACCCAAGAGAAGTGGGAGAAAACAAGACATGGTCCTAGGGGAACAGGGACATCAAGCAGGGTCTCTGTTACGGCAAATGGAATACAAGGCTGGAGCATGACCGGTAACAGGTCCTGGATATGGTGGTAAGGTTTCCTGCAAAGTAAATCTTATTTCTCTGGAAGACAAAGAATCTGAGTCTTAGAGGCTTCAACTAACCCCTTAAGGCCATACATCTTAAAAGTGGTAGAGCCAGGACTTGAACTCAGATCCTCTAGCACCAGAACTGCTAGTTTTGAAGCTATGCCGCATGCCCTAAGAATCGGACCAGAGCCTGATGGTTAAACCGGAATATTAGGTCAACACAGAATCTGCAGCCAGGCAAATAGGGCTGAGCTATTCAAAATCCTGCCCTTGGGCTCATTAAATTCTGCCTGATTGCTAAGGAGTCTGGTTTCCATGGAGACTGAGGCAAGTCTGAGCTGAACATGAGTTAAACAGTTCCAGTACTGAAGGCATGAGACTGAGGAGGCAGGAATCGAGGCTCTCCTACTGCCTCATGTAACTCCTTCCACAGAATCATTTCACAGAAAGAGAAACTGAGGCTCTGAAAAGGTAAGTGAACTGCTCAGTATCCATCAGCTAGTGAGAAGGAAGATACTCAAATCCAGGGTCCTTAATCTGACATTTAAGTCCCTTTTCAGTATACCACAGCTTCTTACACACACTCCCATCTAACTCCAAGACCGTGTGATTCTAATACACCTAGCCAAATCTTTATTTAATGACTCAGAAAAGTCATTAATGTGTGCATCTTTTATAATGGTGTATGTAGAGATGCAAATTCCCAGTCCATCAGGATCTGTAGTTAACGGATATCTCAAGATCAGTAAGCCTCATAAGGTAAAGCATCTTTTCAAATATATTAGTTAAGCATAGTCCACTCTTTTTCCTTCTCATCACTGGATAACTTAACTTCTCCCTGAATGGCTAGGAGGAAGGAGTGCATTTTATTTAAGAAACTAAAAAATTTAATTACCAATGTAAGAAAAATAGATTTTAAAGAAAGGCATTAGGTGCAAACAAATTCTATATCATGGGAAACCAATTAGAAGGTGGGAAAAGAGTTCAAGTTTAAACTCTCAGCCTTGGCCTCTAGAAAACATGCTTTGGCAAAAATGATAGACCCCCCCTCCCAACCTAGACACACAACTGGCAGCATCCCCTCCCTAAATCAAATTTGCCTAAAGCATTTCAATGGACCATCCAAGCCACGACATTAACTGTGTTTCTGCCTCACTTCACAAACTAAAAGAGAGCTGGTTTGCACTGTCTCACAATAGATCATTTCCTGCCATGGTGGATTTGGTGTAGAACAGAGATAAAGAATTACATTCTTGGTTAGGATGTGTGATGGAGAAGGATGTCTTATACTTCCCGACTTTTCTCAGTCCAGTGGGTTATGCATTAGGTCGGTGCAAAAGTAATTGCGGTTTCAGACCGTGAATTTTAAATCATTATAACTGGGCTCAAACACATCTTTATTAATCAAAATAGGAACGACTACAATCAACATATTTTTGCCAACAAGAAATAAGTTTTGTTTATTCCTGTAGCATAAAAATTCATGCTTCGGGATTCAAGGAACACTTGGAAAGCATTTTCTGCATCCTGCTGGTTGTGGAAGCGCTTTCCCTGCAAAAAGTTGTCAAGATGCTTGAAGAAGTGATAGTTGGTTGGAGAGAGGTCAGGTGAATATGGTGGATGAGGCAAAATTTCATAGCCCAATTCGTTCAACTTTTGAAGCATTGGTTGTGTAATGTACAGTCATGGAGAAGAATTGGGCCCTTTCTGTTGACCAATGCCAGCTGCAGGCATTGCAGTTTTCAGTGCATCTCATCGATTTGCTGAGCATACTTCTCAGATGTAATGGTTTCGTCGGGGTTCAGAAAGCTATAGTGGCTCAGATCGGCAGCAGACCACCAAACAGTGACCATGACCTTTTTTTGGTGCAAGTTTGGCTGTAGGAAGTGTTTTGGAGCTTCTTCTAGGTCCAACCACTGAGCTGGTCATCGTCCGTTGTCGTATACAATCCACTTTTTGTCGCATGTCAGAATCCAATAGAGAAATGTTTCATTGTTGTTGTGTAGAATAAGAGAAGATGACACTTCAAAATGATGATTTGATTTTTTTTATCTGTGGTCAGCTCATGAGGCACCCACTTTCAAGCTTTTTCATCTTTACAATTTGCTTCAAATGCTGAATGACTGTAGAATGGTCGACGTTGAGTTCTTTGGCAACTTCTTTTGTATTTGTAAGAGGCTCAGCTTCGATGATTGCTCTCAGTTGGTCGTTGTCAACTTCCGATGGCCAGTCACTACCCTCATCTTCAAGGCTCTTGTTTCCTTTGCAAAACTTCTTGAACCACCACTGCACTGTACGTTCATTAGCAGTTACTGGGTCAAATGCATTGTTGATGTTGCGAGTTGTCTCCACTACTTAAAACCCATTCTGAACTCGAATAAGAAAATTGCTCAGATTTGCTTTTTGTCTAACATTATTTTCATAGTCTAAAATACATATAAATAGCAAGTAATAAGTCATTACAAAAAAACATAAAGTGAGAAATGTGCATTAAAATGATGTATAACATAACCACATTTATTTAAGAACGTATTCCAATATCAAGGGCAAATTTCAACAATGCAAAAACTACGATTACATTTGCACCAACCTAATGGGAGGTTCTCAGTAACCACCCATTTGTTTGTCCTGACTGCTAATATGAAGTCACGGGGGAGTACGGGATGGTGAGGACACAGGCCACATCTGCTCAGGGAGTCCCCAGGTCTTACTTCCCCTTTCAGCACCTGAAAATGGCTTCCAATCACTTACTCATCAAGTCTACACTTCTCTACCTAGCTTTAAAGGCTCTTGAGAAACTGCCTCCCCCTTCCCTACCTCCCACATCCCTCCCACATCCCTCCTGTGGTCCAGCCACACGTGCTCACTGCTCTAGTTCAGGCCAGTGAGCTCTTACTCTCTCAGAAATCTGGTTAGCTCTACTTCCTACAAGTTCTCCATGACTATTCCAACCCACATTGCTTTCCCCTTCTCTGAGCTCTTAAGACATTCACAATCAACAACATACAGTTTAGCACTAGACCAGGCTAAGTATTTCACCTGTACTAGTCTTAACTCCTGAATTTACCAGCAAGCTCCCCAAGACAGGGAATGGCCTTTGGTGTCCTTTTGGATGGGATGGAGGTTGTATGAAGAAAGGCATATAGTCCAGTGCAACACAAGTAAGCAAACACACACTGTTAACTTAAGAAATAATAATAATAACCCACCAGCACTCTTGAAGATTAATGAAAGCACTAATGATGTTTAGGACAATGAGCTTTAGAGCTGACAAGTCACCCATTCATAAAGAGCAAGTGTACTATCTTGTTAGGTGGCAGGACATAGTGAGACTGGTTCCCAGAAACTGAAGGAACCTCAGTTCATCCTGACAGGAGAGGTGCCCATTTTCATTATTGTAACCAAAAGATTAGGAACAGTCAGACACGAACTATGTTAACACCTGCTCAAAATGTGCAACTGGCTGTTGAGAGGGGGGGAACAATGAGCCAGTTTCTTCTCTATAGAAGATTCATTTGCAGAACTTAAATTTGCTGACATTTTACCCTCAGGCCTCTACTATTTTTGAAGACAAACTGCAGTTGGGTGAATCAAAATAATTTTGCAGCAGCCATTTGACTAAAGCAAACCCATTGAGACACAGAGCTCCTAGCTGATTACCCACTTCCAGCCTCCATCAGACATGAATTTATTGATCAAAGGGGAAAAATGAATTGAAAACTAAGTGTTCATCTGAACTCCATTTCCTGATTTATCTTGGGGTTTTGGAGAGTCTCAGGTATAGAGTTATCACCAATACTCCATCTCACTATATAGTCACTAGGTCTTTTTAAGTGTCTTAATCTCAGCACTACTGGAATAATTTTAGCCATCTTTGCTATGTGTTTTCTTTTCTATAAAGGCCAATGATTTCAATGTGCATATGTAGACATTTATAGATATCCCATAAGTATAGTGACTTTGGAAGCTTGTGCTACTGATATTAAATAGTATACGTGTACCTTTCTCATTGACAATAATGAACTCTTCCCTCCGATTATATAAATTCTTAGATGTGATGAACACAGGTAGAGAATAATTCCTTGTTTGTGTTCACCTCTTGACAGCACATAATGCATTGCCCAGCCTGATAAATACCAAACACACTATAGGTGCCAACCTCTGTGCCAACATAGAGTTTTCAGGAAAAACATGATTTCTGCCCTTGTACCACCCTCAATCTGGTTGTAGAGATAGACATTGAATAAATAAGTAAACACAAAATAATATGTAGTTCAGAATTTGATGAGTGCTAAAAATCAGAAGTGCTGAAACGGATATGATTATACTGGGAATCACAGGACGTTACTTTAGATTGGCAGTCAGGAAGCTCTTCTCTAAAGAAATTACATTTGTAACTGAACCCTGACGTGTGAATTGAGGTTGGTCAAGTGAGGAGTGCATGATGAGCCTTTCACACAGAGCATGTGCAAATGCGATGTCCTTCACTAAGGGAGTTCTTCACTAAGGAAGAGCTTAGTGTATCTGAGGAACTGAGGGAAAGCCACTGGGGAAATGTGCTGGGGGAACGGCATGAGATGAGGGTGCACGAGTAGCCAGTAGGGAGTATAAATTTTACTATGGGAGAGAACTAAAGAAAAGAAGAAAACTAAAGCAACCTGATTTACATATTTTAAAAGGATGCTCTGTGTGCTGTATGGAGAATGGATTTAAAAAGAAGAATATCAAATGTATGGAAAGCAGGAGACTATTGCAGAAATCAAGAGGAAAGATAATGGTGTCTTATTCTAAAATGGTGTCAGTAGGGATGGAAGAAATTGTATGGAATCAAGAAATATTTTGGAAGCAGAATTTAAGAGGACTTTGAGATGGATTGGATGGTGGGAGTGAAGGCAAAGAAGCCAGGTTTAACTGTCACATTTCTAATGAACAACTGATAGATGGAAGTTCTATTTATGAAGAAACATTGAGGAGGAGTTTATTGGGAGCAATGAGGGGGGAACAAGTGTAGACTGTTATGTTAATGATACATTCAGAAGGGTATGTGAAGTAAACTTTAGAGATAGGCTAGAGAGGTCAGAGGTCAAGTATGAACCTAGGAGCTGTCACCATATTGATAGTATTTAGAGCCATGGAAAAAGAGATCTTCCTAGCAAGACTATAGAAAAAAACAGACACACAAAAAGCTCAGAGTACATATAGAGGAAGGGGAGTCCACAGCAATAACAACAACAACAAAAACTAGAAAAGAGTAACAGAGAAAGAGGAGGAATAACAGAAGAGGGAAATACCATGGAAACTAATAGAAGAGAGAGGCTAGCAAAGAGTACTGAGTTCCCCTGAAAGGTCTTAAAAAACTGAATTTAAATTGTTCATCAGATTTATTAGTTGTGGGTTGGTGAATTTGGGGCATGACAAATAGTAGTTTTGGTGGAGAGATGTAGGACAAAAACAAATTGAAGCAGGTTGAAGATAAAAGGGATGTAAGAAAATGAAGACAACATATGCAGGCAATTCTTTCTAGAAACTTTACTGTAGAAGAAGGAAGGGAAACAGCTGGGCTGCACCTGGAGACAGATTTGGAGTAAAGGGAGATAACAACCAATAGTGAATCTATGTAAAATTTTCAATTCAGTGCTAGTTGGTATCTGTCTTAGCCTAGGTTCCCCAAAATATGTCTGAGCAAGGACTAAGTACAATTAGTTTATTTTTACATCCAAACCCAAGGAAAGAGATTGGATGACTGAGAAGAAGAGAACAAGGAAAGATGGAAAGCTACCTCAAGAATGTATTACCAGCTGATCACCACCAGTAAACTGGGACTCAATCATGCTAGAGCCCCTTTACAGTGTCATTTAGAATATATTCAGAATTGTTCACCCAAGGGATGAAAGAGAGTTCACCACGAGTCAAGATTTGCCCTATGGATTGCTAACTCCCTTGAACGTCTTGCACAGGCCTCAGAATGGCTGAGCAGATTCCTGTAAGCATCCCACTTCCCACTCACAGATGGCAGAGAAGTCCAGAACAGAAAATGAGAGACCCCTGGTATAGCTGAGGCTGGTGTCTGCCAAGTTAAATCTATATGTAGCTGGTCACTAGAATAAAAGACAGTAACAGCTAAAGGAAAAGATGGAGCAACAGGATGTGAGGCAGGGCACTGAGGTATCTGATATAATGTCAACCTTGATATTCACCCACTCCACATCTTTCCAGCCTAGAGCTATGAGATGGCCTGCATCTAGCTTATGTCAGAGTTGGCATGTTGGTTCTCCCCATCTCTGGCCTCCAGATCTCCTGACCTCTGTTTAAGATTAATGACTCCAAGTAAAAGTGATACCTGACTGTTAATTAAATACATTAACTAAATAAGCATTTTGATACATTCTTGATGACAGAAGCAAGAAATGTTTTAGAAACATCATGCAATTAGCCCAGTACATTATGAACACATACTGCATTCCAAATCTGCACACAGCAGTATAGATTGTCAGAGAATATTAAATATGGTCCTTGCTTTGTTGTCTTATTAAGGGAATACTGCATAGACACATGGGAAGAGATCTAAAAAATAGAAGGCTGGATATGATGAAATAACAAATGTGGAATAGGACTGTGTCAAACTAGTAGATATTTAGTCTTGGAATGTTTCTGTTGGCAATGAGTAGCATCTCAGATGTTATGGATAGTAACCTTGAAAGCTATGTGTTCTGGGTGACACTTCAAACTCCAAAGGGTAACAGAAGCTCCCTCTGGGTAGTAAAACTAGAGATGATTTTTACTTTCTTCTGTAGATGTTTCCACATTTTTCATAAATCCCACAACAAATGTGTATTACTTTTATATGCAAAGGATGTTTTTTTAACATAACCAAAGGATGTAGAGCAACTAGAACTCTCATACATTGCTGATGGAAATTTAAAATGTTATAGCCACTTAGGAAAATAGTTTATCCCTTTCAAATAAAGTTAAACATACACTTATCATTCTACCCAAAAATCCCACTTATAGATATTTACCCAAGAGAAATCAAAATGTTCTCTCTCTCTCTCTCTCTCTCTCTCTCTCTCTCACACACACACACACACACACACACACACACACAGTACAAAAATGTTTAAAGCAGCTTTTCTTTTATAATCACAAACACTGGAAACAACCTGTGTCCTTCAATTGGTGAATAAATAAACTGTGGTACATCCATACAAAAGAATAGTACTCGGCAATAAAAACAATGAACTACTGATACATAATATGACAACATGGAAGAATCTCAAGTGCATTATACTGTGAGAAAGAACCAGATTCAAACAGTTGCATAATATATGACTGCACTGATAAGACATTTTAGAAAAGGCAAAATTATAGGAACAGAAACTGACCAGTCGTTGCTACAGACAGGAGTTAAAAGGAAAGGTTAACTACAAAGGGGCAACACAACATAGTTTGGAGAGTGATGGAACTGCTCTGTATTTTCAGTGTGCTGGTGGCTACACAGCTGTATGTGTTTGTCTTAGCTCAGATCTCTACACCAAATAGAGTTAATTATTTTGTGTGTAAAATTTTAAAAATAAATAACACAACAAACCTTCAAAAAAAGCATATTCATAGCCCCTTCCCCCAAATAAAAAACAAAGGGTGACCATCTCAAGAGCAGTTGAAGTACATAAGCAAAAGAAGAATTAACAAAGATGGTTTCTATGTAGATAATTGGGAACCAAGAAAAAAAAAATTGAGAGCCATTACAGAGAACCCATAGGCAGAATTCTCTGACTCCTGATTACAGAGGGTGCAAAAAAAAAAATGTATACACATTTTAATAAAGGAAAAATCCACTAAAATTATGCTGATGGTAACTACTCTGAACACCTCTTGTAATTGCAGAAGTCAAACATGACTTGTATTCATCTTTTGTTATCAGTGTATATTGAGCATTACAATTGTAATACAGTTTTTTCCTTTTTTAAAATGTGTATACATTTTTTTGGCGCTGTCTGTATAAAAGCAGAGAACAAGACACCAAAGGCTACTCTAAAACCATAAACCCAAAAGGACACATAATCCTTCACAATGATGAGTGTACCAGTGAAAGTTCTTTAAATTGCAAGTAATCACGACCAACTCTGGCCTTGGTCAGCCACACACAGGAAAGGTAAATGGTAGTGGGAACGTATTGAAAAGATTCTGAGTAACTCACAGGAGTGAGGAAAATGCTAAAAAACAGTGTGTCAGGCAGCTCTCGTGTGCCGCTTGAAAACCTTCTTCACCACTGCTGTGGCAGCCAGTTCCACCCAAATTTCAACCAGCTGATGCTCGTGCAAATGGGCAGCACCTAACCTGGCCCTGTATACCACTCATTTCCTATCCTGGGGATTCTCTATACCACTCTTAGGGATGCCCAGCAGGAACTCGCTGGGCACTCACACATGTGCAAGGCAGAAGCGGAGAGTTAATACCATGGGACACATTTGACCAACAGGAAATAGTATTCAATGAATAAATGCCCCTATTCAGAGTAACAGTTCTGAGATCCACTTTGAAAATGTCCTAAACCAAGTCCTTAGCATTAAGTGCCAATCGCCAGTACTGATGGCCAACTTAATAACTCATCCTTTTATTATCTTTCCTCCCTCCCATTTCATTCCCGGTGTCCCAAACTCTCTGAACTCATATTATCGAATAGATACTACCTAAAGGCCAACTTTCATCTCAGGCTCTGCTTCCTGGGGAACCTAGGCCAAGACAAGCAGACCTTGGGAAAGATTCAGTGTCGCTCTGGAAATTTCCGCTGTAGAAATGTATGGACCATCTCTTAAGAGTGATGGCATCAGTGGACTCAGCTCTAACCAAACTCCAACCTTTTCCTAGAAGAGACTGTGACTGACCTAGCTTATGTCATATGCTTACTCTGGGGTGACAGGGCATGGATGTCATGCTCTAATCTCAACAGAATCATGTGAAATGGGAACGGGGCAATTCTCCAAAGAGGGTGAGGAGGTTAGAAACAAAGAGTGACTTAGGAAAATTTTGTTATCTGGTTGCAAATTGCTTATGGATCATATTAACTTCTCAATGTTGAAAAAAAAAAAAAGTTCTCATTGCAGAGTACTAACCCCTTTGGGCCTGAAGTGCAAATTCGTTTTCTCTAAGGAATCAATAGCTTACTAGACCCTAGTTAGAGCTATAAAAGTGAACACATAAGTATGATTCAGGTATATTATGGGATTTTCTGGTAGGTTTTTCTGAGAGCTCAAAATTCATATTTTAAATTTGGAAAGCTTATAGTTCAGCAATTGTTAACATAGCCAGCTTTAGTTTACCTCACTCTCATTTTGTCTCTCTCTAGGTTAATATCCAACACAGGTATTAAGCACTTGCCAACGGTTCACAAGATTCAATCTCTCCAAAAGGTTCTACTGTAAGTCTGCCCTTGAGCGCTACGAACTCTTACTCAGTAGCCGTCTTGCCCAGCAGCCTCCAAGGCTGTAATATGCATTGTTTAGTCTACATCTTCCAAATATGTTGCTCTGGGTGAGCACTGATAGGAAGGAAAACAGCGAGTGTCCTCAGTTTTACCTGAAGGCCAGCTAATCTCAGTGTGAAAGAAGTCGTCAGCCTCCTCAATAAGACAGGTGTCAACAGAGCCAGCGTGTAGCAAATCAAGGAGCCTCTCCTCTCTTCACTATTTAGTGCCTTATATACCTCCCC
>NW_017731598.1:445678-454640 GCF_001890085.2 Hipposideros armiger
CCCCCCGCAACTCCCACCCTCCACCATCCTCTCCTCTTCCCTCCAGAATTCTCAGGCTGCCCTAGGCATAAAGACACCATCTGACAGACAAATTCACACACTGTTAGTGACCTCACACATTTGCCTTTTCCCAAGACATCTCTATTGTGAAAGAGGGGGAGGCAAAACAAGGTATAATGGAAAGTTTATTTTCAATAGTGAAATTGTGAGAATCTGGACAGACCCAAAAGGAAACAGTAGGGAAGGATATGAGGAGCTAAGAAAGCAGAGGGGAAGAATGGAAATTGGGAGGGTCATGGAAAATTAGATAATTTCCCCAAATTGTTCCAAGCAGTTTACTACTTCTACCTTTATACGTGAGATTATACCCACCTGGGAATCTTGATAGGAGGATGAGGGGACACAACAGGAAAAATGAGATTTTCTCCATCTTTTTATTCAGCAAGAGAAAAATCAATGATAAAATTTTTCTGCAACCCAAGGAGAACAAAAGGAAGGAAACTCAGTATAAGAAGGGGATTGAGACGGGAGGAAGACGAAGGGCCAATTAAAGTGAATGGAGAAGTTCTGAATGGAGATGAAAAGTCAGTTTAAGAGTCTTTGTCATATTGAGCAGACACCAATAATAAATGAGTATGTCAGAGCCTTAACACAGTGAAATTAGCTAAGAAAACTTTCAGAGGGAAGATATCGCTGTGTATAATCCAATTGTGAATAAGTGATATACTAAAGATAAATTAGATGATATTTATTTCCCAAACTTTGAGCTCCTCATCCTTCACAACAATAACTATTCAAACATTACCTCAGCTAAAGACCACATCACGCCAAGTAAACTGAATGTGAGAAGATTACATGAGTGACGCTGACATAAATAACTAATCTATCTGTACTTTCTTCTAGAGACATTCAAGACAATATAAACATCCACGCAGTTGAAAGAAATTCTTTCGTGGGGCTGAGTTGTGAAAGTATGATTCTGTAAGTAAAGGGGGGGGGGAAGCAGTGGAGTAACATTTGGTTTTTCATTTCATCATCTTTCTCATAATGGAATGCTCCTTTTCTTTGTTTGGGTGATTCTGGCATTTCACCATTTCAATTTCTCTCTGGTTCTGTATTTTTCTCTCATTTCCTGTCTTTACATTTCAGAATCACAACATGGAGTCGTGTTAATAATTTATGATGCTGTGGTGTGATTCAAGTATTTAAAATTGCTCTTTGAATGATGGTCTCCTGTGATGCAACATCTGTTCCGAAGGACAGAATAACTCATGCATCAATAAAGCTAGTTATTGCCTGGCAAGGCTTTTGTTGCCCAGAGAAAAAGACAGGAAGGAGGCTGAATCCAGGAAGATATGGCTATTCCCTCATAACTATGCCACGTGGCTCCTGTAAAGCCCCATGCTGAGCTGAAGATGGCTTCTCATTTTCTTGGAACAATCACATTTTTTAATGAGCTTGAGTTACTCCCTCTGACTTTTGGGAGAGTTTTTAATGCATTTTGTCATAAATGAACTACCCTGTAATCTTTTGTGCCTGTAGCCTGTGTGGCAGTTTACCCGCTTCCCAAGATGGCAAAGAAATAGGGTACTAGGGGCTACCAAGTGTTTGTGGACATTAAATGAACAAAATGACATTTGGGGAACTGGTAATTGTGATTACATCTGTAAGGAAAGCATGTTATCTTTCTATTTCACAAATTGTTTTTTAAAAAATGTGTATGTGTGTGTTTAATATGTCAATGTGTACAAAAGGTAAGTTCCAGGCTGAAAAGAACTTTTGTCCTCTTCAAAGCAATAATATGATTCAGAGACCCAGTGGTACAGGGAGAGAGAGAGGGAGGGAGGGAGAGAGAGAGGGAGGGAGGGAGAAAGGGAGGGAGGGAGTAGAAATGAGGACATATTGAAGAAAAAAGCTAAGCACAGTATTTGATGTAAATTAATTGTAGAAAACAAAGGAAAAGGTTTCAGAGAAACTAGCAGAGGAACTAGGTATGTGAAGAGAAAAATAAAATCAAAGGCATGTATTCAGAGTACATAGTATTAGGACAAACATTATAGGTGAGTAATACCAATCCTTTCATTCAGTATGCTCATGACATTTGGAGTGTGTGTGAGTGTGAGAGTGTGTGAGTGAGTGAGTGTGTGTTGGAATGGGTTGGTGGGGGTGTGGGAAAAGGGGAGAGCAAAAGAAATTAAAATATAAATAGGATAAAATATGTGAAAATAAAAGCAATTATTCTAAGAGTAAAGAAGGGATCATTTATTCTGACTGGCCTGTGATGTGAGGATAAAGGAAGAGTTAAAATGAGGAAAAGAAGGCTAAGAAAGGAGGTTGGGCTTTAAGAGATGAGTGGGATTTTGCCAGAACACTGGCAAAGGGAAAGCAGAGGAAATAGAACCATCAAGGCCACGAAGGTTAAAAAAAAAAAAAAAAAAAGAAAGAAAAAAGGAGCTTTTGGAAACTAGTGAGTACCTAGGTAATTTGGGCCAAGTGGGTATAATACAAACGCAGGAGTGAAAGGATTCTGGGGCTACATCATACAGGGAGAAGATTAGTGATAAATGTAATCATCTGCACCTGGATATTTGTACATCTTTAAATCTTGCTCTAAACATATGTATCATTTTTAAACAGGGTGATTCAAAATTAGTTAATGTTATAATGTGTTTGTCAATTGAGTATTTTTATAAAAAGGATATAATGAAGTCGGGGTGTGCTAATGTCATTCTCACAGTTTTGTACGTTGGCACAAGGTAAGACACTCTGACTTTCCTGGTCTTACCTCTCTCCATGGGGAGGCAGAGATGCTAAGGAAAGGAGAATTTTTGATGGAGCCTTGCAAACCCAAACCTACCAAAGAAATTTACAGATCAGAACTGCTCTTCATGAACACTGGGCTCCCCAGGATTTAGAACATACTCCCCTAAAGAAGATAGCTCTCTTAAGTCAAGTTTTCAGACATGCCTCTAAAGGATAAAATCACATTTGTGAGAACAAAGGATTCAGGTGGCTCTTAATCCTTAAATAATAAAATCAGAAGATCCATACTCAGCACAGCTTAAGATTCCAGGTGCTCCTAGTTTGGGTGCTACACCTGGATGCGGGCGCGCTTTCTCCAATTAGAGGCATCTAAGTGCACTCAGAAAAAAAAAGCATGGCAGGATGGTACAGACAGCTGAAAAAGTTTTCTATGCATTGGTATTTTTCAAAATCCCAAGACCCTGTTCATACATATAAAAGCCCAACAATGAAGGATTATCAGACACTGGGCAAGTGACTCTGAGAGAAATGAACAATAAAAGCCTACCGTCTGAGCCTTCCCCCACCCCCACCCTGCCTGTGCAACCAGAGGGTCTGAATGAAGAAAGCACCTAGTTATGGCTGACCAGCATAATGGCCTAATTCAGAAAAAGTAAATCAAGATTACACAGGACGTGTCCTTCCTTCCTCAGTTGGCTTCCATGCCACGTGCCTGGCCCTCAATGAGCCTTAAATTGGCCAGGTTCCCCCAGCACTTTCATCCTTTAGGCTGAGGGCAGACTCTGCTTCTAGAGCCTCCTGGGCCTCCCTCTACTGAGTGAACACACGAGGGACACAAAAGATGAAGAAAAACCATGATTTAATTAGTCGTTAGCTGACTCTCTGCCCAGGTTGTCCTATTTATCATCATCAGGTTTTAAAAGAAGCACTACCACTCATAAGAGACTAAGGGTGTACTTAATAGATGTTGACTTCTGTGTGTTAGGAGTTGAGAGTTTGACAGCCTAACATAAACTCCTCAGCAGGAGTTCTGGATATAATTTGTTTCTTGGGTGGTGATTCACTGTAGACATCAAAAGTTGCCAACCCTCCCCATGTCCCCCGCAACTGCTTTCTGATGGTACTTGTTGACTGAGAAACTCCATGAAGACAAAGGGCTACTTTGAATACAGTAATTCTTTTACATTAGCCTGTATATGATTTAATCACAGTGATATCTATTTGGAGGACATATATGTGCAGAAAATATCTATTCTACAGAAAAACAGATGGAGCTATATGGATTTACACACCCTTTGTGTTAGATTAACGGTCAGCCAACTATGGTCCGTGAGCTGGGGCTGCTTTCTACAAGGGAACATTTTGATGATAGGAAACATTAATATCTAACCCAAATTAAGCAGCTTAATCCCTGATGAAAATTTTAAAATTCCATTATTTTCAATAGCAGACCTATATCATCCTCCCTCCCCCAAAGAACTGTACTCAATTATTACTATTATATTTTAAATTTGGTAAAAAAATTTGTGGAAATTGTTGTATAAGTACCTACATAAAGTATCTATGTAGTATCCTCCGTTTCGCTTCTTGGCCCAAAACACTGACCTGGACCTTTACAGAAAAAGTTAGCTGACGCCTGTGTTTGATCCCAAACCCACAGGGATCCACATCCCACAGGTTAGGGGCAGCTGCTCCAGCACTCTCACTACCTGGGGACAGGCTGACAGAGAAGTCGGGATGCCAGATGTGCCTAGGACGGGCTTTCTCGTGGGAAAGTGTGGGCAGGTGGGTGGGGGGACGGTGCACAGCCATTACTTGGCCATCAGAACCCACTAATTAGTTGCTAATATTATAAAAGATTTACCTTGTTCCTGTATGGATTTTTTTAGCCAAATAGGCTTTCAGAAGGAAGAAACAAAATCTCACAGTTGTTCTGTGATTTGAAGGGTTTTCTAGCTACCCATTGGAGTCTAGGAAATAGAGTCCTGAGCACCCAGGAGCTTCTCTGGGTCAGCTTTTGAACCATGTTATTTGTAAACCCACTAAACCCTACAGGGAAAAGAACGCGGCAGCAGATCGAGAGCAGGTGATGAGAGGCTCTTCAGGCTAAGCTCTCCCAACCTTGGATTTCTTTTTGTTTTCAGATCCATCCAGTAGCACAGCAATGGAGAGCTGTTGTCCCAAGGTGTCCTTGGGCTCCCCCGTCCAGGCAAACCTGCCCACTGACCTTCTTTGCACCATCAGGATGGATGTTCTCCCTCCAGCCCCCACCCCCCACAGTGCCTCCTCCCATGCCCACGCACAACACCTTGCCCCGCCACAGCCCACAGTGTCTGTAATTGATTTCTCTTCCTTTCTGGCTTAACCCAGAGCCACCTCCACAAACCTCCAATAACCAGGTCGCTATGGGTCACAGGAGATGCTTAGGTTGTATGACAGCTTAATTAGATCACTTTTTGATGACAGCCAGGCCTGCTGCTGTGGGTGAGAGACTTAAGGCCTTAGAGAAAGCAATACAAAATGTTCTCTAATAAACAGTTGCTCAATAATTGTATGATTTCTGTCCTTCAGGAGGAGAAAGGTCTTCACCTGTTCCCCCTATGGCATCATCTCTGCACACGAATGATATGTGCAGAGACCTTACAGGATCCAGGCTGCTTTGCCTGTATGTCTGTGCCTTTCCAAAATTAAATATAATTTACTTCTCCGAATTGGTAATATATACACATAATGCAAACTTCCAACATTACAAAAGGTTGTAGAGTGATAAATTGGTCTCCCTTCCACCCCTGTCCCCAAGCCTTAAGGGTAGCATTTTATTTATGCCGCTGGCCTGTGCTGCCTGACCTTGCCCCACTGCTTCCAATTATGAAACCCTGGATTGTTTGCATCTGACATTATTGGTTTTTTAATGGGCCTTTTATTTCAGATGGCTGAGTAAGAATGGGATTCAAGAAATACACAGCTGTGCATTCAATGGAACCCAACTAGATGAGCTGTAAGTAGCCCTGGCTATTCTTCCGGGCCATTTAGAGGGAAATGGCTCTTAGAACAGCAATGTTTATGTGACTTTGTGTTTCCTCAACTCCATCCCCAGGAATCTAAGTGATAACAATAATTTGGAAGAATTGCCTAACGATATTTTCCAGGGAGCCTCTGGACCAGTCATTCTGTGAGTAGCGTCCCCCATTACCATGCACAAAAGATCTGCATGTATGAGTTATAAGTCAACTTTCTCCAATTCAGAGATGCTTCAAGACAGGGCTGGCAATTAAGGTCAATGTTTATCTGTGTCATCTGAAAAGACTTATAGGGACAATTTAGGGTTGATCCATGTTCTAACTTTCAATAAAATAACATTTAATGAACACTTACCAAGTCCCAGACAGTGTTTTAAAAGCTTAAGATGCATTTTATAATTTAATCCTAATAATAACCTCTGTGGTAAAAGCTATTATTCCCATTTTAGATAAGGAAACACTGGTTTACTTGGAGAGGTTAACTCACTCACCCAAGGTCATGCAAACTTTAGAGCACAAATTTAACAGCAAACTGATTTGACTCAGTGCAGACTCTTAGCCACTCTGCTAGATACCTCTTCCCTGGAAGGGAAAGCATAATTCTCATTTCTTTCAATGTCCAGGAGTTTCCCTCAACCCAATGAGATACATCCATGCACTAATCTCTGGATCCTCTTTGCCTCAATTCCAGATCTCTTCAGACGCATTCAGTGTCTCATAGCCCTGCACCAGCACCTCTCCTCTTGTTGCTGCTCCCCCTTCCATCTCTCCCTCCAAGAGAGACTTTCCCCTGTTCTCTTCTCATCTGCCCCTGCCCTTCCAAGGGCCATTGTAACTCCCTGACAACCACAGCGAACTGAATTTTTCTTCCTATGACTCCCGTAGCCTTACTGGCTGCAGGGACCCAAATCTACAAGAGCTTTCTAAAACTGTGCATTCCTGGGCTCTAAGCAAAACCTAATACTTCTACTGACAAATGTATTTCAGGAAGAAGAAAGGAACCCAGAAGGAGTCAGATGAAAAATGAAATAGTGAGCAAAGAAGTAAACAAATGAGTAAATCTAAAGATGTACTAGGTGATTCTTAGGTAGCCTGCCTCAGGTCAGTTCAGGCATTTGGGAACCTCTGCTCTGCACCTCTCGTTTGGCAGTCAGTATAAGCTCCCATGTGTGGTTACCAACCTACCTACTTACCTACCTACCTACCTACTTACTATCTATCAACATCAGTTTTCTTTTCACCAAAAAGCTTCTAGTCTCCTTCAGGCTAGAACCTATATATCTCTAGAACTAGACCCTGTAGGATAGAACAGAAACTCCTACAATGGCTATTATTGATAATAAAGGGTGTGTTGTGACATGAAATTCTTCCTCTTTGGGGAAAAAAAACTTCAAAGATTACTCCGGAATGTCTGGCTTTAGTTAGGAAATATAAGTAAAAAGAGGAAGTATCAGCATTATGAAAGCTGAGGTGCCAGAGCAGACTACCTAGGTTTAAAACCAGTTCCTTCACTTCTCTAAACCTTTGTTTCCTCACCTAAAAAAGGGCAAGAACAATAATACCTATTTCCTAATATTGGTGGAAGCTTAATAACATTGTGTATGTGTGTGTGTGTGTGTGTGTGTGTGTGTGTGTGTGTGTGTATTTACGCATTGAACAGATGGATTTTAAGCACCAGCCCTGTGCTACTCATTATACATAGTGCAGAAAACAAAAGAAAGTTCTTCCTCACAAAAAGCTTATATTCTCCTAATGGGGAGTCAGACAGTAACTAAACATACAATTTAATGTATCAGGTCATGATGTGTGCTGTTAAGTACCAAGAAGGACAAAGTCATAACAAATGGAAAGTGCCAGGTGTACAGTCCATGGGCTCTAATAGACGAAGTACTTAAAACTTATAATGCTTAATGTTTCCTGTTCTTAGCGTACTCAGGAGACAAATGGACTTAGGGAAAGTGCTTTTGATGTCTCTGACCACCAGAATAGCAGTCTATCAATTTCACTTAGCTAGATGTCCAAAAGGTATTGAATGTTCCCAACTAGGCACCTTTATCTGTTATGGCAGAACATATCTGTGATGGGGTAGGGTTCCGTATGTAACCTGTCCCGAGTAGACTAATAAGTCATAGGACCTTAACTACTATCTGCTACCGAGAATGTTCAAGTAGGACAGGATCACCAACTAGTTCATTATCAAGCTGAGGAAACCAGATCCAGAAATGAGAGGTGACGAAGTTCACACTGCCATTGTAAGCCATGGAGCTTGGACAAGCAACGAGGTCTCCTGCCTCACAGTCCAGTATTCCCAACATCTCGTGTTACCTAACATATGTAAATAGCTAACCAAACACCTAAAAGGTATTCTGTAAAGCCCCCTGCAATTGGTTGTGAACTTAGAGGGGTAAATAATTATAGACTGGGAGTCTGATATTTATAAATATTAGATTAAGAAGTACAAATTAGTTGTTATATGGTAGACATGGGGATGTAGAGTACAGCATATGGTATATAGTCAATAATATTGTAATAACTAAGGATGGTGTCAGATGGGTACTAGATCTATCAGAGTGATAGACAGGAGGGGGGTTGAGGCAAGGGCACAAAAGGTGAAGGGATTAAGAAATACAAATTGGTAGTTACAAAATAGTCATGGGGATGTAAAGTGAAGCATAGGGAACATAATCAATAATATGGTAATAGCTACGAGGTGTGATCAAACAATATGGCGAATGTTTAAATAAAAAAAGTTTATTACATTAAAAGACACATTGCCATTAATCCCCCTCAAAATACCCTCCCTTCCCCTCGCTTCAAACACACTTATCCCACCGTTCTTGCCACTTTTTGAAGACGTTCTGGAAGTCCTTTTTCGTGAGTGTCTTTAGTTGGGCTGTCGTGGCTACCTTGACATCCTGAACTGATTCAAGACGTTTACCTTTGACTTTGGGGAAGAGCTGGAAGTCACATGGTGCCAGATCCAGTGAATAAGGTGGATGAGGACACACCATAATGTTTTTTTGTTAAAGATTTTTTATTGGGGAATTGGGGGGATGGGAACAGTGCTGGGGAATTGGGGGAACGGGAACAGACAAGTTGCTGTCGTTTTGTTCTTCAGTCTAGTTGTGGAGGACGTTGCTTCACTGGCCCAAGTTGGCACCATCATTGCGCTCTTCCCA